>NC_053389.1:637186250-637492865 GCF_905171765.1 Bufo bufo
AACACTGTCCTTTGTCACTCACCTGTGTAATTTTATTAGATCTTAATCTGGGAGGATCACGTGACCAAATTGTGTCTATTTATTGGCTAGGTTTTGTTAAATTTAGCCTTTCTTTAGAGCAGCAATATGCTATGAATAGGGGCCAGAGTTGGTCCGAACAAAGCTTTGCAGTGCACATTTCTTATCATATGAATTGTATGGAGAATAACATTTTCATTTGTGCTGCCCTATGTAGCAATGCTTCCAGAGCATCTGATAACACTAGCAAAAATGCTGAAGCATTCTTTCTTTTATTAAATTCTTGGTTTTATATTGACATTAGTCCTGTATTGACCCACTGACTGCAGGATGAATTTTGTTCCTGAAGGTACAGGATGAGCCACTAGGTGGCAGGGATGAGCTGTAGTACAAGTCATGGCAATAGTACGACGTCTGTTCAGATAGATCCAGTTCTGTGCTTAAGGCTACATTCACACGTCAGTATTTTTCTATAGCCTGATTTTCGGTCCGTTTTTTGCGGATCCGTTGTTCCTGAAAATGTTTCCGTATGTCATCCGTTTTTTGCGGATCCGCAAAAAACGGAAACATGTATAAATTTCAATAAGCAAATAAAGTTGTTTGGATTTCTTTGAAAAATAAAAAAATTAAAAAATTAAAATGTAATTTCTAGGAACGGAATACGCATAAAACGGATGACATACGTAATGACATCCGAATGTCTTCCGTTTTTTGCGGATCCATTGACTTTGTATTGTACCAGAATCCGAATTTTGCGGAAAAGAATAGGACATGTTTTATATTTAAACGGACATGCGTAACGGAACAACGGAAACGGACAGCACACATTGTGCTGTCCGTTTTTTTCCAGGACCCATTGAAAATGAATGGGTCCAGATCTGGTCCAGATCTGTTCCGCAAAAAACGGAACAGATCAGGAAAGAAACAACGGACATGTGAATGGACCCTAACTATGATTCAAAGTACGATGATAAATGACCATGGAGAAGTAATTATTCTATAGTGACAGCTAATTACACAGGTAATATAAATGCAGCTAACCATTCTACATGGCTAATATATGTTAATGCACTGATGATGGCTGATGTCGCTAACATCTTGTAGATATTGGTAAAAGGACAGCCATGGACTTAAATTATGGTCCCAACCCCTTTGTCATATCTGTCATTGACTTTTATACACATCTGCAATAGTTCTACCTATGGTACGGCCTCATGGTGTGACTGGCCGCAAGTGCCAATGGCTGCACAATTGTATCCCAAAATTGTGCAGCCATTGACTTCTGCGGGTGATTGTGGCTTGGCCGCTCCTTCCGGCCGTTTCCTTTAGAAGGGTCATTTAACAATTGGTAGATCCCCAGCGTTCAGCTGTAATCTCTGGAGAAAGCTGCTTGTGTTTGTTTACCCTGCAGCGCCACCACAGGGGAAATTAAGCATTACACACCATCCATTCAAATCAGTGTGTTGTCTTTGTAATGCAGGGCCGGACAAGTCTTCTAGGCCTGTAAGTGTCCTGGTAGGCATCCTGAAGTCTGACCAAGAAATGAAGATCCTGTGCAGGGACTCCCCTCTTTTTTAAAGGGACTGTCCATGATTAGAAAAACATTTTTGCTGTCTTCCAAAAACAGCACCGCCCCATCCATGGGTTGTGTCTGGTATTGCAGCTCTGCTCCAGTGGAGTCAATAAGACAGGGCTGCAGTACCGTACTCATCCTGTGGACAGGGGTGGTGCTGCTTTGGGAAGAAAACAGACATGTTTTTCCTAATCCTGGACAACCCCTTTAACTCAGAATTTCCTAATAGGAGGATATATGAAAATGGGGGTTTTAAATCAATTTTATTTAATATGCTATGGCAACTAAACATTAGTTAGTACACTTTTGCCAGTTGACTATAAAGTTAGGTTTAATAGCAGCTAAAAAAGACGAACAGTATCCCAGATTACTCTATGATGAGCCATATGAGAACACTATTTTTTGTGAAGAAAATGTGTTTTGACAGTTACCACAATAGATTTTATGCTGAAAATTAATTGGGGGAAAAGACCATGAATAGTATGTTCCATAATGGCAATGTCAAACACAATTATCCATTTTATCCTGCGACCAAAACATAAGACTGACTACCAGCACCTCGTAAATGGTTTTCTCCCCGTTGTAACTGTAGCTGTGCATTGTTTACATTGTCCCAGTGATGTAATGGGAAGGAATTGGAGTGATCTCACAGCGTTCGCTCATTAAAGTGTTTGCAGTGTGTGTATACCGTATGAGCAGGCAGGAGTACAGGTAATTGTTTGCCCGTGATATTGGGATATATAAACAATTGGATGGATGTAATGCTCGTCATACTTTATACTCAGAATTTATTTTACGTAAAGCATAAAAATACTATTTTTAAAATTCAATTGCAACTATTATGTGATCAAAATCATCTTTGTTATTTGTTTAATTAGGACTTTTTTTTCCTATTTGTATTCTGCAGCATGCATGTATTCTCCTACATTGCATGCTGCTGAGTCCCGTTCAGAGTAGAATCTGTTTGAAGGCTTACTTTCTAGCTCTCATCTCTCTTGAATTATCGTTTAAATGGAGTCTTTCACCACTGACATCCCTATATAATCCAAGGGCAACTTCAAATCTGTTACCTGATTACAAGGCTGTCCCCGATTTGTAAATGCGCGGTTCCGCTACAAAGAAGTTCTGTTGTATCTTAGCAATATGCAAATGAGGCTTTGGTGCAAGAGGGTGTCACCGTTGTTCCTCTCTCTTGTCCCTTGGACCGCCGATTGACAGATCCATGCAAGACTATGTCTCTGTCGGTCAGCTGTCCAAAGAGAATAGGAGCCGGGCTTGAGTGCAACAGCAATGCCCTCCTTGCACTACAGCCTGATTTGAAGAAAACTAAAGGAATGTTCTTGCAGGGGAGCCCAGGATTTACAAACCGAGGTCAGTATTCTAATCAGGAAAAACGATTTGACACTGCACTTGGTTACATAGGGAGATCACTGGTGGCAGACTCCTTTACGACCAAGTAAAATAAACTTAAATCAAAAAGATGTCCGCCTAAAAGGCCATTCAGGAGAGCAGAGATATACGTTGAACAGCTTGTCGGTTGGATTTCACTCTGATTTGGATTGAGCAGCCTGCAATATTTGGGAAGACGTGCAGGCTGCAGAATACGAACTGTTGAGAATTTTTAATTGCAGCCAATTACAAATATGATTTTTTATCACATAATAGATGTAGTTTAATGAAAACTATTGAATGAAAGGTATCCATAGCCTTTAAAGGAGTTGTCCCATCTGGACAAGTCCATTTCAATATATTGGGTCCATGTAAAATTTAGCAGTGGAAATACGAGGTCTCAATCAATATTGTATCCATGACATGTTGTTGGCTTTCACAGACTCCTGCCTAGATATACCGTACCATCATACATTTGAATAAATGAGCAGATTAGTCTCTAAGGGCTGTAGGGAAACTATGTGACAACCCCTGTGAGGACTGAAACAGCAGTCTTTTTGATTGTCTCCACTTTTCATGGAAAATAGATTGTAAGCTCTTGCGGGCAGGGTCCTCTATCCCGCTGTACCAGTCTGTTTGTAGTTTCTTGTATTTTTATATTTGTGTAACCCCATCTGGATGTACAGTGCCATGGAATTAATGCCGCTTTAAAATAAATAATAATAATAAAAGATTAAAGGGAATCTGTCACCAGCGACCTCCCTATCCAACTGTTTGCATAGACACTGTGGTTCACCTAATTAAACCTCTGATTTTCTTTTGTAGATTTAAGTCTCTATTCCTGATTTTTCTTAATATGCAAATGAGGCCCTTATTGCAATGAGGGCATTACTTTTGCTCTTATTGCACCCAAACTCCACTCCTTTGTGTGGTCAGCCCCTCCCTCGCTGCTTCGATTGACAGGGACAGGAAGTGGCGAAGCAGCAAGTGAGGGGCTACCCACAGAAAGGAGCAGAAAGATCCAATGATAATACATGAGTAATTATATTTTCATTATAGTAACAAGTTAATAGCAACAGAGGCACAGCTATGGTGCACAAGTGTTTGTGGTTTTTTTATACTGAAATTTCAGTCCCCGCAAAACTGCACGGCCATTATCAATCAAGAATTAACAGTCCCTTTTTAAAAGGACTCTATGCTGCCTTACCCGAGGGCAGCATAAGGTGAGACCCTGATTATGATGCTGGGTCCAGTGCTTTTGCCAAAATCACTTTTGAGCAGCTCTAGCACAAGCCGAGCGCTGAAGCTGTTTAATGCACAGCACGTTCTGGAGAGTCATATTCATGATCCCCTGTCCCTCCCTGACCCCCTTCCCCTTCTGATGGTCTTCCTATACACCGTATAGGAAGAAAGTCGTCAATCATCCGCAGCTAAACTTAGAATTTACTAGTTGCACCTTCGTACTAGTGATGTGGAGCAAGAGTCCAATGTATTTATGAGATGCTGCACCCCTCCCTTCTCCGCTTATTGACTGTTTTCTCCCTATTACTGTGCATAGGGAGAAGTCTGTCAATCAGCGATCAGAGACCAAGGAGAATACGTCATTTCATGAATGATGGGATCATTCACAACATTGGTAGGCTGCGGCTGTGAATTTAGCACCAATATACACACTAATTGCAGAAAAACCAGGCAGCAAACAGCGACCTGGACGCTACTGCCTGCTACCTACAGTGAAGACAGATAAACAGCCTCACAGGTTCCCTCGAGTGCTGTTGAGACTTAGACGTATTGGTTGTTCATCTTTTACGTTGTGTTGTTAATCTTTCTAGGAAGAAGAAAGACGTACCGCATCTGTTCTGGCAAGAAAAGAGGAAGAGAGGAAGCGTGAAAGCCATAAGCAAGCACTATTAAAGGTAATATCTGTCAGGCAAGAATTTCAAGGGAAATTGAACATTTCACTTATCAGGTTTCAGCAGTCTCAGCTCATCCATAAACCGTTATCGAGATATACTTGTCTCTAGTTGCACCGCAGTTTTCTCTGCTCCTGCCATTTTGCCTTTCTCTGCAGGGAAGTGGCAGACGTAGTGTCCTGCTGAGGTATACGTAGAAGGATTTCCAGATGTATACCTCCAACAGATGTCATTGGCATCTGTAGTCTGTAGGCTCCATATGTAAAAAAGAACTGTATACTTTTTTTTTTTACTGCAGCAGAAGGACAGAATGTTGTCCTCTATTGTGTGAATTGGAGGCCTATGGATACATTTGACATATTCAGCAGTAGCTTTCTCAACCTGTATTGGAAAATCTACATTGCAAACACAATGGTATAGTAGTCTGGAGATCTGGTGACGTACCGGGCTCTCCTTGGGGACTGCTAGGCGGAAGCTTCCGCCTAGCAGTGAGCCCGGTGACGTCGCCAGCACTAATGGCTGGGTTTTAGCACTGTCCTACCATGTAAAATGGCTAGAGCAGCGCTAAAGCCTGCCCATCGGAACTGGTGACACTGCCGGGCGGAAGCCTCCGCCTAGCAGTGTGCCATTGTAAACAAAAAAGCCCTTGCCCTGCGCAATGTAGTGCAGGGCAAGGGAGAGCATCGGCACATGAAATGCTCCGATGCTCATATTGGGGGGCCGAAGGGGTGAAGATGGGGATATGTCCAGGTTCAGCTCTGAACCCGGACAACCCCTTTAATTTATACATTTTTTCTGGAAAATGCGAGGAAACCGGAGTACCTGGAGGAAATTCACACAAACACGAGGAGAACATACAAACTTCAGTTGTGACATTCCTGGATCTGGTTGGTTCCTGTGGGTGACTTGTACACACTCTGTGTCTTCTATAAGAATGTCCTAGATGAAATCTTTCAACCTATGTCAGATGGTAATTTGATATCAATTAAAAGCTAGTTGAGAAACTTTTATGTGTGATAAACAAACTGTCCTGATTAAAGAGCAACATCAGTTTTGTTTGTTTTTTGGCTATGAAAGCCACTGTTTCTACCTGCCTTGATCTTACTAAAGGGTTTTCCATGGAGATTTTTGAGACTACCTTTAGAAATGTGTCTATAATGCCCCAGTACTTGTAATGCCCCCTGTAGTTCCCCAGTGGTTATAATACCCCCTGTGTTTCCCAGTAATTGTAATGCCCCTTGTAGTGCTGCAGTAGTTGCAATGCTATTCTGTAATGCCCCAGTGGTTATAAAGCCCCCTGTAGTACCCTCAGTGGTTATAATGCCCCTGTACCCTGTAGTGCCCTAGTGGTTCTAATGCCCGTGCCCCCTGTAATGTCCCAGTAGTTATAATGCCCTTGCCTCCTGTAGTGCTGCAGTAGAGAAACTTTATTTTAAACCTTTTCTGATCCGTTTTCAAATGGACTTTCTTTATGCGTAAGGCTTGGCACAGGTATGATACAGTAATACATTTATTATACTTGTATATACAGTACAGACCAAAAGTTTGGACACACCTTCTCATTCAAACAGTTTTCTTTATTTTCATGACTATGAAGGCATCAAAACTATGAATTAACACATGTGGAATTATATACATAATAAACAAGTGTGAAACAACTGAAAATATGTCATATTCTAGGTTCTTCAAAGTAGCCACCTTTTGCTTTGATTACTGCTTTGCACACTCTTGGCATTCTCTTGATGAGCTTCAAGAGGTAGTCCCCTGAAATGGTCTTCCAACAGTCTTGAAGGAGTTCCCAGAGATGCTTAGCACTTGTTGGCCCTTTTGCCTTCACTCTGCGGTCCAGCTCACCCCAAACCATCTCGATTGGGTTCAGGTCCGGTGACTGTGGAGGCCAGGTCATCTGGCGCAGCACCCCATCACTCTCCTTCATGGTCAAATAGCCCTTACTTTCAAAGTTTTCCCAATTTTTTCGGCTGACTGACTGACCTTCATTTCTTAAAGTAATGATGGCCACTTGTTTTTCTTTACTTTGCTGATTTTTTCTTGCCATAATACCAATTCTAACAGTCTATTCAGTAGGACTATCAGCTGTGTATCCACCTGACTTCTCCTCAACGCAACTGATGGTCCCAACCCCATTTATAAGGCAAGAAATCCCACTTATTAAACCTGACAGGGCACACCTGTGAAGTGAAAACCATTTCAGGGGACTACCTCTTGAAGCTCATCAAGAGAATGCCAAGAGTGTGCAAAACAGTAATCAAAGCAAAACGTGGCTACTTTGAAGAACCTAGAATATGACATATTTTCAGTTGTTTCACACTTGTTTGTTATGTATATAATTCCACATGTGTTAATTCATAGTTTTGATGCCTTCAGTGTGAATCTACAATTTTCATAGTCATGAAAATAAAGAAAACTCTTTGAATGAGAAGGTGTATCCAAACTTTTGGTCTGTACTGTGTATATATATATATATATATATATATATATTTTATATTATTTTTTTTTATTTTTCCCAAAAGTAATGATAGCAATATCATCAATGGTCCAGAATATAAAAGACAGTCATCATGCGTACAATGTATCATTACAAATAATATCCTGAATATGCAATACAATACAATACAATACCCCCCCCCCCCCCCTCCCTTGCATCAGCCTAAGCTCCAATACTGCCCGTTTAGTTATACAAACACATCTATAGGGTTATGCCACTCTCAAAGCCCCCAGTTTTTCTTTTAGATCTTCAAGTAAATACTGTGTTGTCAACTTGAAAGGAGACATAATTCTTGAGTATTCCTGAAACTCTATATAGTTTAATATAAACTTGCGCCAAGTGAAATATAGAGTATAGAGTAAAAAGATGTCCGGTTGGCCCAATCCAAAATAAATCTGCTATTACAAGCTAGATTATAGCCTCTGATGTCCGGAAAGTTAAGGCCACCCTGATCTTTCCTTAATTTCAGTTTGTCTAAAGAGATCCTTGGTTTTTTGCCCTGCCATATAAACTGTATGAACTTACTTTCTAAAAGTTTCACGTCTGCATGCCGTAGTAAAAGTGGGATTGTTTGCATGGGATATAACAGTTTAGCGACCCCCATCATTTTCACTAGATGACATCACCCTGCTAAAGGAATAGGTAAGCCCTGCCATCTGTCTAGATCAGATCTTATCCAGGATAACAGAGGAGGAAAATTTAGTTGGTACAAGGAATGTGGATCTCTCCCTACTTTCACCCCCAGATATGTAATATGGGATTTGACTGCTATGATCCCCAGCTTCATGGTCAATTGCTTTAGGACACATCCCACGGGTAATAGGGGTAGGATCTCACATTTAGGGTCCATTCACACGTCCGTAATTTGGGTCCGCATTCGTTCCGCAATTTGCGGACCCGTTCACTTTCAATGGGGCTGAAACGGATGCAAATCCACATTTCCTGGATCCGCATCCGTTTTTTCGGGATCCGCAATTTCGTTCCTGGAAAAAATAGAACATGTCCTATTCTTGTCCGCAATTGCGGACCAGAAAAGGCATTTTCTATTATAGTGTCTGTGATGTGCGGATCCGCAAATTGCGGATCGCACATTGCAGGTGTCCGTGTTTTGCGGATCCACAATTTGCGGATCCGCAAAACACTTACGGACGTGTGAATGGACCCTTAGATATGTTTACCTTATATCCAGAGTATGTTCCGAAAGCCTCCAGGGCTTTAAATATACCTGGTATGTGTTCTTCCGGCTTCGCCAGAAATAAGACCACATCATCAGCAAAAAGTGCTGCTTTCACTTGTGAGGAGCCCACCGCTATTCCTTCATACAGGTCCGAAGAGCACAGGAGTCGAGACAGAGGTTCCAATGCCAAATTAAACAGCAAAGGTGAAAGCGGACACCCCTGCCGCGTGCCTTTCTTCAATTCAAAGGGCTTTGAAAGATAGCCCTGAGTATACACCTGAGCTTTCGGATTCTTATATAAGTTAGTAATAAATGTTCTAAAAGCTCCCCTGAAGCCTAGTTTGTCCAGTACCGCCTCCAGCCATGCCCACCTGACATTATCAAAAGCTTTTTCGGCATCTAAGGTGAGCATGGCTGGTGTTTCCCCAGGTTGAGGCCTGTGACGGACCCTATCCAGGACCGTTAGAACCGTTCTGATGTTCATAACAGCTGAGCGACCCTGGACAAACCCTACCTGTTCTGCCCCTATCAGAGACCGGAGAAACGTTGCCAGCCTATCCGCTATGACTTTAGACAGAATTTTCGTGTCTACATTTATAAGGGAAATAGGCCTGTATGAGCTAGGCAATAGGGGATCTTTTCCCGGTTTGGGTAAAAGTTTAATGTAAGATACATTCTCCTTGTCTGGGTGGGCCTTACCCTTAAGTATGTCATTATAGAGTTTCAATAATATAGGGGAGACCTGGGATAGTAACATCTTATAATATTCCCCTGTAAACCCATCAGGTCCCGGGGCTTTAGCATTTCCTAGACCCTTAATAACAGATTGAAGTTCCTCTAGAGTAACGTCAGCATTTAATTTCTGGAGCTGTTCGGTATTTACAGCGGGTAGTTTTACACGATCTAATAAAGTATCAATTAAAGGAGATGGGGAGGTATCATCATATAAAGCCGCATAAAAGTGGCCCACAATTTAATTTATGCCCGCTGGGTCTGTTACTACCTTCCCGTTATCATCCTTGAGGCTAGATATAAACTGAGGTGTTCTCTGACCCTTGGCTAGATTAGCCAGTAAATGTCCGTCCTTGTTTCTGTACTTGTACATTTTAGTTTCAAACTGTGTTTGTTTCAAGGATTCTCTAACCTTTTCACACTTATCAAAAGCCTGGCGGGCTTCCACCCATTTTGCCTTGTTTTCTGCTGAGGGTAGGTCAATGAATATGTTTGCCTGACTCTGATACTTGCTTGTTCTAGTAACTGTTGACAAGCTTTCCTTTTGCTGAATACATAGCCCAGGATGCGCCCCCTTATAACCGCTTTGGATGTATGCCAAAAGAGTTCAGGGGCATCTAGGTGGGCCTGGTTATCCTCCTTATATTCTTCCCACCATCCCACTCATTTATTGGTAAAATCCAATAAATTATTCAATATGCTTATCAAATTCGAGGGAAATCTCCACAGGTAATCTGTGCCTTTAGGGAACGTGTCTCTCAAGTTCAGGGTCACCGGAGCATGATCTGATATGACAATGTCGCCGATATCAGCATGCTCCACCAAGCCTGACAGAAAGCCCTGGGTTAAAATATAGTCTATGCGTGACCATGAATCTCTGGCGTGAGAATAAAAGGTAAAAGCCCTCTCATCCAGATGAAATTGCCGCCAGGGGTCCACTAGTCCTACCGATACCAAGCCCTAAAACTGTGTCCTGAGCAGTGCTTCCCTTACGTTCATCTGAGTTAGTTTTCCTGTCCTCCCGCCCTACCACTACAGAATTAAAGTCGCCCCCTACTACCAGGTTTGAAGCCTTATCAGTGAGTAAGTTGCTTTCCAGTAACCTGAAAAACTGTGAATTATTGGAGTTCGGACCGTATACATTATAAATAGTATATTCAGAATTTTGGACTCGTATTGAGACCTTGACCCATCTACCTTTGTCATCTGAGGCAGAATCCAACAGCTTGTAATTAAACGCTCTATTAAACAATATCAGATCTCCCGCCTTCCGCTCAGAGGAGGCTGATCCAATCACCTGCCCGATCCACAATTTTTTCATTCTCCCAAAGTCTCCTGCTTCCAGATGAGTTTCTTGAAGCAGAGCTATGTCCGGTTTCATTTTTTTAAGGTGACGGAGGATCATCCACCTCTTCTGCGGCGAGCGCAAGCCCCTTACATTCCAACTAACAATCTTCATATATATCCCTAAACCAGTTATAAGGCATTCTAATGACAGGATCCGTAACTAAATGGGTATAACCCAATACTTGATAGGTCGTAAAGTGAGCGTCTGCTGATGCATGAATAAGAATAACACCCCCAAATACATAACAAACTATCTCCCTCCCCCATCCCCTTGTTAGGTTGACATCCTATTTTCTCACCCCTTTTATAACCTAGCAACACACATATTGCCCTCTCTACTCTCTTCATGACTTCCCTTTTTTCTAGGCTACAGAACCTAGCCACCCATCCCCCATAACATCTAGAATGCGAACCGCAAGCATATAAAACCAGGTATAAAAACATGGAAAGTGATGCAATATTCAGTCATTCGTATATCTCGTTGTTAACCAATCATGTATTACCGCCGCCACCTCACTCAGCTGGCATCAAAGGGATCGTAGAAGTCTCATGCCGGGCTCAGTCTTGGCTACCTGTAGAGAGGAGATTATCACGACCAGGAGTCCCTTCTCTTTGGACGAGGATCCCGCTTGTCTACCGGGACCAGTTCCCAGTCTCGTCTCAATCTGTCTGCTGGCGGTGTACGTCTCCACTCCGGGCTCCTCGACAGTTCCCACTTGAGCGAAGAAGCTCTGCTGCTGCGTCAGGGTCATGGTAAGTTTTGACCATGCCATCCATTGTGGTCACTCTTAAAATTGCCGGGTATAATAGCTGGATCTTAACTCGCTGTTTGTAAAGTTCCGAGCAGACATGGCTGAACTCACGCCTTCTCTTTGCTACCAGAGCCGAGTAATCTGCGAATATCAAGATGGTGTGGCCCCTCACCCTTAATGGCCCTTTGCGAGCTCTAAAAGCCCGTAGAATGGACTCTTTGTCGCTATAGTCCAGAAATCGCATAATAACTTGGCGTGGTTTTGATGCAGGGTTTTGGGTGTCTGTACTCCTTGGTTTTTGCAGTTCTATAGCAGGTCCAACGCGGTGAACCCTTTCAACTTTGTGCCTCCCATTCAAGTTTAAGGCTTGTGGCAACTCGATCTCACATATTTCTTTTAGGGCCGGCTGTTTAATGCTTTCTGGCAGACCCACAATCCTCAGATTGTTCCGCCTGGACCTGTTTTCCAGGTCTTCCAGACGGTCTTTCAGGATTATATTTTGCTTATATAGGTCCTGAGCATCTCGATTGGATCTGGATACATCTTCCTCCATTACTGCAACCCTTTGCTCCAGTTCCTCTATGCTCGCAGCATGTCTCGCTACGGTGTCATGTAGCTCATGGAGAGACTGAGAGAGAGCCTTGGAAAGTGTCTCCTTGATGTCTGGAGCTAAATACTTGGCCACTTCTATGGCCAGGGTCTTGTAATCAATTTTGATCAGTTCGCTATTTGCAATGCCGCTCTCACCCGCCGTAACTTCAGCTTCTTTGATGTCAATCGGTGACGCGGGGCGGGAATCCGCCATCTTGCTCAACATAGTGCTTGCGGTCTGCTTTGCACCGCTCTTCACTTGCCGTCTGCCGCTCCGTAATGGATATCGGTCCATGGACCGGTGGCCTTCGCTGCGAGGTGTCTCCTGGGTGTCCTTCAGAGCCCTTTATTGTCGCCAGGAACGGAGCGCAGGTGATATTAGGAGGATGGGCGCCTCTCTCAGTAAAGTAATACTTCCTGATATTACTTTTAAACCTTTGCCCCTCTAATTTAAAACTATGTCCTCTTGTAGCAGTTTTTCTTCTTTTAAATATTCTTTCCTCTTTCACCTTGTTGATTCCCTTTATGTATTTAAAAGTTTCTATCATATCCCCTCTGTCTCGTCTTTCTTCCAAGCTATACATGCTAAGGTCCTTTAATCTTTCCTGGTAAGTTTTATCCTGCAATCCATGTCCAGCTTAGTAGCTCTTCTCTGAACTCTCTCCAAAGTATCAATATCCTTCTGGAGATATGGTCTCCAGTACTCAGCACAATACTCCAAATGAGGTCTCACTAGTGCTCTGTAGAGCGGCATGAGCACCTCCCTCTTTCTACTGGTAATTCCTCTTGCTATACACCCAAGCATTCTGCTAGCATTTCCTGCTGCTCTGTGACATTGTCTGCCTACCTTTAAGTCTTCTGAAATAATGATCCCTAAATCCCTTTCCTCAGATACTGAGGTTAGGACTGTATCACTGATTTTATATTCTGCTCTTGGGTTTTTACGTCCCAGGTGCATTATCTTGCACTAGATGCTGGGGGCTAATTCCAATGTGGCTAGATGTGCTCCCAGTGGTGAGCAGATGCTACGAGGATATGAAACACTATTGGGCAGAAAACAAAGGGTCTTCTTAGAATGGGGTGCCTTTAAGTTTGTAATGAGGGGGTACTTTAATTCATGCGATAGCATCACACAGGAAGGAATTACACATAACACGGACTAGGTTGGAGGTAGCGGTCTCCAGCAGGAAACGGGAGTTTCTACAGGATCTGACCAGTGAGAAGCGGGGGGATTGGTTAGAAGCGCAACGCCTGTTTTGCCTACATCTTACTGACTATACTCAGAAGAAACTTCTGGCCCAGAGGCAAACAATTTTCTCTGATGGGGATAAGAATTGTAGAGCTTTAGCATACCTAGCTCGCTCATAAACCCCCCAAACAGTGGTTGCTGGTGTGAAGTCGGACCAAGATGACCTAGTGGTCGAACCACAAGATGTGTGTCGCCAGTTTGCTTCCTACTATACTGATTTATATGCTTATAAAACCACTTGTACCTCAGCAAATATAACCCGCTTTTTGGCTGGGATTGCACTTCCCACGCTTGCGAGAGATGAGGGGGGAATCGTGGAGACACAGATCACAGATGCTGAGATTGAGCTGGCTATTAAAACCCTGGCGGTGAGAAGGGCTCCTGGTCCGGATGGCTTCCCGGCTGAATGGTACAGGCATCACTGTAAGGAGCATAGTACCATACTCCGGAAGCTTTTTGATTATGCTTTTGAACATGATTCTCTACCTTCTTCCTTCTCAGAGGCTAGCAGTGTGGTAATACACAAGCCTGGGAGACCTCTGGACCAATGTAGCTCATACAGACCTATCCCGCTCCTAAATCTTGATGTTAAAATTCTAGCAAAGGTACTGGCATTGCGACTGAGAGAAGTGATCCTCCTGGTTGTGGGGGTGGATCAATCGGGTTTTATGCCAGGGAAAACTGCTGATATAAACTTGAGACGTTTATATACTAACCTCCAGGTTCAACATGATTAAGGGGCTTAAGGGTCCTAGCGTCACTAGATAATGAAAAAGAGTGGGAGTGGGATTTCATGTGGGCTACACTCAAACAGATGCTCTTCCCCAGGAACTTTCTTCGCTGGCTGCAACTACTTTATAGGTCCCCGACAGCTAGGGTCAAGGTAAACGATATGTATCTGACTTCTTTCCCCTTGGCAGGAGCACCAGACAGGGTTGTCTACTTTCCCCCTTACTCTTTACACTGGTAATGGAGCCCTTGTCCTTACTCATCTCCTCTAACTCAGCTATAGAAGGTTGGCAGGTGGCGGGAATAACTGAGAAACTTTACCTTTATGCAGACGACATGTTCGTATACCTGGCGAACCCAGGAAGCTCTCTGAATGCCCTCTTGGACACTGTAGATGAGTTTGGTAATTTCTCTGGTCTGCGAGTGAACTGGGTTAAATTGAGTCTTGGTTTGATGATTTTGATCCTATTCATATGTCATCACAGTCTAAACTCCAGGTTGTAGAACAGTTTAAATAATTGGAAATTGTTATTCATAGGGAGGCTGCAAAATTCTATCAGCTTAATGTAGCTCCCACAATGGAATATATTACTAGGAAGATCGAGGCATGGGAGAATTTGCTACTGACTTTGATAGGCCATGTCAATGTTATAAAGATGGTCCTCCTACCTAAGTTGTTATATCTTTATAGGGCGGCACCGCGAGTGCTACCGAAACGATATTTTATACTCATAGATAGGATGTTTACTCCTTTTCTGTGGCGCAAACTCTGTCCAAGAATAGCGAGACATACCCTTCAGGCTCCGTATATACGGGGAGGTCTAGCACTGATGTATCTCTCTATCTATTATGCGGCAGTACAGCTGAGCTATGTGGCGTGGTGGATTAGAGCTGATGCAAGCAATCCAGCAGTGGTGTGGGAAGCTGCTTTAGTGGGTTCCTAGAGGGCCCTCACGAACCTAGTGTATAGGAAGGGAGCTTATGCAGTACGCTATTTTACGCCTACTATGGCTGCTACGGTGGCGATCTGGGCTAAGTGGATGAAGATACATATGATCAAGGATGGTGGGGAGAGGTGGTCGCCATGTTTGCCATTATGGAGGAATAAGGATTTGCCTGGACTGTTCTCTCTAGCAGACTAAAGTATTGGCCTCAGAAAGGCTTGCGATATCTTACACAATTTTATGACAAGGGCTTATTCAAGTCTTTTAATAGTCTGAAACAGGAATTTAATCTACCTCAACACTGTCTGTATAGATACTTCCAGCTCAGGCATGCCTGCTTTGCACAATTTGGTGGAGGCCCGCTGAGATTGGAGTGTAACCCTATAGAGGCGGTGGTGAGACGAGTTCAATTAGCTAAGCCGGTGTCCATATTGTATGTGACATTAATGGAAGAGCAAGGTTCTCCGCTTGACAAGTTCTTTACCAAATGGTAACACGATCTAGTGGATTATAATAAATATATTCACAAATACCTTTCATTACGTAGAGTGGCTTGTTTTGTCTAGGGAGCAATCATTATGAGAAATAAAATAGCCGCCGTCCTATTAGTGCACACTAAACCTGTCCTAATCACACAGGAGGACAAGTTACTTCACCACAATGAGCCATAGTTCTGTCTCATCATCCTCTCTGTTCGTTAGGAATCATGATCCTGAATACAGGTGAATCTCTGTGGGAATAGATATGATGAGGAGACATGAGATGAGTGTGGGGATGTGGATAATGAGCAGCAGCACTTGTTTACAGTCTCCATTACCACAGCAACACATTACCACAGTCTGTCCTCTCTGTACTTCATGTCTCCTCATGAACTAAATTCCCCAGAGATTCAGCTAAAGTTCTTATCACCTGTATTCAGGACCATAATCTCTGACAAGTGGAGAGGAGGATGAGGCAGCTCTTTACCTCAGTGTTGTGAATTAACTTGTCCTCCTGTGTGATCAGGACAGGTTTTGTGTGAACTAATGGGACAGCAGCCATTTTGTTTTCCCCGATGATTGCTCCCCAGACAAAACGAGCCATTATAAATAATGAAAGGTATTTGAGAAGATATTTATAATAAAGTAATATTTAAGTATTTTCATTTTCTTAGTTCCTGGAGAACCCCTTAAGATGCATAAACTACCCAGTCCCCAATGTACAAGATTGCGGCACGAGAGTGGCTGCTTCATTCATATGGTGTGGCAGTGCCCAGTTATACAGAGCTTCTGGGTGGAGGTGCATGCCTATATAAATACTAAAATTGGTTTTCCAGATGCTTGCACGCCAATAACGAGTCTTTTGGGACTAGTCAACGAGGTTATCCCCACTAAATATGGTAGACGATTATACAGGTCACTTCTGTACTATGCAAGGAAAACTATCCTTCTAAATTGGAAGACCCCCAAGACTCCCACCAAACAACAATGGATACAATTAGTCAACTCTGATTTAGAATTATACAAGCTTGGCTATGAGCATAGAGGGATGCCTGACCAATTCTTAAAAATCTGGGATCCTTGGATTAACGCTCAAAAAGCGGTACCTTGAGTGTGTAGGCTTCTCTGGTCTAGTCCCGGGGGTGGGATGTTTTGATGTGTGTATGAATGACTGTGTCTTGTTGATGCACTTTATATCTAGTACCTAGGGCTCTGCTACCATCTCCTTAGAGAGATGTCTACTGTGAATTTTACCCTTTGCTGTGACACGGTCTCTACTTTAGTGGAACTCACCGAAGTTCATTTGCTGATGTACTTGTCTGTTTTAAAAGTTTGATTTGGAGTTTGTACTCTTTGAAACTTATTAAAGAAATACATTTTTTTTAAAAAAGGTAAGAGGAGTATTTTTACTGTTCTGGATAAAATGTAGCGCGACATCTGCCTGGCAGTATATAATGCTGCTAGATCTCAAAGATATGACTAAAACACCACTGTCTGCAGCAGTAATACAACAGTCACCATCATCAGTACCAATGGTGATGATATGCGGGTTTGATATAGGGAACATATATTATATGGGATACTAATAAAGTATGGTTAAGGTCACTTATAACAAGAGCTTTAGGGATTTTTGTTAATCCAAGAGTTGCAAGGAAATTGTTGGAAAGATTGGCTGTTTGGCCGCCCTGTTCTAAAATGTGTCGTAGGCAGAATTTTTAACATAATTAAGTGACCTTTAAGCTCATAATTTACTTGTAGAATCTAAATGTTGTGATACAGTGCCCTCGTTGACATGAAATTCCTGTTCTGCTTGAACGCATTTCAGATTTAAACAGGAAAGTGTGGGTGTTTAGGATAGAGCATGTTTTAATGGTGGCTGAATGTGCTTTGTGGTTAATGATGTGACTATAAGTAGATAGGATATACTCATATTGAGACAGTGCCTTCATGCTGGTTACTAATGGGGCATGACCAGGCTTTTTCCTCTGTGCACTCACATTCTATCAGTTTGGTTAGTTTCTTCTTCCTCTGTTTCTTCTTCTTGCTGTGCTTATGTTCACAAAGCACTGGAGTGAATTTCCACAGGTATAAAGCAGGGTTGGGCGATATCAAAAATATTTCCACGATAACAATATTAAGAAATTTATCGCGATAACGATATATATCGCGATAAATGCTTATTTAGAAGTAAAAAAGCACTTGGGACCACAAGAAGTGGTTATACTCTATGGAGCAGTGGGCCACAAGGAGACATTTTATTGTTTGAGGGCTACAACTTATAGCCCCCATACAGCATAATGTCTCCTTGTTGCCCCCATACATTATAATGTCTCCTTGTTGTCCCATACAGTTATACAGTAATATCTCCTTGTTGCCCCCATAGTATGGGAGCCGCAAGGAGACATTACTATATCTGGTATGGCGGCAACAAGGAGAAATTATACTGTATGGGGGCAATAAGGATACATTAATGTGAACTGTATGGTGCCCAAACACAGTCATCCTGCTGATATCCTCAATACTGTGCCCGCTATGCTCTCCAATGCCCACAAACACTATACTGCAGAGATAATAGTGCCGCACAGATAGTCTCCCCAATTGTTCAGACTGCCCTCAGTAGTAATAGTGCCCCCTGTAGAACCCCCTATAGCAACCCCAATAATAGTAATGCCCTCCATATTGTTCCCAATAATAATGCCCCACACTACCTCCAATATTAATAATGCCCCATATAGTGTCCCAATTTATAAAAAGCCCCCGTAGTATAATGCCCCCACTTATAATGGTCTCCCCCTTTAGAATAATGCCCCCACATATAATGCTCTCCCCCTCTAGAATAATGCCCCACATATAATGCTCTCCTCCTGTAGTATAATGCCCCCACATATAATGCTTTACCCTCTAGAATAATGCCCCCACATATACTGTTCTCCCCCTCTAGTATAATGCCCCCACATATAATGCTGTCCCCCTCTAGAATAATGCCCCCACATATAATGCTCTCCTCCTCTAGTATAATGCCCCCACATATAATGCTCTCCTCCTCTAGTATAATGCCCCCACATATAATGCTCTCCTCCTCTAGTATAATGCCCCCACATATAATGCTCTCCTCCTCTAGTATAATGCCCCCACATATAATGCTGCCCCCCCCCTAGTATAATGCCCCCACATATAATGCTGTCCTTCAGTAGAATAATGCCCCCACATATAATGATCTCCTCCTGTAGTATAATGCCCCCACATATAATGCTCTCCTCCTCTAGTATAATGCCCCCACATATAATGCTCTCCTCCTCTAGTATAATGCCCCCACATATAATGCTGTCCCCCTCTAGTATAATGCCCCCACATATAATGCTGTCCTTCAGTAGAATAATGCCCCCACATATAATGATCTCCCCCTCTAGAATAATGCCCCCCCTAGTATAATTCCCCCACATATAATACTCTCCTCCTCTAGTATAATGCCACACATATAATGCTGCCCCCCCTCTAGTATAATGCTCCTACATATAATGCTGTCCCCCTCTAGAATAATGCCCCTGCATAAAATGCTCACCTCCTGAGGCCATGGCAAACTGCAGCACCCCTGCCTAATGGCAGACACCTGGGGCTAATATCTGAGATTGACAATGTCAATTAAAGTCATTTAACCCCTCAGATGCCTTGGTCAAATGTGACCACTGTATCCTGGAGCTAAAAAACGAGAATGAGATTGTGGAGTGCCATTTTCTGTACATGGCAGGCTGTGATCTAATGAAGCCCCCAACACTGCCTGTAGTGTATCCTAGCGGGCTGCACCTCTTTGGTGCAGTCTATTAAGGACTGTCAGTATAGCACTGACAGTGTAATTCTTTGGAGTGCATAAGCAATACAGAGAATTCTAGAAGTGATCAAATGATTGCATACTAAAAGTCCCCTTGTAAAAAGCTTTATTAAATGAAAAAAATTCAAGTTAAAAATACATCTTTTTTCATAAAAAAAATGCTTTTCAATGGAAAAATATAGCAAAAATAAAATCGCCTCTGCATATTTGTTATAGCCGCATCCATAATGACCCGCACCATGCAATTATCATGTAACTAATCCTGTATGGTGAATGCCGTAAAAAAAAAAAAAATCATATTTTGAAATTCGTTCACACTTAGTTTGGTGGTAAAAGGTGAATTGCTTTATGGATTCCGTTACCACGGACCATAATGCAATTCTATGACGGAATGCATAACGGAATGCCTCTAAAGGCATTCCGTCATAGAATTGCGTTATGGATTCCGTTACCACCTTTTACCACCAAACGAAGTGTGAACGAATTTCAATATATGAATGGCTACATTAACTGAAAAATAAAACCGTTATAGGCAACGATCAAAAAATGGAAAAAAAAATTGCATGTTCACTAACACCCAAAATGCATGCAGGGGGAAGGGGTTAAACTGTCACTCGTCACTCCTGATATGTCTGTTTTAGTAACTACCTACATTCCCCATGTAATAACAAATCTGGAGCATCTATTCTTATGATTTTATGTTGGGTCAGTCCTTTATGGAATGGATTTCTAATGGTTTGCAGTGCCAGATGGGTGTCACCAGGTGGGGGTGTGTCCCTGCACAGTCTGACACTGACAGCACTGATTGGATAGTGTCACGCTGTGCAGGAACACAACCCCAACTGGTAATATCCATCTGGACCTTCATTGCAAACTGCTAGTAATTCATTCCTAACTAGCAGGAATAATAAAGGAATAGCACAACATATAAGCTAACATATAGCATCCTACTTTAATTGCAAATGATATGTTACTGTATACTGTAGGTAAGATAATAGACTCTAATTTTGGCCCAAATTAGGTTAGCTTTTCCCACTAAGATAATGAAAAAAGAGCGGCCTTTGGAGACCTGATGCTTCGGTTCATTGTCTTAGAACGTTCAAGCAATTCAAGTCGTTCCCGTATATCTTGATCACATAATCCTCCAGGAGCTGTGAATAGCACATTGTGTGGACTTCATATTCTTACTTCGGACTCTTCTACTCTTTCAAATGAAACATTTCATGTACTACTGACTACATTTAATTTATTTAATTGCTATTTTCTATCCAGTAAGGTGTGCTCAACCAGAGCCAGTTGGCAGACCTCAGCCTCCCCTACTGTACGACGTTTCTAATTTGAAATCTGTTACGTTCCAAACTCCTGTCATTTGCCAGCGAGACACCAGCAAAGACACCGCATTTTAATACCCTGTTAATACGGATATAAATAACTCCCAGACACCTTGAGACATTGCATGCTTTTCATTTTACTTTCCACTCGCTCCTCATTATTGTGCGGAGGAGGAGGACTTGGTTATAATATAAAAGGAAAAGAAGCGAAA
The DNA here is from genome assembly GCF_905171765.1 of Bufo bufo. Lineage (NCBI taxonomy): Eukaryota > Metazoa > Chordata > Amphibia > Anura > Bufonidae > Bufo > Bufo bufo. Next base: position 637,207,022 of record NC_053389.1, read on the forward strand.
GCGGTAAAAAGAAAATGCCGCTTCTTTGAGGTTTCTTTCATGGTTATCCTTTGCTTCTGTCCGAGCCAATATTAAAGGGAGTCTGACACCTTCAAAATCAATTTCAAAGTGAGCATACCGCCATGTGTTCCCCGAAACATAACCATACCTTGCTTGTCAAAATCGGATCCTCTTAGGCTACTTTCACACTTGCGGCAGTGTGATCCGCCAAGCAGTTCAGTCGTCGGAACTGCCCGCCGGATACGCTGATCTGGATGTGACTGAAAGCATTTGTGAGACGGATCCGGATGCGGATCCGTCTCACAAATGCATTGCAAGAACGGATCCGTCTCTCCGCTTGTCATGCGGACAGAGGGATCCGTCTTGTATCTTCTTTCACATTATTACCGGTTTGCGCATGCGCAGACCGGAAGGACGGATCCGGCATTCCGGTATTTTTAATGCCGGATCCGGCACTAATACATTCCTATGGGGAAAAATGCGGCATTCAGGCAAGTCTTCCGTTTCTTTGGCCGGAGATAAAACCGTAGCATGCTACGGTTTTATCTTTTGCCTGATCAGTCAAAATAACTGAACTGAAGACATCCTGATGCATCCTGAACGGATTACTCCCCATTCAGAATGCATGGGAATATAACTGATCAGTTCTTTTCCGGTATAGAGCCTCTAGGACGGAACTCTATGCCGGAAAAGAATAAGGCTAGTGTGAAAGTACCCTAAGGGCTCATGCACAAGAACGTATTTTTGGTCCACATCTGATCCACATTTTTTGTGGGTTGGATGCGGACCCATTCACTTCAATGGGGCCACAAAAGATGCGGAAAGCACGCGCATTCGTATGTCCGTTCCGTGGCAGTTTTATGGACAAAGCTAGGACATTTCTTCATTCTGCAAAATACGGAACACACGCGGTCTGTACCTGTGTTTTGCGGATCCGCAATTTGCGGACCGCAAAGACGGCTTCAGCTGTGTGCCTTAGCACTAATCCTAAGAATTTTTTTCTTTTTTATTTTATGCAAAAAAGGTTTTCGGTGCACGTGGGTGGAGCCATCCCATTGGGTTCACCTGGTTTCCCCGTGTCATTGCCACTGGCTCGGAAATCCTAGGGACTGTCAGTTAAACAACTCAGTTAAACGTGTTTCGAATGTGCACACAAATAAGTCCTCTACTTTTTTTTTTTTCTAATTTCCAATCCCTGTTGTGTTTGGATTCTGGTATTTTCTAATGAGCCTGTGTTGTTCCAAGCCAGCACTGACAAACATGCCCTTGCATTGTGATTGTGAACCCTGCATACTTAATGCCAAACTGATAAATGAATTCCTGGCACTGAATACTAAATAAAGAAAATGACCCAAAAAAACTATTTATGCTCTAAATTCTTCTGCAGCATACCTCCAACCCAAAATGAAAACTTGACTCTGCTCCAGTATCATTCACTTACAGGCTTCAGTTTGTGGTATGGGAAATGTTGGGCTGGATTTTTAGGGCTCATGTATACAAATCTATTCATCCGGTTTTTAAACGGATGGCACACTGACCCATACAAGTCAGTGGCGCCATCTGCTTTTTTTCATGGACCTGGGTGCCCAACCTCAGAGTCTCACTGCAGGTTCTAATTCTACAGATTGAGTGCAGAAAAAATCCCTTTATGTGTCAAAGATTTTTACAAATTTTTTGCAGACCTGCATTTGTTAATGTGCATGAGGCCCTAGTCATATTAGCCCTTATAGGACTGCTGCTTATAGTATGTCACCCAGTCATCCTGAAGGTTGTCAGTCACAGTCAGAGAACCGCTTCAGAACTTGATTGTGTATGTAGTATGTATGTGTCCATCAGGCGTCTTCCTTCTCTATAACCTATATGATGACAAGTGATGAGTAAATGGCATGACCTGTCAGTTCTCCTGACATACCTGCTTAGTAAATACTTATATGCCACATAATATAGCAATTCTGAAGCATCTTTTTTTAGAATGCTGTCCAATTCCCCTTATATTTCTCCCAAAAATTTAAGGTTAAAGGGGTTGTCCCATGAAAATTATTCTACAGTTTTCAAACCAGCACCTGGATTTGAATACTTTTGTACAGTGATCCCTCTAGATACAATGGCTTCAGGCCACAATATTTTCAACATTGAAACTAGACTGAACGTACAATGCCTCCGACTCAGATCCAACCAGACAAGGCCACGTCTCTGGTAAAGTAGCTGGATTAGTTACTAGTTAGCAGCTATTCCTGACTGCTATATGTAAGGACTTGTTTTATCTGTCTTAGTTATCTGCTTATTTTTCTTAAATCTTCATTTTCTCTTATCTTGGATGACATTTTGGGGCTTTGGAACCGATTACTCAGGTTACAATGGTTTCAACATACAATGGTCGTCCTGGATCCAATTAACTGAACCTATTGTAACTTGAGATACAACTGTAATTGCATGTAATTAAAACCTATGATGAAAATTAAGGTCGTGGATCTTGAGGGTGCTGTAATACAGAGATCTGTTCCTGCTGCGACTGGAGGGATCAAATATAACTCTGATCATAGTAGTTTAACCCTTTAGATTCCAAGGTCAATAACCACCACGGCATCTAAGTGGCTAGACAGAGGGAGAAAGCTGTCATGCCATCAGCCCCACAACACCAATATAAAAAATGAGGGTCTATTGATTACATACCATATAGGACTCCTAGAAGAAGCTAAGGCGAAACATAAGTTGGGGTGGGACTTTCCTCCTTCCGGTGTTACTATTACTTTTATGCATGTATTGGGGACTTTATTTATTTATCCCATGTTTTAATGTGTGTGTATGTGTATATATATAATGTGTTATGGTGTCTAACAATAAAGATTATTTATATTTGATATGTGGTAGACTGTTTGGTAGGAGCCATTAGCCCACGGCAACGGGATCACAAGGACCTAATAGGCTGTCTGTCAGTATAATGATGACAGGAATAATACACTGCAATACAGAAGTATTTCAGTATATTATAAAATGTGATCTAGTCTCTTAGTGTTCAAGTCCGATAGTAGGACTGAAAAAAATGAAAATATTAAGACAAAGTTGTCCATAACAACCTGAACTATAAAATTATCAGGTTATTTCACCCTCATGGTGTACACAGTAAAAATGAAATCAATCAAATAGTCACATCTGCCCCAAATTGATACCAGTGAAATGTCAACTCATCCCACAAAAAATAAGCTCTCACATAGATGGAAAATTAAAAAAGTCATAAGTCTCAGAATATGGCTACACAAAAACATTTATTTATTTATTTTTTAATAGTGTGTTTATTGTGCAGAAGTAGTAAAACATAAGAAACTAAAATGCCGGTCTTAATAAATGACCCCCTATATTTGGTATTGTCGTAATTGTACTGACCAGTGAACACCATAAAAATGAAATAGAAATGAAAATTGTGGAATTTCTGTTTTTCTCATCCCCCTCCCCCCCAAAAAAATACCTACACCAAAAAAAAAAACTTGTCTTGCAAAAAACAAGCTCTTAAAGAGCTTAAAGAAATGGCTGAAAAATGTATTAGCACTGCCCACGTGCACTCTGTGGTAAGGATGCAGACCCATAGACTTGAATTGGTCCACAATCTGGAAGATACGACCTAAGATAGGACTTCACCTATCTTTTGCGGAGCAGAGGCACGGATCGGAAGCCCACGCAAAAAGATAGAACATGCTTTGTCTTTGGCCGTATGTTGTGGATCACTGACCCATTCAAGTCAATGGGTCTGCATCCGCAAACAGAGTGCACACAGCCAGTGGCCATGCATCGTGGACCGCTGTTTGCAGTCCACAGCACGGGCAATGAGCCATTACACTCATGTGCACGAGCCCTTAGGATAGGTCATCAATGACATATCAGGGGGTTCCTTCTCCTGACGCCCCACCAGTCAACTGGAACTACTAGGTCATTAATACTTAATTCCCGAAGAACCCCTTGAGGGTCAAAAGAGGCAGTCATTAAGTGGTTAAATTGGAGAATACAGTTTTAATTATTATTGTTGTTTCAGGAGAAAAAAAGAATTGCAATTCACAATGCTGCACGACAGTGGGATATTCAGCAAAACCGAGTCTTACCTGGCACAAATTCAGACCAGGAAGGTGGAGGTTCTGCAAGCCCTTCTCATAAACCATGCCATTTGAATGGATCTACTCCTTATGAATTCAATGAAGACAAGAGGTAATGTAAAATGTAAATCTCAGTGAATGTATTGTGTGCAACGGTGCAAAGTATGTGAACACTAAATAATCATCAGAAAATAAAATACCATTAAACGGTTGTGTGAGATTTTTATATTGATGGCCTATCAGGATTGCTCATCAATATGTGATCAGTGGTGGCCTGACTCTCGGAAACCCGCCAATCAACTATGTGAAGAGACTGCAGCACTTCCTAGGCCAGTAACATCACATTTATCGGTCACATGTCCTAGACAGCACTCAGCCCATAAGTGAATGGTGCTTAGCTGCAATACCAAACACAGCCGCAATCTAGTGGACGGCGCTGTGCTTGGTAATCTTGTGAGGAGGCAGCGGCACACCAGGGCACTGCAGCCTCCTCAAACAGCGGGAGTGCTGGGTGTCGGACCAGGTATTGGACTGAGGATAGGGCATCAATATTGTAAACTTGACAACCTCTTTAATGTCCTGTCATGTACTGTCAAGGTACTGTGTATCATGTATCCATATTTATCTTTATGTTTTCAAACTAAATGAAATTAATCTTAACAGGTTGCCGACCTAGAACGAGAATGCTCGTCCTAACTGGCCGGTACTTAATGCCTTAGGACGAGCATTCTCGTCCTAGGGTTAACCGGCTACCCCACACGCGCTGCCGCTGTATCTGCCAGCATCGGTGATGCCGGCGGATTAACCTCCTGTATGCTGCGGTCACGCTGACCGCGGCATACAGGGGGTTTGCGGCAGCTTGAACATTCCCATCGGGTCCCCGTGTAATGCCAAGCGATCAAAAAGTCATATGTACCCAAAAATAATACCAATCAAACGTCATCTCATCCCGCAAAAAATTAGTCCCTAGGTAAGAGAATCGGCCAAAAAATAAAAAAGATATGACTTGGAGACATAGAAACATAATTTTTTTGTTTCAAAAATGCTTTTATTGTTTAAAACCAAAATATAATAAAAAAAAAAAAAAACATATTAGGTATCACCGCATCCGTAACAACCTGCTCTATAAAAATATCACATGAGCTAACCCGTCTGGTGAACACTGTAAAAAAAAAAATAAAATATTTTGCCACCATACATCACAAAAAGTGTAATACCAAACGATCAAAAAAATTATGTACCCCAAAATAGTACCAATCGAACCGTCATCTTATCCCCCAAAACATGAGACCCTAACTAAGACAATCGCCCTGAAAACGAAGACATAAAATCATAATTGTTTTTCTTTCAAAAGTTGTGCGCGCTGCCGTGTTCCCATACAGCAGTTTACGACCACATATGGGGTGTTTCTGTAAACCACAGAATCAGGGTAATAAATATTGAGTTTTATTTGGCTGTTAACCCTTGATGTGTTACAGGATTTTTTTTTATTAAAATGGAGAATCTGCTAAAATTTTTAAATGTCGCCTCCTTTTCCTTTAATTCTTATGGAACACCTAAAGGGTTAAAAAGTTTGTAAAATCAGTTTTGAATAACTTGAGGGGTGTAGTTTCTACAGTGGGGTAATTTATGGGTGTTTTCCACTATGTAAGCCCCGCAAAGTGACTCTAGAATTGAAGTGGTCCTTAACCACCTCCGGACCGCTGTACGCACAGACGCGTCCTGGAGGTGGTTGATTCATTCCGAGTGGACGCATATACGCGTCATCTCGCGAGACGCGAGATTTCCTGTGAACGCGCGCACACAGGCGCGCGCGCTCACAGGAACGGAAGGTAAGAGAGTTGATCTCCAGCCTGCCAGCGGCGATCGTTCGCTGGCAGGCTGGAGATGTGTTTTTTTTAACCCCTAACAGGTATATTAGACGCTGTTTTGATAACAGCGTCTAATATACCTGCTACCTGGTCCTCTGGTGGTCCCATTTGTTTGGATCGACCACCAGAGGACACAGGTAGCTCAGTAAAGTCCCACCAAGCACCACTACACTACACTACACCCCCCCCCCCCGTCACTTATTAACCCCTTATTAGCCCCTGATCACCCCTAATCACCCCTGATCACCCCATATAGACTCCCTGATCACCCCCCTGTCATTGATTACCCCCCCTGTCATTGATCAACCCCCTGTAAAGCTCCATTCAGATGTCCGCATGATTTTTACGGATCCACTGATAGATGGATCGGATCCGCAAAACGCATCCGGACGTCTGAATGAAGCCTTACAGGGGCATGATCAATGACTGTGGTTATCACCCCATATAGACTCCCTGATCACCCCCCTGTCATTGATCACCCCCCTGTCATTGATTACCCCCCTGTAAAGCTCCATTCAGACGTCCGCATGATTTTTACGGATCCACTGATAGATGGATCGGATCCGCAAAACGCATCCGGACGTCTGAATGAAGCCTTACAGGGGCGTGATCAATGACTGTGGTGATCACCCCATATAGACTCCCTGATCACCCCCCTGTCATTGATTACCCCCCTGTCATTGATTACCCCCCTGTAAAGCTCCATTCAGACGTCCGCATGATTTTTACGGATCCACTGATAGATGGATCGGATCCGCAAAACGCATCCGGACGTCTGAATGAAGCCTTACAGGGGCATGATCAATGACTGTGGTGATCACCCCATATAGACTCCCTGATCACCCCCCTGTAAAGCTCCATTCAGATGTCCGCATGATTTTTACGGATCCACTGATAGATGGATCGGATCCGCAAAACGCATCCGGACGTCTGAATGAAGCCTTACAGGGGCATGATCAATGACTGTGGTTATCACCCCATATAGACTCCCTGATCACCCCCCTGTCATTGATCACCCCCCTGTCATTGATTACCCCCCTGTAAAGCTCCATTCAGACGTCCGCATGATTTTTACGGATCCACTGATAGATGGATCGGATCCGCAAAACGCATCCGGACGTCTGAATGAAGCCTTACAGGGGCATGATCAATGACTGTGGTGATCACCCCATATAGACTCCCTGATCACCCCCCTGTCATTGATCACCCCCCTGTCATTGATTACCCCCCTGTCATTGATCACCCCCCTGTCATTGATCACCCCCCTGTAAGGCTCCATTCAGACATTTTTTTGGCCCAAGTTAGCGGAATTATTATTTTTTTTTCTTACAAAGTCTCATATTCCACTAACTTGTGACAAAAAATAAAATCTCACATGAACTCACCATACCCCTCACGGAATCCAAATGCGTAAAATTTTTTAGACATTTATATTCCAGACTTCTTCTCACGCTTTAGGGCCCCTAGAATGCCAGGGCAGTATAAATACCCCACATGTGACCCCATTTCGGAAAGAAGACACCCCCAGGTATTCCGTGAGGGGCATATTGAGTCCATGAAAGATTGAAATTTTTGTCCCAAGTTAGCGGAACGGGAGACTTTGTGAGAAAAAAATAAAAAATATCAATTTCCGCTAACTTGTGCCAAAAAAAAAAAAATTTCTATGAACTCGCCATGCCCCTCATTGAATACCTTGGGGTGTCTTCTTTCCAAAATGGGGTCACATGTGGGGTATTTATACTGCCCTGGCATTCTAGGGGCCCCAAAGCGTGAGAAGAAGTCTGGTATCCAAATGTCTAAAAATGCCCTCCTAAAAGGAATTTGGGCCCCTTTGCGCATCTAGGCTGCAAAAAAGTGTCACACATCTGGTATCGCCGTACTCAGGAGAAGTTGGGGAATGTGTTTTGGGGTGTCATTTTACATATACCCATGCTGGGTGAGATAAATATCTTGGTCAAATGCCAACTTTGTATAAAAAAATGGGAAAAGTTGTCTTTTGCCAAGATATTTCTCTCACCCAGCATGGGTATATGTAAAAAGACACCCCAAAACACATTCCCCAACTTCTCCCGAGTACGGAGATACCAGATGTGTGACACTTTTTTGCAGCCTAGGTGGGCAAAGGGGCCCATATTCCAAAGAGCACCTTTCGGATTTCACTGGTCATTTACCTACTTACCACACATTAGGGCCCCTGGAAAATGCCAGGGCAGTATAACTACCCCACAAGTGACCCCATTTTGGAAAGAAGACACCCCAAGGTATTCCGTGAGGGGCATGGCGAGTTCCTAGAATTTTTTATTTTTTGTCACAAGTTAGTGGAAAATGATGATTTTTTTTTTTTTTTTTTTTTTCATACAAAGTCTCATATTCCACTAACTTGTGACAAAAAATAAAAACTTCCATGAACTCACTATGCCCATCAGCGAATACCTTGGGGTCTCTTCTTTCCAAAATGGGGTCACTTGTGGGGTAGTTATACTGCCCTGGCATTCTAGGGGCCCAAATGTGTGGTAAGGAGTTTGAAATCAAATTCTGTAAAAAATGACGAGTGAAATCCGAAAGGTGCTCTTTGGAATATGGGCCCCTTTGCCCACCTAGGCTGCAAAAAAGTGTCACACATCTGGTATCTCCGTACTCAGGAGAAGGTGGGGAATGTGTTTTGGGGTGTCATTTTACATATACCCATGCTGGGTGAGATAAATATCTTGGTCAAATGCCAACTTTGTATAAAAAAATGGGAAAAGTTGTCTTTTGCCAAGATATTTCTCTCACCCAGCATGGGTATATGTAAAAAGACACCCCAAAACACATTCCCCAACTTCTCCCGAGTACGGAGATACCAGATGTGTGACACTTTTTTGCAGCCTAGGTGGGCAAAGGGGCCCATATTCCAAAGAGCACCTTTCGGATTTCACTGGTCATTTACCTACTTACCACACATTAGGGCCCCTGGAAAATGCCAGGGCAGTATAACTACCCCACAAGTGACCCCATTTTGGAAAGAAGACACCCCAAGGTATTCCGTGAGGGGCATGGCGAGTTCCTAGAATTTTTTATTTTTTGTCACAAGTTAGTGGAAAATGATGATTTTTTTTTTTTTTTTTTTTTTTTCATACAAAGTCTCATATTCCACTAACTTGTGACAAAAAATAAAAACTTCCATGAACTCACTATGCCCATCAGCGAATACCTTGGGGTCTCTTCTTTCCAAAATGGGGTCACTTGTGGGGTAGTTATACTGCCCTGGCATTCTAGGGGCCCAAATGTGTGGTAAGGAGTTTGAAATCAAATTCTGTAAAAAATGACGAGTGAAATCCGAAAGGTGCTCTTTGGAATATGGGCCCCTTTGCCCACCTAGGCTGCAAAAAAGTGTCACACATCTGGTATCTCCGTACTCAGGAGAAGGTGGGGAATGTGTTTTGGGGTGTCATTTTACATATACCCATGCTGGGTGAGATAAATATCTTGGTCAAATGCCAACTTTGTATAAAAAAATGGGAAAAGTTGTCTTTTGCCAAGATATTTCTCTCACCCAGCATGGGTATATGTAAAAAGACACCCCAAAACACATTCCCCAACTTCTCCCGAGTACGGAGATACCAGATGTGTGACACTTTTTTGCAGCCTAGGTGGGCAAAGGGGCCCATATTCCAAAGAGCACCTTTCGGATTTCACTGGTCATTTACCTACTTACCACACATTAGGGCCCCTGGAAAATGCCAGGGCAGTATAACTACCCCACAAGTGACCCCATTTTGGAAAGAAGACACCCCAAGGTATTCCGTGAGGGGCATGGCGAGTTCCTAGAATTTTTTATTTTTTGTCACAAGTTAGTGGAAAATGATGATTTTTTTTTTTTTTTTTTTTTTTCATACAAAGTCTCATATTCCACTAACTTGTGACAAAAAATAAAAACTTCCATGAACTCACTATGCCCATCAGCGAATACCTTGGGGTCTCTTCTTTCCAAAATGGGGTCACTTGTGGGGTAGTTATACTGCCCTGGCATTCCAGGGGCCCAAATGTGTGGTAAGGAGTTTGAAATCAAATTCTGTAAAAAATGACGAGTGAAATCCGAAAGGTGCTCTTTGGAATATGGGCCCCTTTGCCCACCTAGGCTGCAAAAAAGTGTCACACATCTGGTATCTCCGTACTCGGGAGAAGTTGGGGAATGTGTTTTGGGGTGTCTTTTTACATATACCCATGCTGGGTGAGAGAAATATCTTGGCAAAAGACAACTTTTCCCATTTTTTTATACAAAGTTGGCATTTGACCAAGATATTTATCTCACCCAGCATGGGTATATGTAAAATGACACCCCAAAACACATTCCCCAACTTCTACTGAATACGGAGATACCAGATGTGTGACACTTTTTTGCAGCCTAGGTGGGCAAAGGGGCCCATATTCCAAAGAGCACCTTTCGGATTTCACTCGTCATTTTTTACAGAATTTGATTTCAAACTCCTTACCACACATTTGGGCCCCTAGAATGCCAGGGCAGTATAACTACCCCACAAGTGACCCCATTTTGGAAAGAAGAGACCCCAAGGTATTTCGTGATGGGCATAGTGAGTTCATGGAAGTTTTTATTTTTTGTCACAAGTTAGTGGAATATGAGACTTTGTAAGAAAAAAAAAATCAAAAAAAAAAATCATCATTTTCCGCTAACTTGTGACAAAAAATAAAAAGTTCTATGAACTCACTATGCCCATCAGCGAATACCTTAGGGTGTGTACTTTCCGAAATGGGGTCATTTGTGGGGTGTTTGTACTGTCTGGGCATTGTAGAACCTCAGGAAACATGACAGGTGCTCAGAAAGTCAGAGCTGCTTCAAAAAGCGGAAATTCACATTTTTGTACCATAGTTTGTAAACGCTATAACTTTTACCCAAAGCATTTTTTTTTTACCCAAACATTTTTTTTTTATCAAAGACATGTAGAACAATAAATTTAGAGCTAAATTTATATATGGATGTCGTTTTTTTTTGCAAAATTTTACAACTGAAAGTGAAAAATGTCATTTTTTTGCAAAAAAAATCGTTAAATTTCGATTAATAACAAAAAAAGTAAAAATGTCAGCAGCAATGAAATACCACCAAATGAAAACTCTATTAGTGAGAAGAAAAGGAGGTAAAATTCATTTGGGTGGTAAGTTGCATGACCGAGCAATAAACGGTGAAAGTAGTGTAGGTCAGAAGTGTAAAAACTGGCCTGGTCTTTCAGGGTGTTTAAGCACTGGGGGCTGAGGTGGTTAAAGTGGGTTTTGGAAATTTTCTTAATTTTTTTTTTTTTCTAAGCCTTATAAAAATTAAATTACATTTACAAAATGATGCAAACATGAAAGTGGACTTATGGAGAATGTAAGGTAATAACTCTCTATGTGATGTATCACTATCTGCCTTAAAAGCAGAGAAATTAAAATTTTGAAAATTGCTAATTTTTCCAAATTTTTGGTAAATTTTGGATTTTTTTAATAAATAAAGGTGAATTATATGGACTAAAATTTTTCACTATCATGAAGTACAATGTGTCGCGAGAAAACATTCTCAGAATGGCCTGGATAAGTAAAAGCGTTCTGAAGTTATCACCACATAAAGTGACACATGTCAGGTTTTAAAAAAACGGCCTGGTCCTTAAGGTGAAAAGTGGCAAGGTCCTTAAAGTGTTAAATATCATAAAATACTTTCATTTTTAAAATATATAATCATAAACATGTTTCTTCACTTTAATGGAGATAGATACCTGCCTTTTTAGGGCTGGTGGTTAAAGGGGTTATCCAGTACTATGAACTGCGCCCATATGCCAGGCCCCTCACAGGGAATATACTTACCCCGCTCCGCTGCTGCTTCTCCTCGTCAGCCGTTGAAAACATCCAGTGTCGGGGAGGGGGGGAGCAGCCAATGGGAGACGGGGACGAGCCTCCTAAGCGTCACCTCACCCGCGATGCTAGGGAGGCTCGTCTCTGTCCCCGCCTGCCATTGGCTGCGCACCCTGACCCCCCCCCCCCCCCCCCTCCCCGACACCAGGTGTTTTCTTCCGCGCACGGGGAGAAGCAGCAGCGGAGGTACGGGAACCAGGAGCGGCGCAGGGAGCGTGGTAAGTATATTTACTATGAGGGGCCTGGGACATTGGGGGGGCTGTTTATAGTATTGCAAAACCCCTTAAAACAAGAGTAGAGATATGTTGCCCAAATTATTAACACAAAATATGCTGCTACAATTTTTTAGTCACAGAAATCTCCTACCTCTGTACAGATTTTGAAATCTGCAGCATGTCCATTCTTTGTGCTGTTCTTTTGTGTGGATTTAACCTTTTTCAATGCAAGGGTGAGATCTCCCGCAAAACCGCATCAAATCTGCACCAAAAAGAAAACGCAAGCGGTTTTGTTGGGGAAATGCCCAGAAATTCAACAGCATTCTGTGATGACCGGATCTGCTCTACCGGACTGACACGTAGCAATTGTGGTTGCAATATTCAAAAAGGGGTAAAAAAGAGATGAGTGTAAAATCTATGTACTGTAGTTAACATCTGGCTCAGTGATAGGAAACAGAAGGTAGTTTTAAATGGTGCAGCCTCATGCTGGGTCACAGTTAACATTGGTGTACTACAGGGGTGAGCGTTGACCCTCGACTTTTTAATATGTTTGTTAATGATCTTATGGAAAGCTTGCAGAGTGGAATTTCAATATTTGCAGCTGATACTAAGCTTTGCAAAGTTTTCAATACAGAGGAGGATAATATACTGGGATTTGTGAAAGCTTGAACAGCGAAATGGCAAATGACGTTGGAGAAATTGGTGGACAGTAAACTTAACCTTAGTGACCAATGCCAGGCAGCTGCAGCCAAGGTAATCAAATGCATGGGATGGAACAAAAGAGACATAGATGCTTCTGACAAGAGCAAAGGTTAGCCTCTATTCAAACCACTAGTCAGACCACCAATGGAATATTCTGTACAGTTTTGGGACCTGTGTGTATGCAGAACAAAGTTGACCTTGAGCGGGTGCAGTGGAGGGCAACCAAGGTAATTAGGTAACTGAGGGCACAGTGCCAAGAAAGATTGTCAAACTTAGGGTTATTCAGTTTGAAACAACAGCATAGGAACATCTAATTGAAATGTTCAGATAATGAATCTACAGTACATAGGTCTGTGTGTTATACCCAAATCTGTAACCATGACAAGGGGCAATCCTCTACATCCATAGGAAAGAAGGTTTCACCATGGTCATAGATGGGGGTCCTTTACTGGAAGAGCAGTGAGCCTAGGAAATGTTCTGCCTCATGATGTTCTGATGGTTGATTCACTATACAAGTTTTAAGAAACTAACATTGCAAGCGTTGCAAGGTAGTAGATTTCTGGAGGAGGGACACTGGTCCTGGGATTCACTCTGATTATCATAATTGGAGCTGAGGAGGAATATTCTCTCTATTTTGAAGCAATTGGTATAGTCAGTGGGCTTTTACCTTCCTTAGAATCACAGTAAGATTATAGATTGGACTGCATAGACCTCTGTATTTTTTTTCAGCCTTATCAGTTTATGTGGACTCAGCCTATGGTTCCACTCACCAATATGGAGGATGCTGTAATCTAAACAACGCATCAGGCTTAGAAACTGATAGTATGTTACTGAAGTGTCATTTCTATTCACATGCATAATGAAGTAGTGAAAGAACCATTAAAAAGCCTAATGGTACGAAGCAAGGAATTCAGAAGATGAAATGCAGCAGATGTATTTACAACCAAAAATGCGCTCTGTGGATCAAAAAAAAGGAAATAGCCCAGGGGCGGACTGGGAACTACAGGAACTAAGACCATGAAAATACTTAAAGGGGTTGTCCAGGTTCAGAGCTGAACCCGGACATCCCTCCATTTTCACCCAAGCAGCCCCCCTGACTTGAGCATCGGAGCAGTCCTATTTTTTGGAGATCCGGTGACGTACCGGGGCTCTCCATGGGGCTGCCAGGAACCCTGGTGATGTCACCGGCACTGATGGGCAGGATTTAGCGCTGCCCTAGCCAGTAAAACGGCTAGGGCAGCGCTAAAGCCCGCCCATCAGAGTCGGTGACGTCACCGAACACACTGCCGGGCGGAAGTTTCCGCGCCGCAGTGTGTTATTGAAAACAAAAGAACCCGTGCCCTGCACGATTTAGCGCAGGGCAAGGGAGCGCATCGGAGAATCAGATGCTCCGATGCTAGCTTCAGGGGGGCTGCCAGGGTGAAAATAAGGGTATGTCCGGGTTCAGCTCTGAACCCGGACAACCCCTTTAAATATTACTTTATTATAAGTATATTACCAAATACCTTTCTTTAGTTAGAATGGAGAATTCACAGCTAAGACAATAACCCATCAGAGGGAAAGTATTTACGGGCGGTATGTATGTATCATTTAATCACAGAGTACCACCTATTATAAAACTTAGCCTTTATTAAATCAGGTATAAAAAATAACCCCACAAATAACACAAAAAGAGAAAAAGAAAAGAACAGCAATGCATAAGTAGGATTAGCATTAGATACACTGTGGACCGGGTGTTCCTGAATTCTCCAAGATGCTGGAGGGGACCGTTCTCTGGGCAGGGTTATAGCATTCGATTTGGGACCTGTCCCTAATGCTGACCCTTTTCTTGATGGTCCCTGCCTAAAGAACGGAATGGCCGCCCCGATAGGGGCGATCCCGTATTCAGGAACTTCCTATATGCCCTAGAATGGCCCTAAGGATAGGTGACACAGGCAGAGCCATATAGGATGCCCAATATTGATGTATTGTGGCCTATTCTAGGTACAAAAAAATAAATGCTCAGTACACGTAGTTGTTATAGTGGATATTAATTAAATGCTGAGTACACGATGTTGTTCTTCTGGATACAAAAAATAATGATGCTCAGTACACACGGTTATCTTTACAGATATCAAATAACTGCTGAGTACATAATATCATTTATGCGATAGAAAGTATAACTATCGACAACTAGATGCCAAGTACACTGTTCGCCAGTTTATGATACAATGATATAGGTGCCTAAGCTTGTTGCAGTTGGCAACACCATGCTTTAGGCCCCTAAATTCCAACGCGTTTCACCCACAGCAATAACCTGGGCTCATCAGGGGACACCTAATACAGTGTCCCAGTAGGCATCAAACATAGATAAAAATCAATTGTCCCACTAAATGACAATGATATATTTGTCATCAACAGCAGACAATCACTAATGACAGTGATGGATTTGTCATTTCCAGCAGACAATTATTGCGCTAAACCATTCTAACTAGTCCATGGACCATAATCAGCCCCTCAACAACAGTATTGGTGAAAGAGATTCCCATAGGCTTCAGGGAAATGTGGTGCATAGAAGATACTGCACCAAATGGATATGTCAATGGTACTTGCGTGCCCCAGAATAGATGATCAAGGTGATCTCATGGAGTAACTGATAAGTATGGTTACTACAATAGTCCGGCCGCATCGCCGATAGTCTGTAAGGGAAGAGATCACAGTCACAATAATATTACTACCAACCTTAGTGTCTGATAGTCAAAGTAGCCCCTGCTGCTTTGAACCCACCTGCGCCAGTGCCTCACTGGATTGAAAATGAGGTCGCAGGTGACGGTTCATTCTACAATTTAAATACCCCGCCTAATCTAGGAAGGGGAGGGCCCTTTTGCCGAGCCGTGTAGCGCCAGACATCGCGCATGTGAGATAAGCCGGGAGAGGCGTGGCCTAGTGACGTAATACGCGTCACATTGATACATCACTCGTCACATGACGATGCCTCGCCCCTTCGATCACATGATCCCACCGCGTCATGGCCTAGCGTGCCTTCGCCGGCCCTGATCACATGATCGGATCTATGTTAGGTCACAACGAACCAAAACATATCAGACGACATCAAAGGAGGGTAGATATTGGGAGCACTGGTATGGTTAGGTATAATGACACTTTAATATATTGTGTCCCCTATATTAAGAACCTATACAGGTGATGACATATTTATGATAGATAAAAGGAAGAAGGTAAGGGCAGATGGTAAATGGAGGGGAGGGGTATTAGATACTAAGCTCATGTCTGACTAGATACATCGATGTTTTGCATCTTGTTACTATACCAGGTAGATGTGGGGAAAAAAGGGTTAGAGAGAGTGGAAAATCAGGTGTTGGGGGTGACCACAGTAACCCCCTACCAACATGTAGAACCATGATCAGATGTCCACTGTCTCATTAATAAAGTATTGTAATGGCCGGCTATAAAAAGCATGAGAAATCAATGTTCTCATTAAGTCCTGAAGGTGAAATGGTGTTCAACATAGATCCATTTGGATTCTTTTTGTTTTAAGATACTATCAATGTCGCCTCCACTGATAAATGTTTAATTGTTTCTATCATCGAGAAGCGCAGTGTATTAGGGTTACCCCCATGCAGGAGCACCACATGTCTAGAAAGTGGTTTGTCTCCTCCAGAAATCTTGGAGAATTCAGGAACACCCGGTCCACAGTGTATCTAATGCTAATCCTACTTATGCATTGCTGTTCTTTTCTTTTTCTCTTTTTGTGTTATTTGTGGGGTTATTTTTTATACCTGATTTAATTTAGTTATAATGGCTCATTTTGTCTGGGGAGCAATCATTAGGAGAAATAAAATGGCCGCCATCCTATTATTACACACAAAACCTGTCGTAATCACACAGGAGGACAAAATACTTTCTGAATACAGCTGATAAGATCTTCAGCTGAATCTCTGTGGGAATGGAGTTCATGAGGAGACATGAAATACACAGGGAAGGATGGGGAGCAGCAGCACTTGTATGCAGTTTCCTTTACCAGAGCAAGGCATTACTACAGTCTGTCCTGTCCGTCCTCACTATACTTTATGTCTCCCCATGAACTCCATTCCAAAACTTGTTCCTGATCATTGCCCTGTCTAGACATGCTGCTGATCACCTGACAAACTGTGATCACATCTTTTGAAACCATTGTCAATGGCACATTGCCCTGTGTAAACAAGAACGGTGCTGCTGACAAAAGAAAACTGTATGGGAAGGAATGATCGCATTAATGATCGTTTATCTCCATACTAATGTCATTGCTGCAAGTCGAGAGTGCTGATTGACATGCTGCTATCATCTATTCGCTCTAACTACCAAGAAGAATACCTTTCTGACAATTTCCTGCTCGTAAGTGGAGAAAAAAGCTGCATTTACTTGGAGCGATCTCCTCCACAGTATGGGGAAGAGCTATAGCTAATGCCATTGCTCATCCCTATATAGATCACTGTGTGCTGGCAGCAGAGTTCTGTTTAGACACCACAACCTGCTGCCGGCAAACGAGGATTTAGGTGACTGCACTAACAACCCTACTACCCGATGAACAAGCGTTTCGCCTATTACCCGATGAACTACAGAGCTCACATCCAGCATAGTCTTGCCCACCTCTACCAAGTTTGAAAGTAGATGCAGGCCAGCTCACCAGACTGGTTGCGGACCACCATTCTCCACAAAGGTGTATGATGCAGAGGTGTGACATTTATGGCATATCCTGTGAATATGCCATAAATATCCAGTATGGGAATACCCCTTTAAGGTTGAAGAACTGGAGAAAATATTAGATGTGCCTAGTCATATCAGCCCTACATATGGATTCAATATTTAGTGCCAAAGTAGTTTTCCCGAGATTGCAGGGCTGTAACTTAATCTCCGCTATGACTGTCTAGCTAGCAGTGGGATATTTTAGTGTAAGACATATTAAAATACATGACATCTGGGTTTCAATATCCTGATCTATTTTGTCATTACAGGCTGAACTATTGAGTATTACAGGCCCTAAGGTTTAAGAAGCCAAAATATTGGGCTCGTCAAGGCCTTTAAATAGCTTTTCAACTCTCTGCTTCATAAATTATGTCCACTTAAATGCTTGTAATAAAATGTTTGTTCCCCCTAAAAGCATAGTTCTTCGAAGTTAGTAAATCTGATCTGATTTTATTTTTTATGCTTTTAGAATCCATAGGAGGTATATTTCACTGTAAGTGCAGGTGCTGCCGCCCCATATGCATTGCGAACTCTTGATGAGTGTGCTGGTTGAGATGATAAGTTGGGTTACCTTACAGTGTGTTCACACCTGCACAAAAGCATCTATCTGCTGCGTTCATGGCTATATTAAGACTTGTTTGAGCACATCTGTCATGTGAAGCTTATTGCACGTATTGTTTGGTGATAGCAGGAACTTTAGTGTGTTTTATACCTTGAACTCAATGTTGGTGTATGTGGTAAGTTCCTAAGCTCCCTCTGCTAATGTAGCAGATACCAGAATTGTATAATTTAACTTTATGTCTATGGAGGAAATGTATCCTCAGAAAATGACTCGTTATTTAAATTGGGTTTTTATGTTAATATTTTTTAAGAGTCTTTGCCAATGTTTTAGTTTTTCATGCATTAAAAACATACTGACATAAAAAAGTTTTCATACCACTGAACCTCGTAATAGACTGGCACTGACAGTAGTTATTTCATTATCATCGCGGACAGGATTTGTGCCCTTTTGCAGGAGCTAAGGATTGGGCTAATTATTGGGAATGAACAGTAATTGGTTGTATAAAGATGCCACTGATCGCCCAACGATGAGCAAAACACCCGTTTGTTGGGTGATCACCTCTTTCATGGGTCATCTAAAATGTTGTCAGCAGTGTTTGTGTAAACTGAATTAATACAGGGTCAAATGATCGTAATAGCGATCATTCTTGCCCATTAATATTGAATTGAGCCGTGTGAAAAGCCCTTTAAGTGCAGTGTTAGGCCTCTTGCACACGAACGTATGGGTTCCGTTCCGTGCATTGTGGATGGGTACGTGTTCCGTCCGTTACGCAAAAAGATAGAACATGTTCTATTTTTTTGTGGAACAGAGGCACTGATTGGAACCCCACGGAAGCACTTCGTAGTTCCGTTCCGTGCTTCCGTCCCGCATTTGCAAAACTTTAACCCTTAGAGGACCCTGCGATTTTCAGTTTTTGCATTTTTTTTTTTTTTTTAACTCCCTGCCTTCCCAGAGCTATAACTTTTTTATTTTTCTGTTCACAAAGCCGTATGAGGGCATGTTTTTTGCAAGTACTTTCTAATGGCAGCAATTGCATATGATGTAGTGGGGAGCTGGAAAAAATTCCAAATGCGTTGGAATAGGGGGAAAAAAACGCAAATTCCACCACAGTTGGTATGTTTTTGTTTTTTTTACAGCATTGCCTATGTGGTAAAATTGATCTGTTACCTTCAATCTTCAGGTCAGTACGATTACAAAGATACCACATTTTAATACTGAAAAAAATTAAAAACCTTGGAAAAAATGTATTTATTTTTCATCGCCATATTCTGACCCCTATAACTTTTTTTGTAGTTATGTGTACAGAGCTGTGTGAGGGCTAATTTTTTTGTGGGGTGATCTGTACTTTTCAGTGATATTATTTTGAAGCATGTGTGCATTTTGTTTGCTTTTTATTAAATGTTTTTTAGGGGGGGGGGCAAAGTGACAAAATATGGTGAATTGGCCATTTTGAATTTTCTTTACATTACACCATTCGCCGTGAGGGATAAATATTGTTATATTTTAATAGTACCGGTGGTTTTGGACGTGGCAATGCCTATAATGCTGTTTTTTAAATAGTTTTTTTATTTTTTGGTATAAGGGGGATGATTTTAACTTCTATATATTTTTTATATATATATATTTGTTTTTACTTTTTCTTTTACTACTTTTTTTTTATTCACCCTGGGTGACTATAACTAGCAATCATCAGATTGCCAATTCTATTCTGTGATGGGTATTTATTCACCATAAACACCATTCACCATATACCAGTACAATGCTACCACCTGCAGGCCTATATTGGTGGGTATCAGAGCCTGCTTGAACCTCTGAGCCATCACAGGCATACTACAGCTTCCTCTGTCTCAGCCGGGGAACGGTGTTAGGGGTGCAGGAGTGCAACATGCTCAATCCTTTGTTCTCACGGGAGATAAACTGCCACCAGAGGTTCCCGGCTCCTGCCTCTGCACCACTCAGATGCTGTGATCACATTTGACCACAGCATCTCAGAGGTTAAATGTATGCGATTGGCCTTATGGCTGATCGCATACCTTCGTCCAGGCCTCTGCTGTTTGAAACCATTGATGCCCACTGCACATGGGAGCGGGCGCAATCTTTAAAGTGACGACTTCCGCCAAGGGGTTAAAGAAACTCTCCCATAAAAATCTTTATTCTCTGGCCCCTTAGAAAGGTACATGATATAAATTGTAGTAAAGGTAATCTTTTTACAAGTGGCATAGAGAAACTGTCTTCCTAACCTCACCTAAGATGCTGGAGATCAAAGTGTTGGTCACATGACACAGCTGAGGACCAGAAGGGAGGTTATAACTCAAAAATACATCCACTGGTAAAAAGATTGCCTTCACTACAGTCTATATCAGGCATTCTCAACCTGCGGCCCTCCAGCTGTTGCAAAACTACAACTCCCAGCATGCCCGAACAGCTTCAGCCTACAGCAGGGCATGGTGGGAGTTGTAGTTTTACAACAGCTGGAGGGCCGCAGGTTGCTCATCCCTGGTCTATATCATATACTTTTCTAACAGGCCAGAGAATAAACTTTTTTTTGTGATTGCTTCTTTAAAGGTGCTTAACAGGATTTATCTTTTTTTTTTTTCCAGTTTCTCTTTTAGAAGCCCTTTAAGGGATAATTATTCATTGAGCGTATCCACTGAAAAATGCACTTTTGCTTACTGTCTTTTGAGATGTTTACCTCTTAATGACGCTGTTGGTGGACTGCACATTCCTCAGGAGAATCATATTTACTGATTATTAGCAAATTGTTTATTCGGTGTTCATTGTTAATGGTCATGCAGTAACCCGCCAAACTGTGCAGACATTAGCAATGAAACAATTTGATCGTCTTGCGATCCCCCTTGAACAGCTGCTTGGTACATGGTGTCCGAAGCACGTCCGCGCCAGGTGGCCGCACCGTTACAGAGGTATAGCTCTAAGAGGGTATCCTCATAAAACATATTTGATAACATTGCTACCTGCACGACTCCAAATGGCTTACTTTCCATTTACTATATATATTACTGTATTATAGTGTTTCAAATGTGCCACATAGATTTCCCCTAATAGACTCAGGATGCAAACACTACAACCAAAATCTTATCAGATACAGTATTTTATTCCGTAGAGAGTAGGAAGAGGTCTTTATCATTTTTATTAAAGTTTGTGT
The DNA here is from genome assembly GCF_905171765.1 of Bufo bufo. Taxonomy (NCBI): domain Eukaryota; kingdom Metazoa; phylum Chordata; class Amphibia; order Anura; family Bufonidae; genus Bufo; species Bufo bufo. The sequence continues at coordinate 637,228,225 of NC_053389.1, forward strand.
TGGATGTATACAGCCATGATCATGAGTGCACATATAAAGGAAGTCAGGCTATGTCACAGTAATGGAAGCCTTCTGGAGAACCATACTGGCTCTTCAATCAGGAGCTCTCTAAAGCTTTCCTGATGTCAGTCTATAAAAGCACAGCAGAACGTTCAGCGGCATCTTTTTTTATGAGGTTCAGATGGATGTGTTTAGAAAGGTTTTACACAACTACGAGTACACATTTTACACAGCAGATTGTGCAAGTGAAATTACTAACCAGTATATAAACACTGGGAAACCATTAAATAGGATCAGGTTTGTGATGTCATTTGCAGGGTTTATAAGCGATATTTTCCAGGGCAGTTTTAAGCCCCACTGCTGTCTTTTTTTTTTTTACTATCATTTTCTTGTTCCTCTCTCAATTTCACTTTTATATGTTACTTAAATTTTATAAGCTGACTGGAAAGGTACCACTAGGCCTCTTTCACACGTCAGTGTATGGTCAGTGATTTCCATCATGGTCGGAGCCAAAAACCAGGAGTGGAGACTACACAGAGATAAGGTATAAGGGTCCATTCACACGTCCGTTTTTTCTTTCCTGATCTGTTCCGTTTTTTCAGGAACAGATCTGGACCAGATCTGGACCCATTCATTTTCAATGGGTCCTGGAAAAAATCTGACATTGAGCTGTCCGTTTTTTTCCAGGACCCATTGAAAATGAATGGGTCCAGATCTGGTCCAGATCTGTTCCTGAAAAAACGGAACAGATCAGGAAAGAAAAAACGGACGTGTGAATAGACCCTTAGGGAAAGATTTGCTTCTGTTCTATGTTTTTGACCTTCACTCCTGGGTTTGGCTCACAATCACTGATGAAAATCACTGATCAACACAGTCGTGTGATAGAGGCCTAACTCAAATAACCATGGGTTACAACAGTGGATTGTACAGTAGATGAACCTCTCTGTACAGCACATTAAACCTTGATGGATTGGCTATTACAGGAGAAGGCCATTGCAGGTTCCGGGTCTATCAGGTAAAGGCTAAATGCACACGACCGTTCCGTTTTTGGGGTCCGCAAGCCGCGGATCCGCAAAAAATGGAAGCCGCCCGTGTGCCTTCCGCAATTTGTGGAACGGAACGGGCGGCCCATTGTAGAAATGCCTATTCTTGTCCGCAAAACGGACAAGAATAGAACATGCTATATTTTTTTGCGGGGCCACGGAACGGAGCAAAGGATGCAGACAGCACACGAAGTGCTGTCCGCATCTTTTGTGGCCCCATTGAAGGGAATGGGTCCACACCCGAGCCGCAAAAACTGCGGCTCGGATGCGGACCCAAAAAATGGTCGTGTGCATGAGGCCAAAAGCACAAAAATAATGCTGAGCAGCCCTGCCAGTTTAAAGGGCTTCTACCACCAGAAATACGGTTATGTAGCTGACTGACATTAGCAATGCGCTAATGTCAGCACTACATAACAGTATTTTTCTAACATTAGTCCCTGCAGCCGTTTTTGTTAAAAAAAGCACTTTTATTATATGCTAATGAGCCTCTAGGTGCTATGTGGGCGTAAAATCAGCACCTAGAGGCTCCGTCCACTCACGCTTTATCCCGCCCAGGTCCAGTGTTCTGCCCGCCCAGCTCCTCTTGATTGATGCCACTGTTCCCTGCATCGTTGGCGAAATCCCGCGCCTGCGCCGTTCACTTCTGTCTTCGGCACAGGCGCAGTGAGTGAATGATGTGATCCTGGTGCCGGATTCCTCACTACGCCTGTGCCGACTACGTCACAGTGAGGAAGCCGGCACCAGGAGAGCGGCCTTCACTCACTGCACCTGCGCTGAAGACAAAAGTGAACGGCGCAGACGCGGGATTTCGCCAACGATGCAGGGAACAGTGGCATCAATCAAGAGGAGCTGGGCGGGCAGAACACTGGACCTGGGCGGGATAAAGAGTGAGTGGACGGAGCCTCTAGGTGCTGATTTTACGCCCACATAGCACCTAGAGGCTCATTAGCATATAATAAAAGTGCTTTTTTAACAAGAACGGCTGCAGGGACTAATGTTAGAAACATACTGTTATGTAGTGCTGACATTGGCGCATCGCTAATGTCAGTCAGCTACATAACCGTATTTCTGGTGGTAGAAACCCTTTAACACTCGAAACATGTTGATTAGGCCTCATGCACACGAACATATTTTTTTTCGCATACGATCAGCATTTTGTTGGAATTCGATATGGACCCATTTATTCCTGGAAAAAAAAAAAAAAAAAAGAACGTGTCCTATTCTTGTCCATTTGGTGGAGAAGAATAGGCATTTTGACAATGGGCCCCACGGAAATTGCAGGATGCACATGGTCGGTATCAGTATTTTGTGGATCCGCGGACATTAAAATACATACGGTCATGTGCATGAAGCCATAGTCTGTCATTAGTTCAGGCTGTTGGTCTAATTATGTGGGGCACATTTTCTTGGTAGTTGCTGACCTCTGGATCCATAAATATAACAATAAATTCAAATTCCAGTGGCCTAATGGTCACCAAGTATCAATCCAGTAGGTCACATTTGGAATCGGAAATGTAAAGCATCGATGTGTACCTGGCAAATCTTCTGCAATTGCATGGTTTTAGCTTCAACCTGAAGGGAACCTGTCACATTGAATATGATGTCTGATCTGCAGGTGGTGTGTTATAGAGGAGGAGATTGATATATAGTTTGTGGAAAAATGAATAAAATACAAGTTACTGAATCGTTTCCCACAAACCTGTATATCAATCTGCTCAGCTCATCTTGCTCTATAAATTGCTGCCCACAGGTAGGACTAAAGGTTCAATTTGCCGGGTTTCCATTTAAAGGGGTTGTCCCATTAAGACATAGAGTTGAGTGGAGCAGTGGACATACATGTGTGTCTTATACTTCAATCAAATGGGGAGCATGGGACTCCTTTCTCATGATCGGATCCCTTCTGTTCAGACACTTATCGCACCCTATCCTTTGGATACGGGATACGTTTTGTTAGAGAGGTTGACCCATCTCGGACATTAATGACATATCGCTAGGATATGGCTTTAGTGTCAAATAGGTGTGGGTCTCACCCGCTCCTTTCTCCAAAACAGAGCCCTGGAAGTCAAGGAGAACATGCCACACATGTGCAGCATACTCTCAATTCATTGGCTTACCACGCTCAACAGTTTTTGCAAGTCCCATTGCAGTGAATGGAGAGTGCACATCGCAAGCACAGCCACTGCTCCATTCACCAATATGTGACTGCCAGAAATAGCCGTGCCAGCACTTGACCATTTTGAGAACTCCTATAGCGGCGGTGAATGTAGAGTGGCTGCTCTCAGTTCACTTCAGGGGTGCTGTTCTAGAGATAGGAGTGGGTCCTCATAGGTGAGACCCACATCTACACTCACCTAAAGAATTATTAGGAGCACCATACTAATACGGTGTTGGACCCCCTTTTGCCTTCAGAACTGCCTTAATTCTACGTGGCATTGATTCAACAAGGTGCTGATAGCATTCTTTAGAAATGTTGGCCCATATTGATAGGATAGCATCTTGCAGTTGATGGAGATTTGAGGGATGCACATCCAGGGCACGAAGCTCCCGTTCTACCACATCCCAAAGATGCTCTTGGGTTGAGATCTGGTGACTGTGGGGGCCATTTTAGTACAGTGAACTCATTGTCATGTTCAAGAAACCAATTTGAAATGATTCGAGCTTTGTGACATGGTGCATTATCCTGCTGGAAGTAGCCATCAGAGGATGGATACATGTTCTCATTCTGTTTACGCCAAATTCGGACTCTACCATTTGAATGTCTCAACAGAAATCGAGACTCATCAGACCAGGCAACATTTTTCCAGTCTTCAACAGTCCAATTTTGGTAAGCTCGTGCAAATTGTAGCCTCTTTTTCCTATTTGTAGTGGAGATGAGTGGTACCCGGTGGGGTCTTCTGCTGTTGTAGCCCATCCGCCTCAAGGTTGTGCGTGTTGTGGCTTCACAAATGCTTTGCTGCATACCTCGGTTGTAACGAGTGGTTATTTCAGTCAACGTTGCTCTTCTATCAGCTTGAATCAGTCGGCCCATTCTCCTCTGACCTCTAGCATCCACAAGGCATTTTTGCCCACAGGACTGCCGCATACTAGATGTTTTTCCCTTTTCAAACCATTCTTTGTAAACCCTAGAAATGGTTATGCGTGAAAATCCCAGTAACTGAGCAGATTGTGAAATACTCAGACCGGCCCGTCTTGCACCAACAACCATGCCACGCTCAAAATTGCTTAAATCACCTTTCTTTCCCATTCTGACATTCAGTTTGGAGTTCAGGAGATTGTCTTGACCAGGACCACCCCCTAAATGCATTGAAGCAACTGCCATGTGATTGGTTGACTAGATAATTGCATTAATGAGAAATAGAACAGGTGTTCCTAATAATTCTTTAGGTGAGTGTATATGACATTGATGGCAAATCTTAGCCATATGCCATTGATGTCTGAGATGGGACAACCCTTTAATCTTCAGTCTTCTAGGCTGGTTTCACATGTACGTTTCATTATTTGTATTGCTGCCACAATGCCCTGACCTTTGATCGTTCTGTTCAAACTAACATAGAACCCTGTGGTGATCTAGGTCCCTTCAGTAGAACAGCGGAATGGTTTAGCAGCCTGTTAATCACCTGTGGTGTAGCGATAAGTGCTGATTTGCGCCCTCTCTCCAGGTGACGCTGTTTCCTTCCAGTGCATCTGCTTGCCTCCATGAAGTCAGGATGATGAGTTATTTGAATCCAGCTCTGTCCATGGAATGCCACCTGATTATTCAGTGCCGTCTGCATCATTCTTGATCTTAGCCTCTTCCCCACCTTTACTTTTGTTCCACTACAAATCAGCTACATCAAAACTCTGCTGTGCAGATTTGCCACTTTCCTCTGCTACATAAAGTCTCTGCCCTTCAGCTCTGCAACTTCCCACTGTTCCACCTACCTACATAGTTCCTCTGCCCTGGAACCTCTTCTGAGGCTACCACTAGGGGAACCCACACATGTCTGTTTTGATGGAAACTCTAATGTGTGCAAGGGCTTTATCAACCAATGAAGGGTACATATTGAAATGTGATATGACCAGTTCTACTCTGATGGAACAAGAGTGGCATATACTTGAGAAAGGCAGGTTTGGCCAACACTCTAATATGTATGGGGAGCTCCCGTCTCTCTCCTGACAGATGATGTCAGGAGAAAGAAGGATTGGGTAAAATGAATATTTTCACCCAATCCTTCTGTTCTTCTCTGAGATAAACAGCTGCCATTAGTGTCTGGCAGCAGCTTTCTCCTCTCTCCCCATAGAATACACATATGTTCGACAGAGGTGAATGTGTATGGAGAAGCCTGGGAGGGAGTCAGGGGAGATAGCTGTCGGCTGAATGATTGTCCACCAGCTATTGAATGTGTATGGACAGCTAAGGCTAAAAGTGCAGACAAATATACACATCTTACCCCTAAAGTTTAGTTCTCCACTAAAACCTTTCATCTTAAGGCCTCCTGCTAAAACCTTGCTCCAAGATCTATCAGTTCTTTCAGAGTGCTTGAAGAAATTAATCCAGTCAACTTCCATTTGAAGTTATACTCTGTTCTTAGGATTTCTAATAGTTTAAGTGCTTCCCTTCTTTGCCTTCTGGTTTTTAAACATTTTTTCACTGAAGTCAAGACATCACCTGTCTCGGTACAAGATTCCAACACTGAATACAAAATAACCAAATCCTAGATGGCAAAAAGGTCCTTGGCTACCTGTTCTACTTAATTTAAGGGATTCAGTCCAGAAGACAAATGTTGGGTTCCTAAAAAGGACATGAATGCATCTATTCTGCTCATGATGTTCCATGCCGAACATCCTCGCTCTACTCTTTTGGATTTTTTTTAGGAGAGGCCCTAAAAGGGAGGAGGGGGGGGGGGTTAGTGTTATTCACTTGCCCCAAGTTCAGCTGCATCACTTCTTCTCTGTTTCTTCCTCTTCAGCACATCGAGTTGCAGCAGCAACCCGGCACATTTGTATGACGTCATGCCATCAGGATATTTGAACGGCACTTGATTATTCAGTGCAGTCTACAGTGTTCCTGATCTTACCCAGTTGTCCCTTGGTCACCTGTAGATTCTTTTTTCCACCTCTGCCCCAAAATTAGATACATCAAAAATTGGTTTGCTACATAAGTCTTTGCCATTCAGCTCTGCTACTCCCCATTACTCCCACTCATCTACATAGTCTCCTCCACTACTCTCCTGAATCACCGTCTCAATACTTCTACATTGTTAGGGTCACTGCATCATCGAATCTGTTGTATCATCTCTTTAACTCTGTTATATAGCTGCACCAACTCCTCTGCATCTCTGCTTTAAGTCTGCTACATCACAATATCTACTTGGGTACTGTGCAACTACAAGTCCACTTCTCCTATTCACTCTACTGCACCAGATCCATATTCACCACACTGGTTTGTTGGCTGCTTACCCATTCAGCTCAAGACTTGCTTCTCCAGACAAGCAGCGTAGAGGATTCACCTCACCACTTGAGAAAGTTAAAGCCTTAATGCAGATGTTAATACGTTGGAATAAAAAACGAGGCTGTTCTCACAGCGATTTTTTGGCAGATTCTGTGCCAAAGAGTCCCAAGGCATTTACCTCCCATTCTTTTCAACTGGATGCCTTGGTTAATAGCCTTGACCATGCTAAGAATTGACATGTATGTGATGTAGCTGATAAAGTTGACAAAAAAGCAGACCCTCCAGCTGGACTATGTGGTGGTGTGGTTTAGAGGTACATCTGACTGCAATGCATCCACTTCATAAAAAACTGAAGCATTTTGCTAAATTTTGCCTACCTTGTACCGGTGATGCAATTAATAAAATGGCCGCCATTATGTGCTTTTATAAGTAATTTACAGACATACAGATTACCATAAATATTGTGCAGTTTTGATACCAGTGTAAAGTAATTCTGCATGACCGAACCAAGCAAGTAGCTATATCCAGGCTAGTCTAGGATTTGACTTCAAAAACACAAACCCTTTGTCTTGCCTTTCGTCTAATTATTATTCCACTTCAGTAATTTGCATACATAAGGAAATTATACGGGAAACCTGAGAGGTATTTGTATCTCAAAAGTAATACCTGCCTGGAGTCTTGCAGTCTGCCACGTATTTAGAGACTAGAACGTGCACATTAACTGTACAGGATTACTTCAGTTGTCAGCTTTCCATGTGTACCTCGAAGGCTCAATGTTTAAATCCCGTCCTAAAGTAGTATGCATTCCTCCTGAACAAAGTGTGATTTATACAGCGTATTGCTGTCCTTAATTATACTGTCAGAATGATTGCACAGATCCCAAGAGCAATAACCGTGTCACAAAGAAACCCTGTTCAAGGTGTAAAAGTGAGATAACGTGAGCCTCCAGATTTAATTATGGCAATTTAGTCAGTATTGTCACCCATACGGCCACTGGTTTATGGGTGGGTTAAGGCTTGCAATAGAGGAATCAGCCTTACAACAGTGTAGGAACTTCAGAAGGTATTTGACCAGCTGCTGCCATTGTCACATTCTGTGCCGTGTCTTGTCCTTTCCATTTGTTTTAAGACTCTATGGAGGAGTTTTGTAAGGAGGTAGATTTTTTAAGTTTGTTTTGCAGGACTTTGCATAATTTGCACCAAATTTATCAAATGTTGCAAAATGTTTGATAATTTGGGGCATCTTTAACACTTCTGTCTTGAGATGTTACTCCACTTTACCCCATCTCTTTTCTGGATTAAGATTGCAACAGTATATGCAAGTTTTTAATCAGTTTGACAGGCTTTCCAACCACCTGAACCAAAACGTAAAGGGGTTGTCCGGTTTCCAACCTCAGGATAGATCATCAATATCAGGTTCCTGGCACCCCCGTCAATCAGCTGTCTGAAGCGAATGCAGCACAGAATCTCCCATGATTATTCCGGCCCATTTGCAGGTGTACAGAGAGGGAATGCAAATAGTTAGAAAGATAAAAATTGCGGGTTCAGAATCTGTGTTTGTTTTTTTTGCCATTTACTGATTTCTGTAGTTTAGGGAGGTTTTCAAAGGTGACAGTCTCAGGTGACAGAAAAATGACATCATCTTACAGAAAGACTTCTGAGGGATCCCATTGAAAATAAACTTCCATCTAGTGCAAATTATGTGTTACCGTATATACTCGAGTATAAGCCGACCCGAATATAAGCCGAGGCCCCTAATTTTACTCAAAAAAAAATGGGAAAAATTATTGACTCGAGTATAAGACTAGGGTACATATAGCATCTTATGCTGGTCCCCCTCATGGCCCTATGTGTCCCCTCATGTGTCCTAAACTGCGCACATAACTGGCTTTGTGTGAAAAGTATTTTACTAGTGTGTAAAACAAGCTCTCTCCTATTGATAACATGGCCGCCTCTGTACTCACTGTCACTATGAATGCACTACAGCGAGCGGGAGTGAGCTGGCCGGCGCGTGACTGACGTCACTTAGTAACGCTCCTCCCACTTCAGGAAGCAGGAGCGTTACTAAGTGACGTCAGTCACGCGCCGGCCGGGCCGCTCGCTGCAGTGCATTCATCGTGAAAGTGAGTACAGAGACTGGACCTGTTATCAATAGGAGAGAGATTGTTTCACAAACTAGTAAAATACTTTACACACAAAGCCAGTTATGTGAGTGGGGCCCCTTCATATATAATCGCGGCATTTTCGGGTCGGCCAAATCGCTCCTACTGGGAGCTTAACAGAGGTGCCGCGCGGACGTGCTGGGAGCTGACCGGAGCAGCTGTAAAGGTAAGTAACAGCTTCTCCGGCCCCCAACATGTCATGGTCTGTATTATGGCAATGTAAGTTGCCATAATACAGACCTAGACTCGAGTATAAGACGAGGGGGCTTTTTGAGCACAAAAATATGTGCCAAAAAACTCGTCTTATACTCGAGTATATACGGTATGTTACTTAGATTTCTACAAAATCTGCATTGTAATGACTGATTTGGTTTAGAATACAATTTATATTGTATTTTATGCTTTTTACAGATTTTCTAATACCGTACATCATACAAATTTGTACCTAATCCTACTGGAAGAGAAAGGTGACAAGGTGTTTTTTATGTTATTCCAACCCTTACTGAAAAAGAACACTTCTTCATGAAAATTAAATAACTGAAATTTGAGCACATTAAATATACTGCATAAACATTTGTTAGTTCATTGACCTTTTAACTAGGGCTGCCGTTGTCAGTGTGACGTTCATTATTTTGGCACCCCAGTGTGTCGACAGCATGGAACAAAGTATGAATATGCAATTGAATCGCTATAAGACGTTTATATTTCCAATGAGAGAATATAGGAAGTCAGAGCAAATTAAAATGTAAAATTGTATGTATGTATGGTAATGTTATTTTGCGGCTGAAACATTTATTGTGGAAACAGTGTTGGGCTTTTTTTTTTGGTTGCCGACACCTGAAGTGACTGGGTAGATACTAATTAAGACCTGACTTCTCAAGATATGAAAGGTTTACCTGTGGTGGTTCTTAAACGTTTGTGAATTCATCAGACTTTTCTATATTTTTGCATAAATTTGACCTAAAACTGCATCAGATTTTCACAAAATTCCTAAATGTAGATAAGGATAACCAAATCAAAGAAATGAGTCAAAACTATTCGACTTGGTAGTTTATTCATTGAGGAAAATGATTCAATATCACATGGTGTGAGTGGACAGCCTGTTTTATTTAAAGAAAAAGTATCTATTAAAGTCTGATATTCACAATACGTTTGTGGAAGTGTATCATGGCACGAACAAAAGAGATTTCTGTGGACCTTAGAAGAAGAGTTGTTGATGCTCATCAGCCTGGAAAGGTTATAAAACCATTTCTAAAGAGTCTGGACTCCACCAATCCACAGTCAGACAGATTGTGTAGAAATGGAGGAAATTCAACACCATTATTACCCTCCCAGGAGTGGTTGACCAACAAAGATTAAAAACAAGAGCAAGCAGTGTAATAGTCTGCAAGGCCACAAAAGAAACGCAAGGTAACCTCTTAGCATCTAAAGGCCTTTCTCACATTAGCTAATGTTAATGAGTCTACTGTACATCATGAAGACACTAAATAACAATGGTTTGCATGGCAGGATTTCAAGGATAAAGCCTCTGCTCCCTAAAAAGAAGTGTTTGGAGAAAAGAAAACACTGCATTCCAGCATAAAAACCTCATTACTAATGGATTGTAGGAATTATAAGCACTTACCATGTGGACTAGGATTTGAAGGAGGAAAATAATAAAAAAATATTTTTCATCGGACCTCAGATCAGACCCGCAATCCTCATCAGAGCTCCAAATTAGACCCCATTCTTCATCAGTCCTCAGATTAGACCCTCATCAGACTCCAAAGCTCAATCATCCTCAGATAAAAACCTCAAAGCTCCAAGCTCAATCCAACAGTATAAGTGCAAATGGTAGGTGAAGTGTATTTGAAAAGAGCACACTGAGTGATTTGCCTGGTCACATGACACCCCCCCCCCCCCCCCATCAGCAGCCATTTTATTGACAAGACGCGTCTGTTTGAAAAGCACAAAAGACTTTGCCAACAAGGAGACATACTTTATGAAATATAGAAAATAGTGAAGAACTTCAACAAAGACTATATTAGTAAGGGTGGGTGATTCAGTCAGCACAACCCTGTATGCAGGTGCACATCGCTATGGCGAAATACATATACTTGCATCCCTGGATCCGATGAAAGCTGTAATGGCACCGGACGGGGTTAAAAGCAGAGTGTGCTTGGCGTGCATGCTGCACCTGCATTCCCTGGACTTTGTGTGGCTGTCATGGCCCATAAACAGGTAGGAACTAGTGTTAGGGACCACTCCATAGAGGCGACCTTGACGTGGTGAGTGGCTTATTACGCTTTGGCCAAAATGTACACCAATGCCTCATCCAGCATAGAGGCAGGGCAGAATGCTGGTTTCAGAGTGCTATTGCATTTGTATTTTGCGTTTGTATATATTAGTAAGGGCCATTTAATAATCGTACAAACACATTAATCAACAGGAACCAGAAACTGACCCAACTGTATACAACTGTCTGTTTGTCTTATATCTGTGGACTGCCTAATTGGTAAATGGCAAGTTATTATGGTTTGTATTTTTATACTTAAAGGGGTTATACAATAGTAGAAATACCCCCCCCCCCCCCCCACAATGCCCGGGCCCCTCCTATAGACAATACTTACCCGTTCCCAGCACCCAGGTCCTTCCGGAACGCTGCACGGCTGCCGCTGCATCTCCCTGTCGAACTGATCAAAACATCCAGCGATGGGGGGAGCAGCCAATAGCAGGCTGCGACGGTGATGCTAGGGAGACTGGTCACGAATCGCGATAAATCAGGTATACCGAGGCCACTCTTCCTAATTATATGCATCCCACTTGGTGGCGCAATCTCAGTGTGAAGGCTTGAAACTTAAACTGCAGGGAGAGCCTATCACCGTGTGCATTAAGTTCTAGAGCACCCACATTCATGGTTAATGCGCTCTGTAGGTACTGTACCATCAGTATTAAAAGTGTAATTTATCGCCATTTATATCACTGTGCACAGCAGCAGTGACAATTGTTGCTACATAACAGAGTGGGGGGGGGGGGCACAGCAGTGGCATACAGCACAAGATGGTGGCAGGTCGCAGTAGTAGCAGAACTTAAAAACTCAGTGTGAAAGCAAGACCCAGTGGCATGCATATCCTTTTAAAAATTTAACATGTACATATTAGTAAGCCAAGAAGCCCCATTGTAGGAATGGCAGCAGGCGGGTGGCAGCATCAGAATGGTGGCAGCAGGATGTGGCCAGAAGTAATGGCCCATTGTGTAGAATATACTGGTGGGGCAGCACACTACAGTGTGATTATTAGTGGCAGATTGATCTATTCTGTTGCATAAGGCACCGGCGTCTGGAAATCCTGGTTGATCCATGCCTGATTCATTTTTATGAAGTGTGGTCTCTCAACATTCACAGAGGAAAGGCGAGTTCTCTTAGGGGTAACTATGCCCACTGCCGCACTGAACGCCTGCTCTTATGTCACACTACTGGCTGGGCAGGAAAGCATGCCCATGGCAAACTCAGCCAGTTGTGGCCACACTTCAAGTTTGCATGCTCAGTATTCCAGAGGATCTTTGATGTTGGATCATGGGTAACAGAGTGCAGTCCAAGTATGCCACCACTTGCTGGCTGAGGTTCTTCTGCATGTCCTGCTGCTGCTGGGTGGTTTCTTCAGTAGGCAGCTGAAGAAAACTGCTCATCACAGACTGAAGTTGCTGCGTATGGAGGTGGTGCTGCTCTGAGGCACAGTAATTCTATGTATAAACTAACATATTAACTCGGAATGTGGCAGCAGTTCAACAAGATGCACACGGCAATATATTAGACAGCCCTTTAATACTGAGGAACAGCAATTCTATGTATAAACTAGCAGATTAACTGGGAATGTGGCAGCAGTTAAAAAAGATGTATATGGAGATGTATTAGACCGCCCTTTAATACTGAGGCACAATAATTCAATGTATCGGGGGCATAGCTGCAGGGGAAGCAGCTGCTTTGCGGCCCGAACCCAGGAGGAGGACTAAAAGATTTTATAGTCAGTGCAACAGTGACACTGTAGGAAACGGATGGAGCGGCTGCTGGGCCTCGTCTGAGAGAACGATCTTGACTAGCCACAGGAGTGAGGGTTACACGGGAGGAGGGGGTTGCGAATAAGTTGCTTGGGGGGCCTGTTCAAAATTTTTAACTGGGAATGTGGCAGCAGTTCAACAAGATGCACATAACGATTACACTCAACCTGCACTGTCCCTGCTGTCTCACTATGCTCTCACTACAGTTTCAAAATTATGATCTCCCTGCACTGTCACTGCACTCTCCCTATCTGATATTCTTATACTAATAAGTTTCTGCAACCCTATCCCTAGTGCATATGAGCTTGTCACTTCTCTCTCTAAGGTTAGCTCACAGTGAGGAGACCGCATGGGATGAGGCTTTTATAGGGCTGTGACATCACAGGGGATGGCTGTCTGTGGATTGGCATGCTGCACAGCATTATAGGTCATATCGCATTCCTGGGCTGCTTGTGTTCACTTTTTTTAAAATGTGCAGCAGCCATTTTAGGAAGAAAATATTCGTTACCATGAAGCACGATAAAATTCGGATTCGTGGTGAATCTAATTTTTCCTAAACTTCGGATCGAATTCCACTTCGCATACTTCGATTCGCTCAACACTACCCATCAGCGTCAGATCAGCCTCCATCAACCTCAGATCAGACCACCATTATGGAAGTGGTCATTAGCCTTCAGACTATAAGACGCACTGCCACTTTTTCTCACTTTTGGGGAAAACTGTGTCTTATAGTCCAAAAAATACGGTAGTCCATCTCCATTCTAAAAACTATATAATATTACAATATATTATTACTTTTCAAGTTGTCATTTTTGCCATGTGGGAAATATTCTTCATTATATGACATAGCAGGCATGATCAAATTAATTATAGCCTACTGTATAACCTGGGTAATCTGGCAATAAATATGAAAAGCAAAAAAAATCTGAAGCATGCTTATTGTATTAACCTCCAGCCTCTGCGTCGAGACAACACTATGTAAGCACTTACCAAATGTGTTTGGCACTTCAGGAAAAGGAAATTACTTGCCCATGATTGTACAGACCTGGAAATAGTACTGGGATTTGTGCTCCGTTGGATTTGCCCCTTATTAAACCAAACAAAAAAAGTATTGCTTAGAAAAAGACTATATGCTCTTGCCAAGTAGTAATTTCTTGGAGCTGAATGTGTGTGCCAACATGAGTTAAATTAATACGATCCGCATTGCAGGCAGGCTTAGTTGGGTGAATGTAAGGCTGATGACTTCAATACCGAAAGTTTGGCTGAGGATCATTGTGATGGCAGAACAACCATATCATATTTGCTACATAGTGTTATAAAGACTTTCCATAGAAATGCCTGCTTCTAGTCTGCATCGAGAGAGTGTGGACATGTCTTAAGTTCTACCATTTCATACGTGTCCATATCTGCCATTGTAATGTACCTTTTCATGCATGACGCAATGAAGCAAATACCAAAGGTGAACTGCTTGAGGCCAACTTCATTCTGAAAAGTCTGGAAGAAAATCTACACTAGCAGTAAGTCCTCTTTCACACATCCGTGACCTTTATGACATCCGTAACAAGATGGTCAGTGGTTCATCCGTGAAGAGTACGTGTCCCTTTGCTCTCCTTGTATCGTCTGTGTTCCACGTACACTGCTAGGCTGAAAATGTATTTCCAGAGCATCTTCTACCAGTGGTCCTTAGAACCACAGACCAAACACGGATAACATCCATGTTGTGTTCCTGGTTTTTCACAGACCCATAGACTATAATGTACGTGTAATCACAGACAAAAATAGGGCATGCTTCCGTAGTGTCAGCACCGACCCATTGTCTGCGGAAAACCATTGATGTGTGAATACACACATTAAAGTCAATGCATATGTATCTGACACCACAGCACTATGAAAACTCTAAACTATAGGTTCTGTGTCTGGGAAATGGTGGACATATTATAGTTTAATAAATTATCGCAGGCAAAACCCAGGGCTGTTGCGTTTGGAATCTAGAAGCACAATACTCGAAGTCCACTCACCACTACCCAAACAAGAAGTGGACAAGAGAGGGTCAGTAGGTCTCCTAGGCAGTCTTTCAATTCCTTTAAAAATCTCCACGTGTTCTATGCAGTGCCGTAGGCCAAGTGTTCATCTGGCGCACGTCATCCACGGGGTTCAGTAGCAGGATCCGGCAATCTGTATGTAAACGGATACCATATGTAGACAGATGCGGATCCGTCTCACAAATGCATTGCAATACCGGATCCGTCTCTTCGGTTGTCATCTGGAAAAACAGATCCGGTATTTATCTTTTTCACATTTTTAAAGGTCTGCGCATGCGCAGCAGCTGCTGTCCCGACCACCTCATATCTGCGCTGCAGTGGTGGCTGAAATCTCTGGAAACGAGCAGTGTATAATGTGATGTGCCTTGTATTAACATCATCTACATGATAAATGCATGTGCTGAAGTGAGATAACCCCTTTAAGGGGCCATTATATGGACTGACCGAGCAGGCAATTATTGAGACTATTTATTCCCAATAAATGCAAAACCGGATCTGTTTTTCTGGAACACTTGAGGCCGGATCCGGCATTAATGCATTTCAATGGAAAATAATGCCGGATCCGGCATTCCGGCAAGTGTTCCGGAATTTTGGACGTAGAAAATACCTCAGCATGCTCCAGTATTTTCTCCGTCCAAAAACTGTACAGTGACTGAACTGAAGACATCCTGACGCATACTGAACGGATTGCTCTCCATTCAGAATGCATTAGGATAAAACTGATCAGTTTTTTCCCGGTATTGAGCCCCTAGGACGGAACTCAATACCGGAAAAGTTTAACTCAAGTGTGAAAGTACCCTTAGCCTACAGCATTTTCTGGGGTTTGCCTGCAATACATTACTGCGTGAACTGGGTCTTTGTGGGCTGGCTCCATTTGCTTTGGGTGGCTCCATTTGAAGGCCAGATTTGGTGCTCACCGAGCTTACATTTTACTTGTGCAATATTATAGCTTGCCTAAAGACCCTTCACTTGGGCTGATATTTATGAATGAACATCCATATAAACACTCGTTCTCGATAATTGACCATGACCAGTATGAAGGTGCCGCCAAGCAATCACTCGTTCATCAGGTGGAAGCATTGTTGGTGTGGAATCATCATTTCTGGGCAGTAGAACAACCTGTGCAAACAGCGATCTGCTGCCCAGACAGTGGGGGAAATTTATCAAAATTAGTGCAAAACAAGAACGGCTTTGTTACCCATAGCGGCCAATCAGATTCCACCTTTCAATTGTCAGAGCTCCTTTGAAAAATTAAACATGGAATTGGTTGCTATGGGTAACAAAGCCAGTTTTCTTTTACACCAGTTGTGATAAATCTCCCCCAATGAGTCTGTATGGGGACTATCAAAAGTTTGGACATGATTGCAGCTCTGCTGCCACTAAGGCAATTATTGGGAATAAATAGTCTCAATAATTGCCTGCTCGGTCAGTCCATGTAATGGCCCCTTAAAGGGGTTATCTCACTTCAGCACATGCATTTATCATGTAGATGATGTTAATACAAGGCACATCACATTATACACTGCTCGTTTCCAGAGGTTTCAGCCACCACTGCAGCGCAGATATTTGGTGGTCGGGACAGGAGCTGCTGCGCATGTGTGCCTATGTACGCTCGCATGCTCCCGACCACCAGAGAGGCCAGCTCTTTTTCCTATAGTGTACAAGCACAACCACTGCTGCTGGATTGTAGGGTGGTCAGAATCCCTAGATACGAGCAGTGTATAATGTGATGTAAAAATTAATCAAGCCAGCAAAGAAGGCAATATGGACAATCACAATATATTAGTAAGTGCCGTGTATTTGTGTACATAATACATCGCGTTTGCTGAAGATGCTATCCAATAACGGTCCTTAACATTATATTTGTATTGTATTGTATTTTATCATTTCCTATTTAATTCCTGTTGCTTCTGGAGCACCAACATATTCTGCAGTGTTGTACAGATTGTCACTCACATTTAGTCCCTGTCCCCAGTTAGGCTCACCACCTACTCAGTCTCAGACACACAACATCAGGATACCCAGCATGGCTTTCTTGCTGGAATCTGCAATGAAGGCTTCTAAATGGAGCCCCTAAAGCGGATGTGAACAAAGCCTGAGCCTCCAAGATAGAAAAACATGGCATTGAGAACTCATGATGTAATCTGCCCTTTATACAGTAAAAATAGAAATATTTGTTCTATGTAGATATACAAAGACAACTGCGTGACTCAGAGAAGACAAAACTATTAAACTGTCTCTCGCTTGTCTGTTCCTTTATGTTCTTCTATACCTTTTATTTGAAGATATATAATAGTAACGTGTTTCAGTGTTATAATCTGGATCACACAAGAAGCAGCCATAGGGTCACTTATTCATCCAACTACGGCTATAAACATTGCTGTACTGAGGTACAGCTTTCCGGCCATCTACTACACTACACTCATTCTTACTTCATGTACATCTTCCACCTGGTCTTTCTTTTTCAATTTGGGCTCTCCTGACCCGTTTTCACCATGTAGACCAATCACTCTGGGTTGTTTCCATCCTGTATGTAGAACTTCCTTTTGCTGCTCCAACCAAACCCATGATGCACTTCTCCTTTCTCTGCCACAGCTCCAGCACCGCCCCTAACCACGCCCAGCTAGTTTATAGCCCCTCCCACCCAGCTACTTACACTCCCCTATATCTCTCCCTGTTGCTACTTTGACATGGTCATGTGACCACAGCTCAAAGCAGAAGATGGGAAATAAAAAAAATAAAAATACAGAATTACATCTTCCTTTGTAAATCATTATTTAATTTAAAGGATGGTGATGCAAACCCCCTTTAAGGGCTGCTGACTATTGTATTTGTCATTGTAATTATCTATTTAACGGGATTGGTCCATCTGGCACATTGATGGCACATCACTAGGATATGGAATCAATGTCAGGTGCAGGTCCCACCTCTGAGACCATCTCCTATCTCCAGAACAAGGCCCCTGAAATAAACAGAAAGCAACTGTACATGCGCAACCACCTGCTATGGGAGTTTCCAAAATAGCTGAGCTCTGGATCGGCTATTTCCAGCAGTCCCCTAGCAGTGAATGGAGCACACACTCGCTTGCCTATTTTAGGAACTCCCATAGGGATGAATGGAAAGCTCGCCGCACCTGCGCAGCACGCTCTCCTTCACTTCAGAGGGCATTGTTGTGTAGATAGCAGAGGGTCCCAGAGGTGGAACCTGCACCTGTCTGACATGGCATATCCTAGCGATATGCCATCAATGTCCTAGATGGACATACCCCTTTAAGGAAGTCAATGACTTGTCTTCACAGTATGTTTTACAAAATATATACAGGATCCCTTTTAGCAAGTTACCCATATTACAGAGCTGTCAAGACAATGGAACTGTGTTAGAATATTAATGATCATACCTTCTTCCTCTCTAGATCTCTGGATAGCGTACTTAGCAGTGCTGTGCAAGCACTTTCTGTGGTGGATTCCCATCTTGTGGAGCTCGAAGGAGATACTTTGTCCCTGTATGGCTTGGGAGCCCTTGAATCTCTTGACAGGACATGGAGTGTACAGACAGCTGGCTCGGTTAACACCATCTCATTCACTTTTATAAATTTTGAAGACATAGTTCAGATTCTGCCAAAAATAAGAATCAAGTTTCCCAATGGAACAGTAAGTGTAGCATCAGATGAGCTATGGATGATTTTATTGGGTTTTATTATGTTTAGTGTAACTCTTTTGGGAAATTTAAGTGACTGAATATTCCTTTATGGGCTTAAAGGGGTTGTCCACCCTAAGTATCAAAAATCCAAAGTGCCCCAGACAATAGTCAAAACCATGAAGTATTTCTATCATGTGACATGTACTGGCTACATATCATTTTTCTAACCTGTTCACCTGGAGAAGCTCCTCAGACCGGCTGTGTGGGCGGAGCAGCTGCAAAGTGAAAGTAAAAATCCCAGCATGCATTGCAGAAAGCATGTACAGAGTAGCAGTCACATGACATCCCCGCCCACCTGTGTTTCCATAGAGACAAGAGCCCCTCAGATAATATCAATAAGGCTACATGCACACGACCGTTGTGTGTTTTGCGGTCCGCAAAACGCGGGTGGCGTCCATGTGCATTCTGCAATTTGCGGAATGGCACGGACAGCCTTTAATATAACTGCCTATTCTTGTCCGCAAAGTGCGGACAAGAATAGGACAGGTTATATTTTTTTTGCGGACCATGGAACGTGGCAACGGAGTGATGTCCGCATCTTTTGTGGCCCCATTGAAGTGAATGGGTCCGCATCCGAGCCGCCAAAAGTGCGGCTCGGATGAGGACCAAAACAACGGCCATGTGCATGAGGCCTAACTCAGTCATCAGTGAATACTGCGCCCCAGTCCCAGCAGCTCACAGGAATATGATGCTAATGTATCACACATATATTACTGGGGGGAGGTGGGCCCTGTTCATAAACTTGCTGTGGGGCCTAGTCATTTCTAGTTGCACCATTAGATATAAGCCATGAACAGAATGAATAGAGGAGGAGATTTATCATTTCCCTTTTTTCTGAAAAGTGGCGTTAAAAAGTTGCAAAGGGGTGTGACAATGGCCGGGAGGGGGCGTGACCAGTCGCCCCAACAATTTTATGTTAATTTTCACCAGTTTTCTGCCTCAAATGAAGCCAGAAATCCATGGCAGCTCTGAGCGGTCATAGATTTCTGTTTTAGGTGCATGGACTGCCATAGGAGGGGGGCTGTTCAGCGGGGGGACAGATCTTTGTGGCACAAGAGCTCTGATAAATAAATTTGTACAAATCGATCTGCTCACATAGCACGACTAAGGCTACTTTCACACTAGCGTTAGCTAACAGGGAAAGCAGGACATCTAGCCAGGAAGAACTATGAGTTTGTGTGTGTGTGTGTATATATATATATACCTTTACCTTGGAAATGCTGCCTGCTTTTTGGATTATATATATATATATATATATATATATATATATATATATAAATAAAGGAAAAAACCACTGGCAGCACCACCCTAAAAAAGTGTGGAAAATAGACGGGTGCAATGTCCAAGTATGGCAAAAGGTGCTTACCCACTTATAGAAAATAAAAATCGGACTGCACTCCAAGCGTTTCTTCAAAGAAGTTGGTTTTTATTCACCCATATGGTGGCAAAAGCGACGTTTCGGCTCAAGCATGAGCCTTTCTCAAGGTTGAGAAAGGCTCATGCTTGAGCCGAAACGTTGCTTTTGCCACCATATGGGTGAATAAAAACCAACTTCTTTGAAGAAACGCTTGGAGTGCAGTCCGATTTTTATTTTTTATATATATATATATATATATATATATATATATATATATACACACAAACATCGCGTCCACATGGGTGAATAATCTTTTTTCTATTTTCATCTAATGAGAGTGCTGTTGTTTTGCTTTTTATATATATATATATACACACATCATTATTTATTTATATATAAAATATAACACGTGTTTAATATATTTATATGTGTTTATACATTGCGGTACGCAATGCATGGGCACTGACCGTATGTGTATATATATATATATATATGTGTATGTATCTATATGTATGTGTGTGTATGTATTTATGTCTAAGTATGTGTACATATAAATAAATATATATATATATATATATGACTATACATACACATATATATATATATATATATATATATACACATATTAATATACATATATTTACACACATGTGTGTGTTTGTGTGTGTATACATTGCAATGCATGGGCGCCGAAAGCGTGTCCACTGTCTGCAGACATGAACCCATTCATTTAAATGGGGTCTGCAATCTGCATCCGACAGTACTTTTTCGCAGTGCGGAGGCATGGACAGAAAACTCATGGATGCACTCCATAGGTTTCTGATCTGTGTTTCCATTCCAGACCACATCGTATTTTTCGGATTTCAGACCCATCACTTGATACGGTGCGACACACGGCTGGTGCCTGTATATTGCAGACCCCCTGTTCGCTGGCCACAATACAGGCACAGGCAGGCCATGGTCATGTGCATGAGGCCTAAAGCCATACCTCCTTCCAGTATCCGGCAGGACAGTCCCGGATTTCAGTGGCGGTCCTGGTACGGGGGAGGTATGTCGAAAATGGATCAGTTTTGCCCTAATGCATTCTGAATGGAAAAGGATCCGCTCAGAATGCATCAGTTTGCCTCCGTTCAGTCTCCATTCCGCTTTGGAGGCGGACACCAAAACGCTGCTTGCAGCGTTTTGGTGTCCGCCTGATGAAACGGAGCCAAACGGATCCGTCCTGGCACACAATGTAAGTCAATAGGGACGGATCCGTTTTCTCTGGCACAATAGAAAACTGATCCGTCCCTATTAGATATTATGTCTGGGTATAATGCTTTGAGTTGGAGAACATATCTTACACCATTTGTCAATGAATTTGAATGTTAGATCATCATGTTTCTGATGACATTTATATTTTATACAGTATGCCACCAACTATATATTTTTATCTTTTAACAGCACCTTAAATTTAAGGAAAACAATCTGATCACCTTGAATCAGTTCAACGCTTTAGCTCAGTTGCGTCGGCTTGATCAGTTGACTGTGGATCCTCAGGGAAACCCTGTTGTTAATTTTACTCTTTGGAAGTATTATGTTCTTTTCAGACTGAACAACTTCGGCATTCAGAAAGTCAATGAAAATGAGGTATGACAAGCCATGTCAGCAAGTATAAATTTATTTCCAAACGTTAAGATTATTTCTTAAAGCATTTTCCACTCAGCTATTCATGTATTGATGTAGTGAGGATGGGGCTTTTGGGGGTTTTAAAGAGTCACTGTACTTTAACAAAATTTCATTTTATAGAGAATGGTATAAATAGCTAATTTCTGAATCACTTCATTTAAAAACTATGCCTGCATCCACCTGAAAAAAACTGTAAAGACATGGCCACTAGGGGTTTTATGTCCACCTAACTTGCCTGTTGGCAGGCAAGATCCGTCCCTGGTAACAGAGACACAGAAAACGGCTCATAGGAGGAAGGGGCATGTCAAAGCTAGCTGAGACCCTGAACCTGATAAAGCAACTGCTTCTTGCTTCTACACAGCTTCTGAACATCACAGGAGCATCCTGGGTGTCTTCCATAGAATGAATATGCCCCCTGCTTCTGAGAGAAATGCATCTAGCTGTGCAGCTGAAGAGCGGAATAATATGGTTGAAAATAACATTAGGGAAGCCCAAACATAGCTGTTCCTTCACAGTTATGAAGCACAGCCATTATGCAAACTTTTTTTCAGGTACGCTTTAAGGTATGCTGTTTTGGCAGTGGTATGGCTTTGTGCTAAACCACTGACACAACATGTGAATGCATGCTGATACACAAAGTTCTGTCCTAAATAAGCATTTTATTTCCAAGACTTGTAAGGGCCTCAAAGTTCATAAAGTAAAACATATACACAGACGTACGTTCTTACCTTTTCTCTTGGCTTTAGAGATCCCTAGATGGGTGGACTGACGTGAACAGTTTAAAAAAGCTTGCTTCATCTTGTGCTAGTCATTTGGGGATATCTGGAGTCAAGAGCAAAGCTAAGGAGGGACACACATCTGTATTCCACTAGCACTACGGAGTGCCATATGTTTTTTGTGTGTTGGCAGGTTACTCAGAATGATGTGGTTATGTCAGAAAGGCTCTTTGGAATTCTTGCCTATGTTGCCGCTTCAGAGTCACCACACTACAGACTCGCTGCACTCCTCGGTGATTCCAGGTACATTCTCATTTTTCATAATTCAGCTGTTACTGTTTTCATGCTATTATTTCACTGGAAGACCAGTGGTGTTCTCATGAATGTGTATTTTTGTTTAGCTATGTCCTATGCTTGTATGTGCTTTTGGGCAGAACCTTTAAAAAATAATGCTTCTAATTGCTCATCATTTTAGAACAAAGGTGGATTGAGAGCTCTGATGTCCTAATAATAGTTATCAACCTATTATCAGATAAAATTCACTTAAAAGGGTTGTTTGAATTAATTCACAATTTCCCCAATGCAGGTACAGTACATTTTATAAAATAAATAATGATTCCATACTCCCCTGTTCAGGGCCGTCTTTACCAAGGGGCAAAAGGGGCAGCTGCCCCGGGCCCAGTTGCTCCTGGGGGGCCCAAGGCAGCTGCCTCTTGAGCCCTGCTAGCTACTGCCCCGGGTGTCAAGCTGTCAGCTACACAGGGGTGCTGCCGTGCCTGCCTGCACTGAGTCCAGGCATCATGATCGTACTGTGTTAAAGTTGTGTGTGATCACTTTAGGACCTTAATGACATCATCACCATGTGACCAGTAACCTAGCAATTACTGGTCACATGGCTATGAGGTCATCACAGGTCCTACCAGGAGTGTTCTGTGGAGCTTTTTTGTGTGAACATTACATCAGAAAAAGGTGACAGGGGCTGTTATGTTAATATACTGTAAACTACTGTATAGTGGTGGGCTGTATACTGTGTGGGGGCCTGTATATTGTGTGGGGGCTGTATACTGTGTGGTGGGCTGTATACTGTGTGGTGGGCTGTATACTGTGTGGTGGGCTGTATACTGTGTGGGGGCCTGTATACTGTGGGGGGCCTGTATATTGTGTGGTGGACTGTATACTGTGTGGGGGCCTGTATACTGTGGGGGGGGGGGCTGTATACTGTGTGGTGGGCTGTATACTGTGTGGGGGCCTGTATACTGTGGGGGGGGGGGGCTGTATACTGTGTGGTGGGCTGTATACTGTGTGGGGGCCGTATACTGTGGGGGGGCTGTATACTGTGGGGGGGGCTGTATACTGTGGGGGGGGCTGTGTGGTGGGCTGTATACTGTGTGGGGGCCTGAATACTGTGGGGGGGGGGCCTGTATACTGTGGGGGCTTTATACTGTGTGGTGGGCTCTATACTGTGTGGTGGGCTCTATACTGTGTGGGGGCCTGTATACTGTGTGGGGGCCTGTATACTGTGGGGGGGGGGCTGTATACTGTGTGTGACTGTATACTGTGTGGGGGCCTGTATACTGGGGGGGGGGCTGTATACTGGGGGGGGGGCTGTATACTGTGTGGGGGCCTGTATACTGTGTGGGGGCCTGTATACTGTGGGGGGGGGCTGTATACTGTGTGGTGGGCTGTATACTGTGTGGGGGCCTGTATACTGTGGGGGGGGGCTGTATACTGTGTGGTGGGCCGTATACTGTGTGGGGGCCGTATACTGTGGGGGGGGGGGCTGTATACTGTGGGGGGGGCTGTATACTGTGTGGTGGGCTGTATACTGTGGGGGGGCCTGTATACTGTGGGGGGGCCTGTATACTGTGGGGGGCCTGAATACTGTGGGGGGGCCTGTATACTGTGGGGGCTTTATACTGTGTGGTGGGCTCTATACTGTGTGGTGGGCTCTATACTGTGTGGTGGGCTCTATACTGTGTGGGGGCCTGTATACTGTGGGGGGGGCTGTATACTGTGTGTGACTGTATACTGTGTGGGGGCCTGTATACTGGGGGGCCTGTATACTGTGTGGGGCCTGTATACTGTGGGGGCCTGTATACTGTGTGGGGGGCTGTATACTGTGTGGTGGGCTGTATACTGTGTGGTGGGCTGTATACTATGTGGGGGCCTGTATACTGTGTGGTGGGCTGTATACTGTGGGGGGGGGGCTGTATAGTGTGGGGGCCTGTATAGTGTGGGGGGCTATACTGCTGTACTGTATACTGTGGGGGTCTGTATACTGTGGGTGCGGTATAGTGTGGAGTGCTATACTGCTGTACTGTATAGTGTGGGGGGCTGTATCGTGTATAGTTTGGGGTGCTGTATACAGTGAGGTGTTGTATACTGTGAGGTGCTGTATACTGTGGGCTGCTATACTGCTCTACTATATACTGTGGGGTACTGTATAGTGTGGGGGGCTGTATCGTGTATAGTTTGCATATTGTGATAAAGTTCATTATTTTCTGTAATGTACTGATAAACATTAGACTTTCATATATTTTAGATTCATTACACACAACTGAAGTAGTTCAAGCCTTTTCTTGTTTTAATATTGATGATTTTGGCATACAGCTCATGAAAACCCAAAATTCCTATCTCAAAAAATTAGCATATCATGAAAAGGTTCTCTAAACGAGCTATTAACCTAATCATCTGAATCAACTAATTAACTCTAAACGCCTGCAAAAGATTCCTGAGGCTTTTAAAAACTCCCAGCCTGGTTCATTACTCAAAACCACAATCATGGGTAAGACTGCCGACCTGACTGCTGTCCAGAAGGCCATCATTGACACCCTCAAGCAAGAGGGTAAGACACAGAAAGAAATTTCTGAACAAATAGGCTGTTCCCAGAGTTCTGTATCAAGGCACCTCAGTGGAAAGTCTGTAGGAAGGAAAAAGTGTGGCAGAAAACGCTGCACAACGAGAAGAGGTGACCGGACCCTGAGGAAGATTGTGGAGAAGGACCGATTCCAGACCTTGGGGGACCTGCGGAAGCAGTGGACTGAGTCTGGAGCAGAAACATCCAGAGCCACCGTGTACAGGCGTGTGCAGGAAATGGGCTACAGGTGCCGCATTCCCCAGGTCAAGCCACTTTTGAACCAGAAACAGCGGTAGAAGCGCCTGACCTGGGCTACAGAGAAGCAGCACTGGACTGTTGCTCAGTGGTCCAAAGTACTTTTTTCGGATGAAAGCAAATTTTGCATGTCATTCGGAAATCAAGGTGCCAGAGTCTGGAGGAAGACTGGGGAGAGGGAAATGCCAAAATGCCTGAAGTCCAGTGTCAAGTACCCACAGTCAGTGATGGTCTGGGGTGCCATGTCAGCTGCTGGTGTTGGTCCACTGTGTTTTATCAAGGGCAGGGTCAATGCAGCTAGCTATCAGGAGATTTTGGAGCACTTCATGCTTCCATCTGCTGAAAAGCTTTATGGAGATGAAGATTTCATTTTTCAGCACGACCTGGCACCTGCTCACAGTGCCAAAACCACTGGTAAATGGTTTACTGACCATGGTATTACTGTGCTCAATTGGCCTGCCAACTCTCCTGACCTGAACCCCATAGAGAATCTGTGGGATATTTGGAAGAGAAAGTTGAGAGACGCAAGACCCAACACTCTGGATGAGCTTAAGGCCGCTATCGAAGCATCCTGGGCCTCCATAACACCTCAGCAGTGCCACAGGCTGATTGCCTCCATGCCACGCCGCATTGAAGCAGTCATTTCTGCAAAAGGATTCCCGACCAAGTATTGAGTGCATAACTGAACTTAATTATTTGAAGGTTGACTTTTTTTGTATTAAAAACACTTTTCTTTTATTGGTCGGATGAAATATGCTAATTTTTTGAGATAGGAATTTTGGGTTTTCATGAGCTGTATGCCAAAATCATCAATATTAAAACAAGAAAAGGCTTGAACTACTTCAGTTGTGTTTAATGAATCTAAAATATATGAAAGTCTAATGTTTATCAGTACATTACAGAAAATAATGAACTTTATCACAATATGCAAATTTTTTGAGAAGGACCTGTATACTGTGAGGTGCTGTATACTGTGGGCTGCTATACTGCTCTACTATATACTGTGGGATACTGTATAGTGTGGGGTGCTATACTGCTCTACTATATACTGTGGGGTACTGTATAGTGTGGGGTGCTAAACTGCGTACTCTGGGGTGCACTGTAACACTAGGGTGAGCCGAGCCCTGGTCTCCTTCCTGCAGAGCGGTGCCCACTTCCAGCCTCAGCCCAGCTGCCCAGAGCACTGATCCTGAGCCACTGGAGTCTTCAGAACTGGATGTATTTACAGTCATTCACTGGACTTTACCAGGGGTGTGGATTTTTTTTGTGTGTGTGTTGTGGTGGAGGGCGTGATTGCCTGCTAAGGTGTGTGAAGGCGGGATACAGGGGGCCCAAGTAAATTTTTGCCCAGGGTCCAATCAATATTAAAGACGGCCCTGCCCCTGTTTCTCCCTCACAGTTTTCAGCGCTGCAGCTCCGGTCCTCTTATTGGTATTTGTATACAAGGCTGCAGTGTATACAGCCTGTGACAGCTGCAGCCAGTCACTGGCCTCAGCAGTCTTGTGCTGTATACTACTAAGGTCAGTGATTGGCTATAAGGTCACTTTCAGTATACCTCTATGGCAATACTGCAGCCTTGTATACAAACAATGGGTATAGGACGGAGCTGCAGCGCTGAAGATGGTGGGGGAGAAACAGGTGAGTATAGGATGATTATTTATTTTTTAACCTTCAGTGGTATGAGGGTGTTTGAATTAAAGTTTTTTTCATTTTGTAAATACATTGCATTCATTACTTAGTAATTCTGATGTATAACCCATATTATAGCCCAGAGCAGCATTTATTGTTCTGATTAGACACAGTTAGAAAATCTGTCATCAGACACCTTCTCAACAACAACTTAGCTGAGCTCATATATGGCAGCAGGACAGTTCATTGTTACTACATCAGCCTTTTTCTATAGTACTCGAGTCAGAAAGGAATGCTGGGAAATTTAGCCCCTAAACCCTACAAAACTATGAATGTACTTTAAGACTATAGTACAGATTGGTAACTTATGTAATACAAAGTAACTCAGATTTCTATGTTTCCCTTGTCATCTTCCAAGGCTTGTTAAAAAGTCAGACTTTGACTCTTACGCTGGGTTCAGACCTGAGCGTACTGGATGGAGTGCTCTGTATGCGCGATTCTACCGGCGTCTCACATACGCGGCTCCTGTGTAAGCGAACGCCCATTGTCGCGTGTTCCCGGAAGTCTATGTACGGGAACGCGCGACACTACGCCCCAAAGAAGCTCCTGTACTTCTTGGGGCGTAGGGCGTTTTACAGCGCGTTCGTACGCGCTGTAAAACGCTCAGGTGAGAACCATTCCCATGAGGAATCATTGGTTCCTGCCTGTTGAGCGTTTTACAGCGGGTAGGAACGCGCTGTAACACGCTCAGGTGTGAACCCAGCCTTAGGGAGCCACTTCCAGAGGATGGCACTAGCGATATGGTTCTCTCTCTCTGTGAGATACCTCTTTGCATATCAGTTTTCTATGTACATTTATGCTATATGTGAACTGTAAAATGGTGTTCCAAAGTGGAGGTAACACTTATAAAGGGTTTGTCCTAGAATAATAATAAAAAAAGATAGCATCAGGAAAAATAATTACCTGTTAAGTTTCACTCCACTCCTGCAGCGGTGCCTCAATTGTCCACTGCTGGTACTTTTGCTTTCCAGGAACGATGATGGGCTGGCTGAAGCCAATCATTGGCCACAACAGTGATGCCAGTAGGTTCCTCACATTACTGCTGATTGGCTGCAGTGGTCACATGCTGGTACAACACATCATCACTCCTGGACATCAAAAAAGGATCAGCGGGGGACCTCTGGAGCTGCTGGGAACTTAACAGATGAACACTTTTTCTCTTTTATTTATAATTTCTACTGTTTATTTGATGTGTTTTTCACTATCTGAAATCCCCTTTAAGGTGAGTTCACAGGTTTTAACTGAATATATGGTTATTATTTTCTAGTGTTGGGGGAGGGGTTGGGGAGGTATATACTTTGTTGGGTAGTTTTTATTTTTATTTATTTTTACATGTTGTACTTTCTGGTATGAAAAATTGGTAAAAATTAATAAAAAATTATTTGATTACATTTTTTTTTATTTTCTAGTGTTTTGTACCTCTACTATTCAGTTACCGTTTTAGTAAGTCCTGAGCATGTGCATTCTGTTGACAATAGTTTATATGTGTGTTCAAAAGAAAGAAGACATTCCATCACCTACTAGAGACTAAGTCTAAGAAGGTTCCTATAGGCGGTGAAGAAAATATTGACAATAAGAGATTTGTCGGAGAAACCCCAACCCGAGCAGCACTACAATACATTCCACAGGATCTGCTCACTGAGAAGCTAGAGGTAAATTGGTGTATTCATAGAATAACTTATTACTGAATTGGCGCATCTTCACATACAGGTGAAACTCGAAAAATTTGAATATCGTGCAAAGTTCATTTATTTCAGTAAGGCAACTTAAAAGGTGAAACTAATATATGAGATAGACTCATTACATGCAAAGCCAGATATTTCAAGCCTTTGATATGATTTGGATGATATTGGCTTACAGCTTATGAAAACCCCAAACTTTGCTCAGGGGGTATGGATTAATTAGCTGACTAGAGTGTGACACTGAGCCTAGAATATTGAACCTTTTCACAAAATTCTAATTTTAAGCTGCATTAATGCAATTCCTTTTAATTTGCATTACTGAAATAAATGGACTTTTGCACGATATTCTAATTTTTCGCGTTTCACCTGTATAGTATGTATGGTGGTTTCCATTTATAACAGAAACCATGATGTGGTGGCAGATCTATCGTCCAATGGACACCAACAATGCCTAAGTCACCACACTAACTTGCAGTGGGGTTATTCAGGTCCTGCCAAGTTGTCCACTCTTTTGTTGGAAAAAAGTGCACTGCGTGCAGCATAATTTTTTCAGCAACTGTGACGGAATCTACGGAGCCTCTAACACAGATGTAAATCTAGCCTGAGTCAAAAGGAAGAAAAAGAGACCTTGCTCAAATATTCCTATGAGCATCCAAACCTCAATTAAGAAGCCAAGATGAAGACCTTAAAAGGTTACAGAGTTTTCAGTATGTCATATAGATACATCAAAGGTTTTGATCAGTGGGGTCTAAATGCTGAGATCTCACCGATCACTAAGCGCTCGCATATTGCATTCTCTGTCATCGCTGCAGGAGACAAAATCAAGACATGCCCCTAGACTTTGTGTTGAGCCCGTCTCACTTCCTCTTGCAGAGAGGAGAAAGGGCATGATATGTGAGGACTTCTCTTTCCTTGTTCTAGTGATCAGCGGGGGCCTCAGCACTAAGACCCTCACCAATAAAAACCTTTGATATGTCGCTATGACATCTCAAAAGTTTTATTAAAACTCAGCGATCCTCTAAAATGTCCTCCCAGGCTTCTCTTTACTAAAGGTCATTCCCCTCAGTTTATGTGTGGCAATTATCTGATCATTTTTTTCTCACTAGTTTTTCAGCAATCTGTACTTTATAATCATTTTGCCCTTGTTGTAATATAAATCCATGGACTGACTTCCTGATGAGTCTGATCGGCTTTTGTTTATACAGCCAATCTGACGAGACATGAGATGTGTTCAGAGGTAGGGAGAGAACAGGAGCCTAAACCACTGACGAGACATGAGATGTGTTCAGACCACCTCGGACTCCCTGTAGACACTGCAGCTAGACTGGAGTCTGCCATCACAGCTCTGCCCTTTATAGACTCGAGCTACAAAGCTGCAAATCAGCAAGATCTTAGGAGAATACATAGTAGATAATCGTCCTCTGTAGATACTGACTTGCTTATAATTAATGAGCTCCTGGCTGAACAGGCAATGACTGGCAATGTTTTATAGGGAATCTGTCACCTAGATAATCAATATTAAACTAAAAGTATGTCCTTACAGCTCTTCATACCTTCTTTCCATAGGTTTTCTTTACCGTTTTCCCTTTATATCTTCATAAAAATCCACGTTTATCCTTATGCTAATGAGGCAAATGGGTATGCGCCGAAAACGTCACTGGGCTCGGCACATGCCCAGTGAAACAGGTGAGGCTGATGCCCTCAGTTGAACTGGAAGAGCGCAGGCGACGGAATTGTTTGGCCCTGCGCCTGTTGGTGAAGCTGAAGGGAAAGGGTGGGCAGGATTATCGGCTACTAGCGACATAGCCGGGAGGGGGCATGACGGCAATTGCAATACTGTATGAAAGGAGAGAGAGGCGGGCTTGGGCTCTGCAGGGGGGTGGACCTGGGCACTCGATCGAGGGCGTTCCTGGGCACCTTTTGAATGAAAATAACGCCCCTCTGGGCACCTTACTGCCTCATTGGCATAAGGATAAACGTGGATTTTTATGAAGATATAAAGCGAGCTCCAAGGGATAAGAAAACCTATGGAAAGAAGGTATGAAGAGCTGTAAGGACATACTTTTGGTTTAATATTGATTATCCAGGTGACAGATTCCCTTTAAGTGTTTGTGCAATGTGCTGATAAAATATATTTCCATATTAAAATAACATAGTTTCTGAGCTTAAAGGGGTTGTCCGGGTTCAGAGCTGAACCCGGAGATCCCTCCATTTTCACCCCGGCAGCCCCCCTGACATGAGCATCGGAGCAATTCATGCTCCGATGCTCTCCTTTGCCCTGCGCAAATTCACGCAAAAGTGATTTCATTAATGGGAAACTTTATTGTATTTTGAAAGTATGCAATATTTTTAAATGTTAAATTGATACCTTGTTAAATTTGACTTCACTTTTGTGTGAATATTTCATATTTTGGCTGATCTTATTGAGAAAATAATGGGGGAATTTGGGATTGAACATCAGATGGAAATCTCATATTTGTAATATTTAAAGGCAATCTGTCACCATGATTATGGACTATCATTTGCAATAATACATGAGTAGTACTGCACATAAGGAGTCCAAATTACTTTTTTTTTTTTTTACATTTTCCCATTCCCCCTCCTCCCCTTCTTCCACTGTCAACACTCAAACCTGCGCTGAAAATACACAGTCCGGACTGCTATGTTGTGCTAACATAATGTAACATAATGTAAGTTCATTGTTGTTATTTTTTTATTCTTTTTGTATCCACTCCTGACTCAAAAAACTGCATATGTAATTCCAGTCTGATACTGGATTTCAGATAAGTAAGCCTAGTTGCACACTAGCGGCAGGGGAGTCCGGCAGGCTGTTCCGGCTGGGGTGAACAGCCTGTCGGATCCGTTCTGCCGCTAGTTCACGTGTGGCACGTCCCTATTGACTATAGCGGGGGCGGAGTTCCGGCGGCAGCACGACAGCGCACAGCGAGAGGCAGCCGGACTAAAAGTACTGGATGTCGTAGTTTTAGTCCGGCTGCCTCTCGCCATGCGCTGCCAGAACTCCGCCTCCATTATAGTCAATGGGGACGGAGCAGCAGTCCGGGGGCACATGTGAACTAGCCGCAGGAGGGATCCGACAGGCTGTTCACCCGCTGGAACAGCCTGCCGGAGTCCCCTGCCGCTAATATGAAAGTACCCTTAATTGAATTTTTGGTTACTTATTGGTAACTATAAACTCTCTCTGCAGGAACTCACAGAGAAGAAGGCTTTCTGCCAGGCGTATGTTAAGGACCTTGTGAATGAAGCAAATGATATCACCTTGAAGAATGAGTCTTTGCAGAAGTTGTGGCCCCAGATGTTCATTGAACTTGTCAGAGATGCAGTAATTGAGGTCCGTGATAAGAACTCTTACATGAAGCAGTGCTTACAGAGGATCTCTGAACAGAAATAGCCTTTCTTCCACCAATCCTTATTTATAAATTTGCACTGTCCAATTTCAGATAAAGCATGAAGATCTATCAGTATGGTTGGGTCCTCTCAGCAGTATATATTCGGTTTATCCACTTTGCCTTGTTTCCATTGCATCTTCAGAATTTTTCTATTTTATGACAGTTGCAGTATTACATGTATTTGTTTTCTACCAAATTACTTGGACTTGTTAATTGCCAGCCAAAATGAATATGCGAGACAAGAAAGCCATGGACCTTATTTGTCTTCCATTATTTCTAGAATATATGGAAGAGATCAATCAGATGCCCACCTGTTACCTTTCTATAGTTAACTTTATTCCTTTCTTTTTTTTGGTTTGGAAAAATAAATTGACTTTTGTAACGTTCCGGGAGTGGTCTTCTCTTTTGATCGCATATATGGTAAAGACATGTCGGGGGAGATTTTGTCCAAATTGATGTAAAGGAAAACTGGTTTAGTTACCCATAGCAACCAATCAGATTCCACCTTTAATTTTCCAAAGGAGCTCTGAAAAATTAAAGGTGGAATCTGATTGGTTGCTATGGACAGCTAAACTAGTTCTACTTTACACCAGTTTGATACATCTCCCCCATCATGTATTGCATTCCGCATGTCTTCTAAGATACACATGAACATTAAAAATATTGCAATTACATGTATTGAAACTGGCTACTATATTTTAAAAACATATATAACATGAACTTATCACCATTAAAATGCAGTGCAACATGTTATAGAACAGGAGGAGCTGCGCAGATTGATATATAGCTTTGTGGGAAATGATTCAATATAAGTTGTCATTGAATTATTTAAATCAGTGGCATACCAAGGAGGAGGACTAAATGATTTTTATTGTCAGGGCCTCTCTCAACATTATTTAAAAGCGGCTGAAGTGGCTGCTGGGCCTCGTCTAAGAGAGGGATCTTGACTAGCCACAGGAGTGGGGATTGCACAGGTGTGGGGATTGCACAGGAGGAGGGGGTTGCAAAGAAGTTGCTGCTGAGGGAAGGCCCATTCAAAATGTGCTGTGGGACCCAGTCATTTCTAGTTATGCCACTGATTTTAAATCTTTGCTCATTCTGAGTTTAGGAGTCTACGGGGCGGTCCTACAGAGTCATACAGAAAAGGTTGTCAGTTACTTAGTTGGACCGCCACCCGCTGGACTCAAACTCAGAATGAGCAGAGATTTAAATAAATCAGTTATACTGTATCCTTTCACATAAAGCTATACAGTATATCAATCTGCTCAGCTCCTCCTGCTCTATAACATGGTGTCTGCAGATTGCACTGCGTTTTCATGGTGACAGGTTCCCTCATCAAGGGAGTACAAGGCAGTGCAAGGCAGTGAAGGTTGTATTATTTATTTCAGTAGCACCTTGAGAAGCTTTCAATTAAAAGTATGCAAACATTTCCATGTAGGAAGTGGTGGTTACTTCCTCCAACACACACTTCTGTTTGGCCATGTGTCCAGTGTGCACACCTTTATTACAGAACATGAGGCCAAATCATCTTGAGGGATGTGCAGCTCTCTTCTAGAATAAGATGCAAGCTGTTAGGAGAGAAGGTATCCCTCTACTGGACTTAAGACAAAGGGGCAGATGTAATGTCTGTGCCTTATTTATCTATTAGCAATAATCATCAAGCCATTGTAATTACTATTAATAAGTAAAAGTAATTTATGAAGAACAAGTAATCCAAAATGCTGTTCTGATGTCCTGTATACTCCTTATGGACTTTGTGTGATTTGAACCCTGATCATGTATTTTTCTATTTATGAGTAGCATCTAATAATGTAAATTAATAAATTAGGTGTTTCTGCAGTTATAAAATAGGTATCTCCCAGGAACCATCTCGCTAACGCCACCTTTTTATGCTCTCATAAGGGTTTTCTGATGAGTATCTGAATAGTTAAGGTCCGGCACCCGAGAACCCACGTTCAGCTGTTTGAGAAGACACTAGCACTTGTAGTAGAGAGGATAGCTCATCAGTTAAAATATCTTGGAAAACCCTTAAGGAAGCTCCAGGAACGGGGCAGACAGCAGATGTCCCATGTTCTAGGACCATATACAGGCCCCTTGATTTCTAGTAGCTAATCATAGAGCACCTGTTTATGTCTAACAATCTAACAGTTACAATGAGCTATGATTAATCACTAATTGATGTACTAATCCATTCATTCAGACCCTTATCTGAAATGTATTAAATGGCAATAAAATGCTTTTAGGGTAGCAGTAAGCCCCTTTACCTACTGGACCCCTGTGCAGCTGTACAGGTTGTATATATGGTATGTCTGGTCCCTGAGTGTACTCTTACATTGTTTTGAACTGTAAATTTAAAGGGTTTGCAGCGATTTATTAACGTATGACCTATCTTCTGAATAAGTCATCAGTATCTGATAAGTGTCCGACACCCGGGACCCCCGCTGATTACTGTTTGAGAAGGTACCAGGGCTCGCAGTGGTGCTGCGGCCTTTGCACAGCTTTTCCTAGGTTGGTGATGACACATTAATCGGTCACATGGCCCAGGTGCAGCTCAGCCCCATGGAAATGAATGGGGCTGAGCTGAAAAACCAAGTACGACCACTATACAATGTACAGCGCTGTGCTTGGTCAGCTGAGAGAAGGCTAAACGCACCGGTGCCTTCTCAAACAGCTAAATCGGCAGGGGTCCCAGGTGTCAGACCCCCAATGATCAGATATTGATAAAATATCCAGAGGATAGTCCATCAATTCAAAAATACTCCTTGAATCTACATTGAAATGATAGAAAATCAAATAAACAGTATAAGCAATGAATGTAAAGGAAAGGAACATGCAGGGAACTCAGGGAGGGGAAAAAAAATTCTGAAGTAAAAGCAAAAGGTCGGGATGTACTGCAGGAGTATCGCCATGTGAACACTGATTGGGTTAAAATATCTTGATGCTTTATAGAATTCCTTATATCATTTTGCTTCAGGACACGTGAATTCTCATGTGAGTGTCAAGATCTGTACAGCGGCGCCCAGGGATCTCACTGCACTTACTATTATCCTTGGGCGCCGCTCAGTTCTCCTACTATGCCCTCCGGTATGTTCGGTCACTTGGTTATAGTAGGAGGAGACTGCCCTTGTTCTCCTGGGCGTCTCCTTCTCCCAGGCTGTAGCACTGGCCAATCGCAGCGCAGAGCTCATAGCCTGGGAGGTTTTTTTAATGTCAAAAGAACGTAGGAAAATGGTTCCTATGTCATGTCAAAGTCTCAGCTTGAAGTGTCTTAGAAGGTTAGAAGGTCCGTGGTAACGGAATCCATAACGCAATTCACCTTTTACTACCAAACGAAGTGTGAACGAATTTCAAAATATGAAATTCGCTCATCTCTAACTGTAATGGAAAACAAAAACAAAGTCGTGATTCACCACTTTAGTTACCTCCCCCCCAAAAAGTTGAATAAGAGTGAGAAAAAAGCTGCATGTACCCCAAAAATGGTACTAATAAAAACGACAGTTTGCCCAGCAAAAAACAAGCCCTTATACAGCTCTAGACCAAAATATAAAAAAAAGATGCCAGAATATGGCAGAAAATTTGGATCTTTTTTTTCAAAGGTTTTTATTTTTTTAATCGTAATCATAATGATCTGCAGAATAAGGATGTTGTGCCATTCCCAGCGCACATTGAATGCCGTAATGTCAAAACCCCAAAAATCTTGGCGGAATTGTATTTTTTTTCCCCAATTTTACCCCACAAAGAATTTTTCCCATTTTCCAATACAAGATATGGTAAATGAAATGGTGCCAAAAAAAATGCATCTTGTCCTGCAAAAAAGAAGCCCTTGTATGGCTATGTGTACGGAGAAATAAAACGTTATGGCTATTGCAAATTAAAAATGCAAATATGAAAATAGGATCAGTCTTTAAGGGGTTAAAGGGGTTTTCTGACAGTTTTGACTGATGACATATCCTCCGGATAGGTCACCAGTATCTGATCAGTGGGGGTCCAACACCTGGGACTCCCACCGATCAACTGTTTGTGAGGCATCGGTGCTCGGAGTAGCAATGAGGCCTTCTCCAGCTTAGACTAGCCCAGTGGTGGCGAACCTATGGCACGGGTGACAATAATGGCACTCAGAGCCCTCTCTGTGTGCACCCGCACCCTGGAAAAAGTCTATGGTGTACCAATATGCCTTAGACTTTTCCTGCCATTCATCAGCGCAGGACGCACTATGAACAGCACAGGCAGTGCATTGAATGCAGGCAGGCTATTATAGCTACATGATAAAGTACATGGAAGATATACTATATTGGACTGTTGTATTTAGGTTTAATTGCTGTGTTGGCACGTTCAACCTTTTAGAGGCCAAGTGCAGCTCAGCTCTATTGAAGTTAATGGGGCTGAGCTACGATACCAAGCACAGCCGCTATACAATGTACCGAGCTGTGCTTGGTGAGCTGAGAGAAGGCCGTGGTCCCGGGTGTCGGCCTCGC
Source organism: Bufo bufo (assembly GCF_905171765.1). Classification (NCBI taxonomy): domain Eukaryota; kingdom Metazoa; phylum Chordata; class Amphibia; order Anura; family Bufonidae; genus Bufo; species Bufo bufo. The sequence goes on from NC_053389.1 coordinate 637,264,742, forward strand.
CGTTCAGATACCGATGAATTATCCAGAGGATTAGGTCATCAATAATAAAAAAATAAAAAAAGAGAACTCTTGGAAAACCTCTTTAAAGCTACAGTCACATCCGCATCTGAGCCACCTTGGTGACAGATTCTTCTGTTTTTAACAGGAATTATACTGGTGTATGCAGTGTTATTTGTCCCATATAAGTTAATGGGCTCCATAGGTCACCACTGGTGTCAGTCAAACAACAGATCCAGCCCTGTGTCGTGGTTTTGGTTTATGGTGGAAACCACAATACAAATGTAAATAGAGACTAAGGTAACAATTTTTCATTCCATTTGCACCAGAAAACGGTCATGAATAGGTTGCAATTTTTGCTGCACACCACATTTTCTCAAAAATGTGGCTAGCTACCTTAATTAGGTGCACTCCAGATTTATCAACTGCAACTTTTTTAAAGAGTCACGAAAAAATGAGCAGTCCTATTTCAGTAGGGAGATAGTATGCAAAAACTGAAGTAACATCTCTAAACAAAATGTCATGGTGGGGAGTTGGGAAAACCCCCCAACGTACAATGTCAATGATAAAGGTAGCAACTAAGCCTGGATGCTGGGATCAGGTCACCTCCTAAAGCATCTTAAATATGGCCCTAGTCTCCTATCTGTATGAGCCGACCCTGATGGTAGGAGGGCCCATATGACGGAACCTCAGAACCCTAAAAAAATACCCTGAGGTAAGGAGAAAGGGACAAGAGACCAACTGGTTCATCCACGACACGGATAAACCAAAGTCTCCCACAGGCCTAGCAACAAAGGACAACAACACCAAGGAAATGACAGGTAGGTAACCAGTGGCCAGAGACAACTGAACCAACCACAACAGTAAATCTGGTCACTTACCTGCTGCAGCTGCTGGAAGACACCGAAGAACACAGCTGAAGTAACCTGGAACCCAAACAGACACGCTGCCATCCCAACACCTTCCGGATGCAGTCTGTACTGACACACAGGAACCAGGACTCCAGCAACTGCAGATCCTAGGAAAATGGCTCACCCCTCCAGGAAACCAGCCGCCTTCCGGAGGAACAACACACACAGGGAAACGTCTTGCACTCATGTAGGGGCAAACACCAACAACATACCAGACATGTAACAACAAACAAGACATACAACAAACCCTGAACATAAATCCACAGCAAACATACTACAAGTGAGGTTGGGTATATAGAGGATACAAGGGAGACAAAGGAATGGCATTGCTAAGAGACCTCGATGTCAAACAAGGTGGCCCTCAACGACTTGGCAGATGGCATAGCCAAAGAATGGCGCATAGCTTCCAGCCCAAAGCAAGGCTAGAGCACAACTCACCTCCAAGTTACAAGCAAAGGCTAAATAGCTATAAGAGACCACACTCTGATCAAACCAAGTCAGGGTATTAACCTCACGCACACCACACAGCAGGGAGACACAACTTAAAGGGGAAGTGCACGTGCAAACCACAAATTACATGTTGCAACAAGCAACGAGTCTGCACGGCAACCGCATCACGGTCAAACACCAATATGACCATGACACAAAAGTGTTAAGTTTACTTAATTCCCGACATCCACAGTAGTAGTCTGTAATGATGGAGTCCACTCTGAAGTGGAGCCAGCGCTATAGCCAGGGGCGTTGCTAGAGTCTGAAGAGATCCGGGGCACGAGCCCACGTGAAGCCACGCCCCCACCCCCATGAAGCCATGCCCTCATCACCACCGGGGGGGGGGAGGGCTTCACAGTAGTTATTAACCCCTTTCAGTAGTCCCCCCCTTCAGTGAATGGGGGACTGCTGAATGGGGTTAATAACTACAGTGAAGGGCCTAGCCGTCTGGGCAACCCCACAGATCATCCATAACAGTGCCACCCACAGATCCCCCATAAGTGTCATCCACAGATCCCCGCCCAGCGCCGCCTCCTAGCTAATTTATTCACTTCACTTGCCTCTGTGTAATCTCGCACAGGCGCACTGGCAGAGGCATCGTCGAACGAGGTGCGCTGGAAGACGGCACATGCGCACTTCGCTCAACGATGCCTCTGTCAGTGCGCCTGTGCGAGATTACACAGAGGCAAGTGAAGTGAATAAATTAGCTAGGAGGCGGCGCCGCGGGCCCCTGCCGGCCCTGCATTCAGGGCACTGGTCAAAACATCCGGGCCTCCAGCCCCGAATGTTTTGACCTAACGACGCCCCTGGCTATAGCCACCGGGTACATGCTGTTTCCCCCGGAGCTAATGTCTGCGATCAGCAATAACTCTGATTGCGGACCATTAACCCTTCAGATGCCACAGTCAAATGGAACCATGGCATCTGAAAAGTAAGAAACCCAGATGCACACACTTCCCCTGGCTGAGATCCATAGTAGTAATAGGCCAGAGCCTGTACAAGGCTTCTAGGCTTATCACTGGTATACTCCAATGCGGGCCTTCAGGTGGCAGCACTGCATTGGAATATACAGAAATTTGTATTCAGTAATGGATAAAATTCCATTAGTGAATATAAATGGCAATCTAATGATTATATTACACCTTTCCACGTACTATTAAAATATAAAAATATTTAGCCCGTATGGCGAATAGCATAAGGGAAAAAAAAAATCAAAATAGCTGTTTTGCCGTCGCTTCACCTCTTCAAAAAATGTTATTAAAAGTGATCAAAAAGTCATACACATCCCAAAATAATATCAATAAAAACAAACTTTGTGTTATATTATGCACTGATGTATGCAAAGGCCTACAGTGACATAAATTGCCCATAGGGTCCCACTGAAAAAAAAAAAAAAGTATACTGCATGGTACATGTTTTTGTTTTGTTTTTTTGCAGTAGCCTTTTGCATTGTTTTCCTACACACATAACACATACTGAGGCCAAAAGAACACCTCTTTGACCTCCATCAGGTGACAGTAGCCCTATGAATACATTTACTTTCTATTTTGGGAGTTTTTTTGGGCAAATTCGTCAAGGCCTCATGCACACGACCGTATTTTTTTGCGGGGTTCCGTTTTCCCGTGATCCGTGACCGTTTTTTCGTCCGTGGGTCTTCCTGGATTTTTGGAGGATCCACGGACATGAAAAAAAAGTCGTTTTGGTGTCCGCCTGGCCGTGCGGAGCCAAACGGATCCGTCCTGAATTACAATGCAAGTCAATGGGGACAGATCCGTTTGACGTTGACACAATATGGTGCCATTTCAAACGGATCCGTCCCCATTGACTTTCAATGTAAAGTCTGGAGTCCCTTTTATACCATCGGCTCGGAGTTTTCTCCAATCCGATGGTATATTTTAACTTGAAGCGTCCCCATCACCATGGGAACGCCTCTATGTTAGAATATACTGTCGGATATGAGTTAGATCGTGAAACCTCATTTCCGACAGTATATTCTAACACAGAGGCGTTCCCATGGTGATGGGGACGCTTCTAGTTAGAATATACTACAAACTGTGTACATGATTGCCCCCTGCTGCCTGGCAGCACCCGATCTCTTACAGGGGGCCGTGATCAGCACAATTAACCCCTCAGGTGCCGCACCTGAAGGGGTTAACTGTACTATCATATCCCCCTGTAAGAGATCAGGGCTGCCAGGCAGCAGGGGGCAGACCCCCCCCCCCCTCCCCAGTTTGAATATCATTGGTGGCCAGTGCGGCCCCCCCCCCTTCCTCCCTCTATTGTAATAATTCGTTGGTGGCACAGTGTGCGCCCCCCCCCTTCCTCCCTCTATTGTAATAATTTGTTGGTGGCACAGTGTGCGCCCCCCCCCTTCCTCCCTCTATTGTAATAAATCGTTGGTGGCACAGTGTGCGCCCCCCATCGGCCCCACCTCCCTCTATAGCATTAACAACATTGGTGGCCAGTGTGCGGCCTCCCATCTCTCCCCCCCCCCCCCGATCATTGGTGGCAGCGGGTTACTAGCAATAGTACAATAGTAAAAGATTCATACTTACCTGGGAGCTGCGATGTTCGTGTCCGGCCGGGAGCTCCTCCTACTGGGAAGTGACAGTTCATTTAGCAATGCGCCGCACAGACCTGTCACTTACCAGTAGGTGGAGCTCCCGGCCGGACACGAACATCGCAGCAGCAGGTAAGTATGAATCTTCTACTATTGTACTATTGCTAAGTAACCATGGCAACCAGGACTGTAGTAGCTTCCTGGTTGCCATGGTTATCGATCGGAGCCCCAGCGATTAAACTGGGACTCCGATCGGAACTCCGCTGCCACCAATGATGGGGGGGGGGGGGAGATGTGAGGCCGCACACTGGCCACCAATGTTGTTAATGCTATAGAGGGAGGGGGGGGGCCGATGGGGGGCGCACACTGTGCCACCAACGAATTATTACAATAGAGGGAGGGAGGGGGGGGGTGCGCACACTGTGCCACCAACGAATTATTACAATAGAGGGAGGGGGGGGGGCCGCACTGGCCACCAACCTATTATTACAATAGAGGGGGGAGAAGGGCCGCACTGGCCATCAATGATATTCAAACTGGGGAGGGGGGGGGGGGGGGTCTGCCCCCTGCTGCCTGGCAGCCCTGATCTCTTACAGGGGGATATGATAGTACAATTAACCCTTTCAGGTGCCGCACCTGAAGGGGTTAATTGTGCTGATCACGGCCCCCTGTAAGAGATCGGGTGCTGCCAGGCAGCAGGGGGCAGTCTTGTACACAGTTTGTAGTGTATTCTAACTAGAAGCGTCCCCATCACCATGGGAACGCTTCTGTGTTAGAATATACTGTCGGTTCTGAGTTTTCACGAAGTGAAAACTCAGCTTTGAAAAAGCTTTTATGCAGACGGATCTTCGGATCCGTCTGTATAAAAACTAACCTACGGCCACGGATCACGGACACGGATGCCAATCTTGTGTGCATCCGTGTTCTTTCACGGACCCATTGACTTGAATGGGTCCGTGAACCGTTGGCCGTGAAAAAAATAGGACAGGTCATATTTTTTTCACGGCCAGGAAACACGGATCACGGATGCGGCTGCAAAACGGTGCATTTTCCGATTTTTCCACGGACCCATTGAAAGTCAATGGGTCCGCGAAAAAAAACGGAAAACGGCACAACGGCCACGGGTGCACACAACGGTCGTGTGCATGAGGCCTAAGGGTTTAGATGCAATGCAAAATTCCAAATTACTTGCATCTGACCAGATCTGACTCTATAATGAAGTTTGATCTGACATTTACTACATTTTGAATATTACTGGATTGCTCTTTTTTATACACCTCCCATATATATATATATACAGTGGGATGCGAAAGTTTGGGCAACCTTGTTAATGGTCATGATTTTCCTGTATAAATCGTTGGGTGTTATAATAAAAAATGTCAGTTAAATATATCATATAGGAGACACACACAGTGATATTTGAGAAGTGAAATGAAGTTTATTGGATTTACAGAAAGTGTGCTATAATTGTTTAAACAAAATTAGGCAGGTGCATAAATTTGGGCACTGTTGTCATTTTATTGATTCCAACACCTTTTGAACTAATTATTGGTACTCAAATTGGCTTGGTAAGCTCAGTGACCCCTGACCTACATACACAGGTGAATCCAATTATGAGAAAGAGTATTTAAGGGGATCAATTGTAAGTTTCCCTCCTCTTTTAATTTTCTCTGAAGAGTAGCAACATGGGGGTCTCAAAACAACTCTCAAATGACCTGAAGACAAAGATTGTTCACCATCATGGTTTAGGGGAAGGATACAGAAAGCTGTCTCAGAGATTTCAGCTGTCTGTTTCCACAGTTAGGAACATATTGAGGAAATGGAAGACCACAGGCTCAGTTCAAGTTAAGGCTCGAAGTGGCAGACCATGAAAGACAGACAGAAGCGACGAATGGTGAGAACAGTCAGAGTCAACCCACAGACCAGCACCAAAGACCTACAACATCATCTTGCTGCAGATGGAGTCACTGTGCATCGTTCAACCATTCGGCGCACTTTACACAAGGAGATGCTGTATGCGAGAGGGATGCAGAGGAAGCCTTTTCTCCGCCCACAGCACAAAAAGTGCCGCTTGAGGTGGGCTAAAGCACATTTGGATAAGCCAGCTACATTTTGGAATAAGGTGCTGTGGACTGATGAAACTAAAATTGAGTTATTTGGCCATAACAAGGGGCGTTATGCATGGAGGAAAAAGAACACAGCATTCTAAGAAAAACACCTGCTACCTACAGTAAAATATGGTGGTGGTTCCATCATGCTGTGGGGCTGTGTGGCCAGTGCAGGGACTGGGAATCTTGTCAAAGTTGAGGGACGCATGGATTCCACTCAGTATCAGCAGATTCTGGAGACCAATGTCCAGGAATCAGTGACAAAGCTTAAGCTGTGACGGGGCTGGATCTTTCAACAAGACAACGACCCTAAACACTGCTCAAAATCCACTAAGGCACGGGTGTCAAACACAAGGCCCGCGGGCCGAATCCGGCCCGCCAGACCTCGTCATGTGGCCCGCGTAGCCGCAGGCGGCCCCCGCTCCTCCCGGCTCCTGTATCAGGTGTATCGCATAGGGAGCGCTGTGTATTACCGGTACTTACAACTACAAGCGCTCGCCGAGAGGCTGGGAGGACGGGCGCTGGCAGTGTGAGTCATACGTCACGCGCCTGCGCCGCCCACTTTATGAATGAAGCAGGCGCGTGACGTATGACTCACGCTGCCAGCGCCTGTCCTCCTGGCCTGCCTCCTGCCTCCTCTTTGCTACCTACAGAGCGGCGAGCGCTTGTAGTTGTAAGTACCGTAATACACAGCGCTCCTTATGCGATTACATACAATTACAATTAACTATTAGACATAGGATTATACAGTGAGCGGGGCCCGTGTAGTAGAATAGTCACTGCACGGGCCCCGCTGTCATTATAAAAGCAGATGCCGGCCCCTAGCCCGTGTATTGGGGGTCATTCACACTACAGGGACACTTATGGAGGGGATCTGTGGATGACACATAGCATAAGATGCTATATATGTGTCATCCACAGATCCCCCCCATAACTGTCATACACAGATCCCCCATAAGTGTCACCCACAGATCCCCCATAAGTGTCACCCACAGATCCCCCATAAGTGTCACCCTCAGATCCCCCATAAGTGTCACCCACAGATCCCCCATAAGTGTCACCCACAGATCCCCCATAAGTGTCACCCACAGATCCCCCATAAGTGTCACCCACAGATCCCCCATAAGTGTCACCCACAGATCCCCCATAAGTGTCACCCACAGATCCCCCATAAGTGTCACCCACAGATCCCCCATAAGTGTCACCCACAGATCCCCCATAAGTGTCACCCACAGATCCCCCATAAGTGTCACCCACAGATCCCCCATAAGTGTCACCCACAGATCCCCCATAAGTGTCACCCACAGATCTCCCATAAGTGTCACCCACAGATCCCCCATAACAGTGCCATCCACAGATCCCCCATAACAGTGCCATCCACAGATCCCCCATAAAAGTGCCACCCACAGACCACAATTAGTTCAAAACCCACCAAAAGCACACCTTTTGGTTCAAATTTTTTTTTTCTTATTTTCCCCCTCAAAAACCTAGGTGCGTCTTATGGGCCGGTGCGTCTTATAGGGCGAAAAATACGGTAACCCTTACAGTTCTGGAATGTGTTGGATAACACTGACAGCATTATGTCAGTGTTATCCAACACGTTCCAGAACTGTAAGGGTTACATAGCATCATAAATCAGTATAATGCTATGTGACCCCAGTCAGCGCTTGCAGGTCAGGCCGGGACCGGCCCTTTGAGGGGGACCAAACTGCTGATGCGGCCCCCGACGAATTTGAGTTTGACACCCCTGCACTAAGGCATTTATGCAGAGGAACAAGTGCAACGTTCTGGAATGGCCATCTCATCTCAGTCCCCAGACCTGAATATAATTGAAAATCTGTGGTGTGACTTAAAGAGAGCTGTCCATGCTCGGAAGCCATTAAACCTGAATGAACTAAAGATATTTTGTAAAGAGGAATGGTTCAAAATACCTTCAATCAGAATCCAGACTCTCATTGGAACCTACAGGAAGCGTTTAGAGGCTGTAATTTCTGCAAAAGGAGGATCTGCTACATATTGAATTCATTTCTTTTTTGTGGTGCCCAAATTTATGCACCTGCCTAATTTTGTTTAAACAATTATAGCACACTTTCTGTAAATCCAATAAACTTCATTTCACTTCTCAAATATCACTGTGTGTGTCTCCTATATGATATAATTAACTGACATTTTTTATCGTAACAACCAACGATTTATACAGGAAAATCATGATGATTAACAAGGTTGCCCAAACTTTCGCATCCCACTGTATATATATATATATATATATATATATATATATACACAAAATGCTGCTTTAGGGCTCAAGCAGCAGGCCCACAATATACGGGCACTGTCCGTGTGCACTCCTTTATCACGGATGAAGACCCCTTGAGTTCAATAGGTCTGCAATTCTCAAGATACTGAGCGGTGTGGAGTGGAGGCACGGATCAGAATCCCACGGAAGCACTATGACGGGCATCTGTGGGATTTCGGTCCGTGCCTCCGCACCGCAAAAAAATAGAATATGTCCTATTTTTTTTCGTTGCAGACCATTTCTACCGGATCACAGACCCATACAAGTCAGCAAACGGCGTGCACACGGATGGTGCCTGTACATTGCGGACCTCTATTCGCACACATGCTGATGTGCATGAGCCCTTAGGAAGAAGTGTACTGTACTTTCAGCCTTTTTAAAAAAATATATATTAGTCTGAAAACGTACTCCATTCATAGTAAAAATTGAAGTCTAAGAATAACGGTGGTTTATTCATAGAATTAAGGAGCTTTGCCAAGGAAGGACAACACAGCTCTCTCTCTCCGTTCCTCATGTTTTATTAAACTCTGTTTCATTTCTGTTCAGCACTTACTGCTTTGTGTTATATTATAAACCAAGGAGCTTGTTGGCAGAGGAAGTCTTCGAGCTCTCAACCAAGATGTTTTTATTCAATTAGTAATTACATATGGTTTAAAAACAGCCATTTTACATGTGAGTGATGATAATCACAATACCGACACAGAAATCTCCAAATCGGTCCAATAAAAACGGCAAGTAAATAAATGAAAACTCTCACTTCCACTTTATGATTCCACGCGGCAGCCAAGGCAGCTGTCTGAGCCATTTTCTGTAGCTCCACATATATCTATAGAGCATGCCATGATGTCACTCTCCACATTTAGGTTCATGGAAAGGGTGGCACAATGCCACTTTGGCCGCAACCTGGCATAGTGAGAACATCAGAATATATGAACTTTTTAACCATGCAGTGTGACAGATTTTACAATGGGGCGGATTTACTATGCCTGTAGGTGGCGTACGTTTAGGCTGTCTAGACCTGCACCAGATTTATCAAAGGGGTCCAGGCTGGATGATAGATGTGGTGCAGGGATAAACACTTTTGTCTAACTCTATACCAACTATTGGTTGACTTATTTTGAGACAGAATTTTACGGCAGCACTGTGCCTCCTCCATGTCCCCTTTTTTATCCAGCATCACTTCAGATTCAGAGAAGGAGAAGAAGGAAGGAGCAAGGAGGCAGCACATCAGTCAGTTCAGACCGCCCGACCGGATCATCTCCAGAGTGACTACCGGTTCGGTCTTGGTGCCTCCTCAACCACTTCCTCCTCCTCTTGTTGTCTAATTAAGAGATGAAAGAGGTGCTTAGGAAGACAGACGTAGCAGCCACCACATAGGTTTTTAAAAATGTAGAAGTGGCCACGTGTTGTAGGTGGAGCCAAACTGGCAGAAGCCAAGTAGGCTGGGTCAGCAAACCATTAGGCCTCTTTCACACGGGCGTCGCGTGTGAGGGCCGTATAGGATGCGGGTGCGTCACAGGAAAATGCGCAATTTTTCCGCGCGAGTGCAAAACGTTTTAATGCGTTTTGCACATGCGTGAGAAAAATCGTCATTTTTGGTACCCAGACCCGAACCCGGACTTCTTCACAGAAGTTCGGGTTTGGGTTAGGTGTTGTGTAGATTTTATTATTTTCCCTTATAACATGGTTATAAGGGAAAATAATAGCATTCTTAATACAGAATGCTTAGTAAAATGTCCATTGAGGGGTTAAAAATAATAAACAAATTTAACTCACCCCATCCACTTGGTCGCGTAGCGGATCTCCTCTTCTTTTTTTAGGACCTGGGTAAAGGACCTTTGATGACGTCACTGCGGTCATCACATGGTCCATCACCATGGTGATGGACCATGTCATGGATCATGTGATGGACCATGTGATGAGCGCAGTGACGTCATCAAAGATCCTTTACCCAGGTCCTGAAGAAAGAAGAAAGAGATCCGCTACGCGACCAAGTGGATGGGTTAAATTTGTTTATTATTTTTAACCCCCCATCTCTAATTTACTTAGCATTCTGTATTAAGAATGCTATTATTTTCCCTATTATTTTCCCTTATAATAAAGATCCCGATTGTCTCCTTAGCAACCATGCGTGAAAATCGCACCGCATCCGCACTTGCTTGCGGATGCTTGCGATTTTCACGCAGCCCCATTCACTTCTATGGGGCCTGCGTTGCGTGAACAACGCACAATATAGAGCATGCTGCGATTTTCACGCAACGCACAAGTGATGCGTGAAAATCACCGCTCATGTGCACAGCCCCATAGAAATAAATGGGTCCGGATTCAGTGCGGGTGCAATGCGTTCACCTCACGCATTGCATCTGCATGGAAAACTCGCCTGTGTGAAAGAGGCCTTAGGCATGGTCATAATGCTGGCTGGTGGGGCCAATGCAAACAATGCGCCTTTTCACTAGGCAGATCTAGTGTACAAGTGTAAGGCATTGATTGCCAAACCAACAGAACTGAGGCACCACGGTGGCTCAGTGGTTAGCACTGGTGCCTTGCAGCACTGGGGTCCTAGGTTTGAGTTTGTATGTTCTCCCTGTGTTTGCGTGGCTTTCCTCCCACACTCCAAAGACATACTGATAGGAACTTAGATGTCATGCTAATGTCTGTAAAGCGCTGCAGAATATAGTAGCGCTATATAAGTATGTAAAATAAATAAATAGTAGGTGATACAAACAAGCCAGTAGGGTAGAACTTTAGTGGATGGAGCACACATATACAGTATGTTATTTGGACGACATATTAGAATAACAGATTACAATGTAAACTAAGATAATCCAACAAAAATCTATATACAAATTCAGCAGACATGAGGAGCAATGTTTTATGTAGAGCTTTTGCCTGCACCTGCTTGCTACGCTCTGCTAAAAGCCTGCACCAATGTGGTATAGCAAAGCAGAGCGTGCACAGGCAGGAGTTCTGCATAGCACATCATTGCTGCTGCCTGTGCCCCTCCACTAAAGCCTGGCATAGCACATCTGTACATTGCTCACTGTGGCACACATCTGCACACTGCTGACATGTCAGAGGTGTACGAGTGTATGCATTGCAAAGCACTATAGGCAGCTGAATATTATGGAAAACGTTAACAAATATTAAGTAAATCAGAAAAAATCATTTTGTGACATTTAGAAAAGGTTTTAATAAAGTATATTTGAAAGTTTAGGTAGACTTTAAATGATCACCATATTACTTATTGCTCTGTTTTAGTTGTAACACACAAGGCTCTGATACAAAGTTTCACAGACAACTAAAGTTGTATCTTAATTGTCAAACTATTTACACATGTGAAGGCTAGATAGTCATTATTTAATGTGATTATGTTTGAAAAAGTCTTCTTAATATTATTTGTATTGCCTCTCCTTATAATGTATCTCTATTAGCTTCTTAATGACATTTAAGAGGAAGGAAGCATCTGATCTCTCTTCTGTAACAACACACACGCACTGTCTAAATATTCACTATACTATACAAAAATTATAATTTCATGATGTTTAAACTACATGTACACATCCGTATCTGTAATCTTTAAACTAGAATTGAGCAAAATACAGATACCTTCCATGTGCACTCTGCAATCTTCTCAATCCCATCACAAGAAATGGCTATTCTTGTCTGCTAAGCAGACAACAACTGGATGAACATGTTCTGTAATCTGCGGAGAAGCCATACGGATGCGGACAGCACACAGATGGCATATGTGATGTCTGTTGTTTTTGTAGACCACATAGACATGAATGGCAAAAGCGTCCGACCTGCAAAAAATGCAGATCCCAAATGCAGTCATGTGCATGAGGCCTTATCTAAAAAGCTTTCCAAAGCAGATTCCAGTGTCTTGGCAATGTTAGACTTAAAGGATACCTGAGTTTATAAAAAAAAGTTAGCATAATAGCTGGACTTCTTTGTACAATCATAACTATGAATGAACAGTTATGTTTGGGCTTCCCTAAAGTCTCTTTCAGACATATTATTCCCTGTTTCAGCTGCACAGCTAGATGCATTTCACACAGAAGTATGGGGTATATACCTTCTGCTAGTACTGTGCGCAGGGACCTCATTTTCTTTACTTCTTACTTTGTTTGTTTTCTTCTAAGGAGCACAAAAAGATGATAAGGAGGGATAAATAACAATTACAGAAAAGCAGGAAGCTCCTGTTACGTGTAGAAGCAGTTTTACCAGATTTAGGATCTCATCTAGCTCTGACACACTCTTCTGTCTCCTTTACCATGGACGGATCTTGCCTGACAAGGCAGTGCACTGCAAGTTAGGTGGGAGTTTGAACTCTAGTGGCCATGAGTTTACATCTTTTTTTTTAGGTGGATGCAGGCATATTATTTAAATGAAGTGATTTAGAAATGTTCTAGTTACAACATTCTCTATTAAATGATATTGCCTGAAACTACAGTGACTGTTTAAAATGTGTTTTTTCCCATGTACAACAGAATCTATTACTCTGGATATCTTCTTTGACATATACTAAAAGTATATAAAGTTGATCGTGGTGTCTCATTAAACCAAACCACTTTTGTTACAGGTGCCTTATAAGTGGATTTGTTGGGGCAGGGTTCCTCAACTCCAGTCCTCAGGGCTCACCTGCCCGTCATGTTTTCAGGATTTCCTTAGTATTGGGCAGGTGATATAATTAGTGTCAATGCAGCAGAACTTACTACAGATATTCATTCTGTGGGATATTCTCAAATCATGACCGTCAGGGGGGCCCTGAGGACTGGAGTTGAGGAACACTTTGTTGGGGGATTTAATGAATAATCCAGGGACTGAGTTGATTTGCTGAGACAATCCAGCATTGGTCTGATGGGGAGAGGTAGATTGATCAGACTCTTTTCCCTTATGATAAACCGTCCTTAGCCAAATCCAAACCACTACTAGTCACCTTCAGTCTCTGCTGTCAATCAACCACTTAGGGTTCATGCATGCAGCTGATGCCGCAAAATACGGATACCGGCCAAGTGTGTTCGGCATTTTGCGGAACAGAACGTCCTGCCCTCTATAGAACTGTCCTATCCTTGTCCGTAAAACTGACATGTTCTATTTTTTTTGCAGGTGCTGCAAAACGGACACACGGATGCAGATAGCACACGTGTGTGCTTTTTCGCATATTTTGTGGTCCCGTTGAAGTGAATGAGTCCGCATCTGACCCTCAACAAATGCTGATCGGATGCGAACCAAAAATAAGTTTGTGTGCATGAGCTGTTACTGTGGTGAAACCGCAGGTTTCTGATCAGTGAAGGCTCCATGGCCTGCCATAGAAAGCTTCCAACTAATACCATATACTCCAGTAGCATTCTATATCACTGGGTCCGTGGCTGTTTTTTTATTGTTTATTTTTATATGTAAAATTAGAAAAGGGGAGTGACTTGAATTTTTTATATTTTTTTATAGTTTAAAAAATATATATATATTTTTTTTTTACTGTAATTTGTAGTCACTTTAGGGAACTTTATTATACAATCCTCTGGTCCGCTGAACCCACCATGTTTAGCGGGAGAGGCTGACAGTCTAACATACATGGGGAGCTCCTGACTCTTCCCCAGCAGATGATGCCGAGGGAGAAAACGATTGTATGCTAGAAATTTCAGCACCCGTCCTTTTGTTCTCCAGGGATATAAGATGCCGCCAGAAGTGTCTGGCAGCTGCTGTCTCCTCTCTCATTAAAGTTTGGTCGACCCAAGTGTGTATGTGAGAGTGAGAAGTAATTATCTGCTGACAGCAATTGAAGGTGCATGGGCAACTTTTTGGGCTTCTGGCCCTGGGATTGTACTATTACCCCATTAATTTAAATGGGGGTGGGCAGGAAGACAATTCTAATACAAATTATACTTATTTACAATTTAATAATAATAAATGAATCAACTAGAAATATCATTTAAAGGGGTATTACTATTTCAGTGAAAACATTTTATTTTGCTTTGCTTTAGGCTACATGCACACGACCGTATGTGTTTTGCAGTCCGCAAATTGCGAATCCACAAAAAAAAGGATAACGGAACGTTTTTTTTTGCGGATCCGTTTTTTTTGCGGATCCATTGTAATAATGCCTATCCTTGTCCGCAAACTAGAAAAAGATAGGACATGCACTATTTTTTTAGCGGAGCAACGGAACGGACATACTGATGCGGACAGCACATGGTGTGCTGTCCGCGTTTTTTGCGGACCCATTGAAATGAATGGGTCCGCATCCTATCCGCAAAAAAAATCCTATCCGCAAAAAAAACGGACACGGAAACAAAATACGGTCATGTGCATGAGGCCTTAGTGAAAAGTTATATGATTTTGTAATATAATCTTTGTATCAATTCTTGGTTGTTCTCAAGATCTCTGCTTGCTGTGATTTGATAGGAACTTTCATTGTTTACTTTCACTACATTAAAGCCTGTCCTGGTCATATGATGGACGCACAGGTGCCTGGCTAGTTACAGGATATGTCTTGTAGTGAACCTAGCAATAGTCACATGATCAGACAGGCTTGAATATTTTGGAAGTAAACTGATATTTTCCTATTGAAACACCGCAAGTAGAAATCTTGAAAGCCATGCAGAAATGTTGGGAACATTTTATCATTTCTCACTTTATGTAGAATAACCTTTATTTGATAAAAGAAGAATTCCCCTTTAATTGTTATTGTACTATACAGTGCTTGCTATGAGGTAAAATGCTGGTCATAGTGGCTAGGTGGAAAATCTCTATTAATTTTCCGATTTAAAAATTGAGCTCATCATGGCCTGAACTGTGCATTGCAGTCTGACGTTACCAGCTTATTAAATTACAATTTAGTATGCAGATAAATATACGGTATTAAAAAAAGGGCCATAGCTTGACGTGTCCTGCACTGTGTATGAGAAATGGGATTGGATAACTTCGTGTTTCATGGCCTTGTCTTATTTTATTATTTGATTCTGCAATAGAATATCCTTCACCTGCCAGCCCACACTGCCATGGAACAATCATAACATGTTATTAGTACAGTATGTGCATGCCTAGATGGGGCCAGACTTGAAGGTATGTTTCTGTGACTTGCCTGGGGGAAAGTTTGCACTTTTTTTTTTTTACTGTATATTAAGTTAATTAACCCTTTTCCTGTCAACATACTTTTAACTTGCTCTCAGTATATGTGGTTACGAAGCAGTGAATAGCGACCAGAACAAATCTGCTCTTACCTTGTAAATGATTGATAGCATCTGTACTTGACTGTACTTGAGACTTACAGACACAGATCATGTCCAAATGAAGTTGAGACAAGACAATGGTTCAGGAACCCCCTTCCCTGGTCAACACAACAACTGATTCTTGCCCCACTGGAAGGATCCTTAAAGGATCCGGCTTGTTAAGTTTCTATTTGATACAAACGGATCCAGACGAAACTGATTCATATAAATGTATTAACACGTTGCCAACCTAGGACGAGAATACTCGTTCTAACTGGCCGGTACTTAGGGCACTAGGATGAGCATTCTCGTCCTAGGGTTAACCGGCTGCCCCACAAGCGCTGCCGCAATCAGCAGCAGGGGCCCGGCTGATACTAACAGCCGGGCCCTGCTGTATCTGCCAGCATCGGTGAAAACACTGACTGCGGCATACAGGGGGTTTGCGGCAGCTTGTACATCCCCATCGGGTCCCCGTGCTGCGGTGACGGGGACCCAATGGTTGCTATGGCAGCCCCGATGCCTTGAACAGGCATGGGGACTGCCAGCTACGGAAGCCCAGGAGATCCAGCCCCATTGCTGGGTCTCCTAGGCAACTGTTAGCGTCTTACAGTGTAAGACACTGACAAATGTATTGTGCTGTATTGAAACAGGGATCAGACCCTGAAATGTTGAAGTCCCATAGTTGGACAAAAAATAAAGTAAAAAAAGAAGTTAAAAAAAAAGTAAATTTTTTTTTTAAAGTTTCAAGTAAAAAAAAACAACACCCTTTTCCTAAAATAAAGTAAATTATTATTTTTTAAATAGGGGAAAAAAATGAAAGTAGACATGAGGTATCGTCGCATCCGTATCGACCGGCTCTATAAAAATATCACATGAACTAACCCCTCAGGTGAACACCTTCAAAAAAATTTTTTGTCACCTTACATCACTAAAAGTGCAACACCAAGCGGTCAAAAAGGCATATGCCCCCCAAAATAGTACTAATATAACCGCCATCCCATCCCGCAAAAAATGAACCACTACCTAAGACAATCGCCCAAAAAATTAAAAAAATATGACTCTCAGACTATGGAGACACTAAAACATGATTTCTTTTGTTTCAAAAATGCTTTTATTGTGTGAAATGTAAAAAAATAAAAAGAATTAGACATATTAGGTATCGCCACGTCCTTAACAACCTGCTCTATAAAAAAAAACACATGACCTAAACCCTCAGGTGAACACCGTAAAAAATACATTTAAAACTGTGTCAAAAAAGCCATTTTTTGTCACCTTACATCATACAAAGTGTAATAGCGAGCGATCAAAAAGTCATACGCACCCCAAAATAGTGCCAATCAAGCCGTCATCTCATCCCGCAAAAATGATACTCTACCTAGGACAATTGCCCAAAAAATAAAATAACTAAGGCTCTCAGACTATGGAGACATTAAAACATTTATTTTTTGTTTCAAAAATGATATCATTGTGTAAAACTTTAATAAAAAAAAGTATACATATTAGGTATTGCCACGTACATAACGACCTGTGCTATAAAAATGTCACATGACCTAACCCCTAAGGTGAACACAGTAAAAAAAAAAAATATATAAAAACAGTGTCAAAGCCATTTTTTTGTCACCTTACATCATAAAAAGTGTAATAGCAAGCGATCAGAAAGTCATAAGCACCTACCTAAGACAATCGACCAAAGAATAAAAAAACTATGGCTCTCAGAATATACAGACACTAAAACATGATTTTTCTGGTTAAAAAAATGCTGTTATTGTGTAAAACTTAAAAAAAGTATACATATTAGGTATCCATAAGAACCTGCTATATAAAAATATCACATGACCGAACCTCTCAGGTGAACACCGTAAAAAAAAAATGAAATAAAAAAACTGTCCAAAAAGCCATTTTTGGTCACCTTACATCACAAAAAGTGTAATAGCAAGCGATCAAAAGGTCATATGCACCCTAAAATAGTAGCAATCAAACCATTATTTCATCCCCCAAAAAAATGAGCCCCTACATAAGACAGTCGCCCAAAAAGTAAAAAAAACGATGGCTTTCAGAATATTGAGACACTAAAAAAAAAATTTTTTTTCAAAAATACTTTATTATGTAAGACTGAAAACAACAACCAAAAAAAGTAGTCATATTTAGTATTGTCGCGTCCGTCACAACCTTGTATATATAAATACCACATGATCTAACTTGTCAGATGAACATTGTAAATAATAAAAAATAAAAACTTTGCCAAAAAAGCTATTTTTGTTACCTCACCTACCAAAAATTATATGTACCCTAAAATAATACCAACAAAACTGCCACCTTATCCCCTAGTTTCCAAAATGGGGTAATTTTTTTGGAGTTTTTACTCTAGGGGTGCATCAGGGGGTCTTCAAATGTGACATGGGAGCTTAAAATTATCGCTGTGAAATCTGCCTTCCAAAAACCATATGGCATTCCTTTCCTTCTGCGCCCTGCCGTGTGCCTGTACAGAAGTTCACGACCGCATATGGGGTGTTTCTGTAAACTGCAGAATCAGGGCAATAAATATTGAGTTTTGTTTGGGTGTTAACCCTTGCTTTGTTACTGGAAAAAGTGGATTAAAATGGAAAATCTGCCAAAAAACTGAAATTCTGAAATTTGATCTCCATTTTCCATTAATTCTTGTGGAACACCTAAAGGGTTAACAAAGTTTATAAAATCAGTTTTGAATACCTTGAGGGGTGTAGTCTATAAAATGGGGCAACTTTTTTGGAGTTTCTACTCCAGGGGTGCATCAGGGGATCTTCAAATGTGACATGGCAACTTAAAATTATCCCAATGAAATCTGCCTTCCAAAAACCATATCGGTTTCCTTTCCTTCTGCGCCCTGCCATGTGCCCGTACAGAAATTCACGACCGCATATGGGGTGTTTCTGTAAACTACCAAATCAGGGCAATAAATATTGTGTTTTGTTTGGCTGTTAACCCTTGCTTTGTTACTGGAAAAAGTGGATTAAAATGGAAAATCTGCCAAGAAATAGATAATCTGAAATTTCATCTCCATTTTCCATAAATTCTTGTGGAACACCTAAAGGGTTAGCAAAGTTTATATAATCAGTTTTGAATACCTTGAGGGGTGTAGTTTATAAAATAAGGCAACCTTTTTGAAGTTTCTTCAAATGTGACATGGCAACTTAAAATTATCCCAGTGAAATCTGCCTTCCAAAAACCATATGGGTTTCCTTTCCTTCTGCGCCCTGCCGTGTGCCCGTACAGCAGTTTTCGAACATACACATACAGTCAGGTCCATAAATATTGGGACATCGACACAATTCTAAAGTTTTTGGCTCTATACACCACCACAATGTATTTGAAATTAAACAAACAAGATGTGCTTTAACTGCAGACTATCAGCTTTAATTTGAGGGTATTTACATCTAAATCAGGTGAACGGTGTAGGAATTACAATAGTTTGCATATGTGCCTCCCACTTGTTAAGGGACCAAAAGTAATGGGACATAATAATAATCATAAATCAAACTTTCACTTTTTAATACTTGGTTGCAAATCCTTTGCAGTCAATCACAGCCTGAAGTCTGGAACGCATAAACATCACCAGACGCTGGGTTTCATCCCTGGTGATGCTCTGCCAGACCTCTACTGCAACTGTCTTCAGTTCCTTCTTGTTCTTGAGGCATTTTCCCTTCAGTTTTGTCTTCAGCAAGTGAAATGCATGCTCAATCGGATTCAGGTCAGGTGATTGACTTGGCCATTGCATAACACTCCACTTCTTTCCCTTAAAAAACTCTTTGGTTACTTTTGCAGTATGCTTTGGGTCATTGTCCATCTGCACTGTGAAGGGCCGTCCAATGAGTTCTGAAGCATTTGGCTGAATATGAGTAGATAATATTGCCCGAAACACTTCAGAATTCATCCTGCTGCTTTTGTCAGCAGTCACATCATCAATAAATACAAGAGAACCAGTTCCATTGGCAGCCATACATGCCCACGCCATGACACTACCACTACCATGCTTCACTGATGAGGTGGTATGCTTAGGATCATGAGCAGTTCCTTTCCTTCTCCATACTCTTCTCTTCCCAACACTCTGGTACAAGTTGATCTTGGTCTCATCTGTCCATAGGATGTTGTTCCAGAACTGTGAAGGCCTTTTTAGATGTCGTTTGGCAAACTCTAATCTGGCCTTCCTGTTTTTGAGGCTCACCAATGGTTTACATCTTTTGGTGAACCCTCTGTATTCACTCTGGTGAAGTCTTCTCTTGATTGTTGACTTTGACACACATACACCTACCTCCTGGAGAGTGTTCTTGATCTGGCCAACTGTTGTGAAGGGTGTTTTCTTCACCAGGGAAAGGATTCTTCGGTCATCCACCACAGTTGTTTCCCGTGGTCTTCCGGGTCTTTTGGTGTTGCTGAGCTCACTGGTGCGTTCCTTCTTTTTAAGAATGTTCCAAACAGTTGTTTTGGCCACGCCAAATGTTTTTGCTATCTCTCTGATGGGTTTGTTTTGTTTTTTCACCCTAATGATGGCTTGCTTCACTGATAGTGACAGCTCTTTGGATCTCATCTTGAGAGATGACAGCAACAGATTCCAAATGCAAATAGCACACTTGAAATGAACTCTGGCCCTTTTATCTGCTCATTGTAATTGGGATAATGAGGGAATAACACTCACCTCGCCATGGAACAACTGAGAAGCCAATTGTCCCATTACTTTTGGTCCCTTAACAAGTGGGAGGCACATATGCAACCTGTTGTAATTCCTACACCGTTCACCTGATTTGGATGTAAATACTCTCAAATTAAAGCTGACAGTCTGCAGTTAAAGCACATCTTGTTTGTTTCATTTCAAATCCATTGTGGTGGTGGTGTATAAAGCCAAAAATTTTAGAATTGTGTCGATGTCCCAATATTTATGGACCTGACTGTATGGGGTGTTTCTGTAAACTACAGAATCAGGGCAATAAATATTGAGTTTTGTTTGGCTGTTAACCCTTGCTTTGTTAGTGGGAAAAAAAATTATTAAAATGGAAAATCTGCCAAAAAAGTGAAATTCTGAAAATGTATCTCCATTTTCCTTTAAAGGGAACCTGTCACCTCCAAAACACATTTTAAACTGACATCATTACCTTACAGTAGCCCCCAGTGTGTTCCTAATGATGTTTTTCATTCCTCCACTGGTTGTTGTATACTTTTTAAAAATACTGTTTTAATATGTGTTTTCGCTATCCTCAGAGTCAGCTTGAAGTCAAGGGGACAGTGGCCTCCTTTGCTCAAGTCAAGCTAAGTCTGCCCCTTACCCATCCTCCCTTCACTGTGATTGACATCCTGCTGTGAGCCTGGGATCGTGCAAGTCTGGCGCATGCTCCTTGTCACTGCGTGATCCTGTCTCCGGCTCCCGCATTCAGCCTTTCCTCTCTCTGCGCATGCGCCGGGCTTTTCCATCGTGCGCGCCCGCGCCTGGCGCTTGCACAAAGAGATGAAAGACGGGATCACGCAGTGACAAGGAGCGCACCGCGCATGCAAGAGACTTCACAGCAGGATGTAAGGGGGGACGGGTAAGCGACGGGCTTAGCTTGACTTGAAGCAAGGAGGCCGCTGCCCCCTTGGCTTCAAACTGACTCTGAGGATAGCGAAAACACAGATTAAAACTGCGTTTTTATAAAGTATACAACAACCAGTGGAGGAATGAAAAACATGATTAGGAACACACTGGGGGCTACTGTAAGGTAATTATGTTGGCTTAAAATGTGTTTTGGAGGTGACAGGTTCCCTTTAATTCTTGTGGAACACCTAAAGGTTTAACAAAGTTTGTAAAATCAGTTTTGAATACCTTGAGGGGTGTAGTTTCTAAAATGGGGTCATTTCTGGTTGGTTTCTATTATGTAAGCCTCACAAAGTGTTCTGTCTTCATACATGTTCACACAGTATGCAGTCTGACATTCAGTATATATATCACAGGAGCCAACTACCTAAAATATAACTTTTAATATAAATGTTTAAAAAAATTACACAAAGATCCCTCACGTGGGGACTGATAAACATACAACACTTACAAACAGACACAGGAGGCCAGTTGAAAGTGACAGACAGGGTTGCTATTCGTGATGGTACACCCGAAAGACAAACCATCCGGGTCCCTAGTGTGTCCCTATGGTGTCCCTGGCCTTGTCTCAGCCCAGAGATGCACCCTGATGGTGGGAACACTCCGTCCCCGTGCCTAGCCTATCTGTCCTTAGAAGGCCCTTATAGCAATAAGACCCATATGGATGTCCGGGTCATGCATCAACGATAATTTGAAAAAATTAGCAGGAATAACGCTTATTCCACAGCAGTCAACGAAAAAGATAATCACATTGGTGTATATACTTTACCAACCATGTTAGATAGTGCTAGATCAAATCAAGGGAAGATAGTCCAGCATAATATCTGAATCCCATGATAAGACTACAATGTTTGCAACACCACGGGAATGATGTCCATATGCCAAAAACAATAAAGCTATATATCAGGATAGATAGCACTCTACCAACATCATGAAGTATTACACTCAGTTTTAAGTCTCGGTCTCGACGCATTTCCCCTTCAACAGAAGGTTCATCAGGAGACTATATAAAGCAATATAGAAAAAATAGGTTACTGCTATAATGAAGCGGCTACATGGCAACTTTTCAAAAAGATAAAAGAAAAGAACCAAAATTGCTGGTGCACCCCGAGGCGGTATTACACTATTGTAGACCAAAACAATAATACAGGAAGGGACAGGGTAATCAAGATGAGGAATAATATATAAACTGTACTTATCCAGTCCTGAGGTCTCTCCATATAGTGGTCCGCAGTCAGGGGTACTCCAGGGGGCTGAAAAATGATGCTCCAATTTGCAGGTGCACACACTGACTACTTATATCCACCAGGTGGGGGCGGTCCCCCATTGTCCTGCACCAATCACCCTACCCCTATTACACCATGTGACCTAGCATACAGGGAAACCGAGCAAGGTACAGAAATTGCTGCTGTGCCGTTTATGGAGTATTCATAAGTACACTGAATGTAGGGTCTAAAACAATGGAGATATCAAGATAAAGCGATCCCACCTACTTTCCTAGTGACCTGAATATCCCAGGTCGCTGTTGGAACGCACGCCGAGATTTCCAAGATGGCCGTGCGTTCCAACTGCGACAACCAATCACCGGCCGCCCGCGTAATCAATACACTGTTGGCCCAGGTTCATGCGTTCCACAGCGGCTCAGGGGGGCGTGGTTATGCGTTCCAACGTCCGAACAGCGCAACCACAGCCCCGACATTCAGTATAAACCATTCCTGTCTTCCAAATAAGAGGACTGTTAGTCTAACTTTATTGGTCAACAGGATTGTGAATTGGTAAAACTACAAGAATACAAATGGTTTGTCTAAGTAAAACATATAGAATAGCATGTACAATAATACATTGACAGAGAAAGCAGATGTCCAAAATGGCTTTCTATACATAGATTGCATGTCTACCTAACATAATTAACTCCCTAAATGACACTTATACCTAGCTAAACAGCTCTGCATAACATAATTTCCCTGAAACAAGGTAGATCTCACTCATCAGATATACTTGCACAAAGATGGTGGAGTTTAAGAAGGAGAACTGCATGCAACAGCTCTGCTGATGTCCTGCAGTCTGTATGTAGACTGAAGACTGGGCTTCTCCTTCCCAGAATGTCTTGCACTACCCACAATGCCTAGTACCTCCCACATAGCAATAATCTTTATTAACAAGAAAACAAGGTGCAATACATTTTTACCACCGCTAGATGGTGCTGTTACCTAACTAATAACTGTAGGAAAACAGAAATTGCTGCAAAATGAATTAGAAATAAAAGAGACATGAACTAAAAATTAATCTCTCTCTGCTGGAGGCAGAACACTCCCCCGTCTGGCGTCAACATACTCGACATTTTGATCAATGGTGGGATCAAGCTTTTCCAAAGCGATATCTTTAGAGACTGTTTGGCTTTTGCTGAGGTAGTCTATTTCCTTTGCATGACATTCACGTTGCAATGTTGTAAGTGTGAATTATTATGTTCTTGGACCTTTCCAGATTAGGAGCGGTAAAAGGTATTGTCACGGCTTGGTGGTAGTTTGCCGTGACACTTTCGCTGCGCATGATGGTTGCCGGTGACAACGTGTTTGTTGAGCATGCGTGTGCACTTCCCTTTTAAGGCTGTTTCCATTCACTTTTCTGGTGTGTATGGGGTTAATGTGTGTGCAAGGTGGAGCTGGGTGTGGCCTCTTGGCTCTTATTGTTCTGAGTTGTGAGCCTGAGGTCAGATTGTCTTTTCCATCTGCTTTTCCATCTGCCCAGTCTTTGAGGGCCACCTTAAGGGGCATCGTTGTCACCTGATGTCTTTTGATGTCACCCCTTTGTGTCTGTTGCTGTTATCCTACCTCATTTGTTGTATTGTATGTTTGGTGTGGGTTTATGTTTGGGGTTTGTTGTTATGTCTGGTTTGGTGTTTCATGTGTGGCCTGTTGGGTGTTTCAGGTCAGCATGGATGCCAGACATATCCTTTGTATGTCCTTCCCTCCAGAAGGGGGTCCCTGGAGTTCCCCGGAGGAGAAACTACAAGCAGCACAGCCTGGTGCTGCCATGGTTCTTGCCGCATGGTGGTCCAGGTTGTTTCTACTAGATTCTGTGTTTGGTGTTCGTGCTGGGTCCTGCCTGGTGTGTGTGTTTAAGCCTATGCGCATTGCCAGGATACTGTGGTAGCGGCATGGGCGGCTCGTGTTTCTGTTGTAGCTGTGTCAGTTAGGTGTCCATGTTGGTCCTGCTGGCAGTGGTGTTTTCTGCCACTGGACACTTACCTGTCGTGTCATCCACTTCTGACTGCTTTCTTCCCTTTTGTTGCTAGACCTGTTGGAGACTCCGATTGCTCAGTGTCTTGGAGGAATCGGTTGTCTCCACCTTCTGACTAGTGATAAACGAACATCGGCTGGGACGATTCCCGAACACGGGATCAAATGTTCGCAAACCCCGAGTTCGCGGCTGGCCCTATTCACTTTAATGGCAGGCGAACTTGAAAAACCTTCAGGTCATATTTGCAGCCAGCAAACACTTACTAGAAGTACAGAAATAGTCCCACAACATGGACAGTGATATACCAGAGGGGTATTATTGGCAAAAATTGCCACAAAAAAATATGTATTTTAATCAGGGACCATTTTTATGCGTCTTAAAGGGAAACTCTCAAAAATGTGCCCTGCTGGAGCCTAGAATTTTTTTTATTTCTTATCAGTTTGATGTATGCAAATGTGAAGCACTCCACGTTTTTGAATCCATAAAAAAATTCATACGTTTACGTAATTTTTTTTTCTACAATGGAACTGTATGGTGAACGGACGCACTGTATGGCATCAGTCTGAGGCATCTGTTAACGCATACATTTTTGGTATGCATTAAATCGATGGCAAAAATAGGTTGTGAACCCAGCCCTAGTGTCAGAATAAGCACCAGTACACAGCGGAGCAGCGTGGCGGAGAGGGGAGGCCACCATGTACTGACAGAGCGCTACCTGGTCCTGGTGGTCAGGGATGAGGACTGTGTTTCCCAAGGATCATTTTCTACTGGGAAATACAGGGCACAGTATAATAGACTAGAATCTATATAATATAAAGATATTAGCCCTACCCCTGAATAATAATACAATTAGGTGGTCATTTATTATATACAAATACATCTATGTTAGGCGTATTTCTGACACAGATCGTGGCGCAAAGGTCCTTAGCACCGCAATCTGCATATTTTTCCCTCTCATGCCAGGTCTAAAAAAGGATGGCGTGGGCAGGGAAAGGGATACAGTTATGGCCATCCTGTTATTGGATACCACCACCTTACATTGACCGGTTAACACCTCTGTACAGTGATCGGATAACACCGCCATACTGTGACCGGATAAAAGGGTATAAGAGGGCACAGTACAGGGAATGACTAGAGGCACTGCACAGGGTGTGATAAGAGGGCACAATGCAGGGTATAAGGGGGAACAGTACGGGGTGAGGGGCACAGTACGGGGTCGGGGGCACATTCACATGACCCTGTGACATTAGAAGGTCCTTATACGCCACCATAATGAGAGGCAGAGGAGTGAGACAGGGGTGTGATTATGTGGCTAGAGATAAAAAATTTAACTGTCGGCCAGTACAGGCCCCAAAAATTAGGCAATAGGCATTCACCTGACAGCAAAGAACTTTGGATTTTGTGGCTGGAGGTACATTATGCTGTCACAAGATAAAAATGTAACTGTCGGCCAGTACGGGCCCCAAAAATTAGGCAATAGACATTCACCTGACAGAAAAGAACTTTGGATTCTGTCGCTGGAGGTACATTAGGCGATCACAGGATAAATATATAACTGTAGGCCAGTAAAGGACCCAGAAATTAGCCAATAGGCATTCACCTGACAGCAAAGAACTTTGGATTCTATAGCTGGAGGTACATTAGGCAGTCAGAGGATAAAACTTTAATTGTCGGCCAGTACAGGCCCCAAAAATTATCCAATAGGGATTCAGCTGACAGCAAAGAACTTTGGATTCTGTGACTGGAGGTACATTAGGCGGTCACAGGATAAAAATGTAACTGTCGGCCAGTACAAGCCCCAAAAATTAGGCAATAGGAATTCACCTGATAGCAAAGAACTTTGGATTCTGTGGCTGTAGGTACATTAGGCGGTCACAGGATAAAAATGTAACTGCCGGCCAGTACAAGCCCCAAAAATTAGCCAATAGGCATTCACCTGACAGCAAAGAACTTTGGATTCTGTGGCTGGAGGTACATTAGGCGGTCACAGGATAAAAATGTAACTGCCGGCCAGTACAGGCCCCAAAAATTATCTGATAGGGATTCACCTGACAGCAAAGAACTTTGGATTCTGTGGCTGGAGGTACATTAAGCGGTCACAGGATAAATATGTAACTGTCGCCAGTACAGGCCCCAAAAATTTGCCAATAGGCATTCACCTGACAGTAAAGAACTTTGGATTCTGTGGCTGGAGGTACATTAGGTGGTCACAGGATAAAAATGTAACTGCCGGCCAGTACAGGCCCAAAAAATTAGCCAATAGGGATTCACCTGACAGCAAAGAACTTTGGATTCTGTGGCCAGAGGTATATTAGGCAGTCACAGGATAAAAATGTAACTGTCGGCCAGTATAGGCCCCAAAAATTAGGCGGTCACAGGATAAATATGTAACTGTCGGCCAGTACAGGCCCCAAAAATTAGCCAATAGGCATTCACTTGACAGCAAAGAACTTTGGATTATGTGGCTGGAGGTACATTAGGCGGTCACAGGATAAAAACGTAACTGTCGGCCAGTACAGGCCCCAAAATTAGGCATTCATCTGACATAAAAGGCCTTTTATGCCGCTGTATATACATAAGGCAAGGACCATTCTTTGTTCTGGGTGGTGGCAGATATGTGTGGGCTGGCATGAGGAAATTCAATTACACGTGGTCATCACAGGTGTTGAATTCCTCCGAGATCCATGCCTCATTCATTTAAAAAAATGTGAGGTAGTCCACACTGTCGTGAGCTAGGCGAGTGCGTTTATCGGTCACGATCCCCCCTGCTGCGCTGAACGCCCTTTTTGACAGGACGAGGGGCAAGCCAAGAGTTCCATGGCAAATTGTGCCAGCTCTGGCCACAGGTCAAGCCTGCACACTCAGTAGTCAAGGGGTTCCTCGCTTCTCAGAGCGTCCACATTGGCCATTAACTCGATGTAGTCTGACACCTGTCGGTCTAGGCGTTCCCTGAGGCTGGATTCGAAGGGTGGCTGTCGATGGGTTGGCTGCAAGAATGATCTCATGTCTGAAGTGACCAAAACATCTTCAAACCGTCTTCTTTTCGCAGGCGTGGTAGGATTGGTACCCGCATCTATTTCGCTGTGGGTGGAAATTCCTCTGCTAGTGCCCGCAACAGCAGAATGCAGCATCTCTGGCAGCAAGGCCTGGAAATGCTGCATTCTGACTTGCCCTCTGGGATGCTGGTAACATGTCTGCCATTTTGTGTTTGTACCGGGGGTCTAAGTACGTTGCCACCCAGTACAGGTCCTTGACCTTTATGCTTTTTATAGGGGGGTCCCTCTTCAAACACTGAAGCATGAAGGCCCCCATTTGCACTAAATTGGAAGCGGTGGAGCGCCCTGGCTCCTGCTCATGGCCCAGGACAATGTCGTCCTTGGTCTCCTCCCCCCAGCCACGAACAACACCAGGGATCCCCGAAAAGTTTAAACTCTGCTCTTCTTGCTCCTCCTCCTCCTCTTCCACCAGCCACCATCCTCCTCTGACTCCTCTTCAGACTCCTGCTGACTTGTTGCAGATGGAGTAGCCCCCCTGGGAATTCATTCAGCATTTCGACTTCCTCATGTTCCAGCTCCTGCTCCTCGACGACTTTATCAATGACACGACACAATGCACGAAAGAAGGCTTAAGGTACGATGTCACTGATGGCTCCCTGCGACTGACCAGTTTGGTGATCTCATCAAATGGCCGCAGAAGTCTGCATGCGTCGCGCATGAGCAGCCACCGGCTTGGTGAAAAAAACCAAGCTCCCAGAACCTGTTCTGCCGCAGAGTTCGTACAGGTAGTCGTTAATGGCACATTTCTGCTGGAGCAGCCTATCAAGCATATACAAGGTGGAGTTCCAGCGCGTCAGGCAGTCATAAATCAGATGTCTGACGGGCAAGTGGTGTCGCCGCTGAGCTTCAGCAAGGCGAGCCATGGCCATGTAAGATCTTCTAAAATAGCCAGAGATTTCCCTGGCCTGCCGCAAGACGTCCTGGACCCCGGGGTATTTGGCAAGGAATCACTGCACGACTAAGTTCAGGATTGTGTGTCCTTTTGCCCTGTTTCAGTGCGCTCAGCAGATTGGCACCGTTGTCGCACACCACTTTACCAACTGTCAAATTGAGCGGGGTTAGCCACTTATCGGCCTGTGACCACAGAGCTGAAAGGAGTGCAGAACCGGTGTGGCTCTTGGCTTCCAGGCACAACAGCTGCAGCACAGCATGGCAATGTCTCACCTGACACGTCGAATAGGTTCTGGGGAGCTTGGGAGGTGCAGCGGAAGAAGCGGTAGCAGTGGAAAAGCAGGAGTCAGCTGAGGAGGAGATGGAGGATGGAGTAGGAGGAGGAGAAGAAGAGGCAGGGAAAAACGTTGATGTGAAAATAGCCTAAGTTTCAGTTATGAGCCAGAGCAGAACAACCAAAATCAATAGTACTGATGTGAGAGCAGCCTTACTGTTACTGATACACCTGCTCAATGATGAATGTTATATGCAATGTTATTTGTACAGTACAGACCAAAAGTTTGGACACACCTTCTCATTCAAAGAGTTTTCTTTATTTTCATGACTATGAAAATTGTAGATTCACACTGAAGGCATCAAAACTATGAATTAACACATGTGGAATTATATACATAACAAACAAGTGTAAAACAACTGAAAATATGTCATATTCTAGGTTCTTCAAAGTAGCCACCTTTTGCTTAGATTACTACTTTTCACACTCTTGGCATTCTCTTGATGAGCTTCAAGAGGTAGTCCCCTGAAATGGTTTTCACTTCACAGGTGTGCCCTGTCAGGTTTAATAAGTGGGATTTCTTGCCTTATAAATGGGGTTGGGACCATCAGTGGCGTTGAGGAGAAGTCAGGTGGATACACAGCTAATAGTCCTACTGAATAGACTGTTAGAATTTGTATTATGGCAAGAAAAAAGCAGCTAAGTAAAGAAAAACGAGTGGCCATCATTACTTTAAGAAATGAAGGTCAGTCAGTCAGCCGAAAAATTGGTAAAACTTTGAAAGTAAGGGCTATTTGACCATGAAGGAGAGTGATGGGGTGCTGCGCCAGATGACCTGGCCTCCACAGTCACCGGACCTGAACCCAATCGAGATGGTTTGGGGTGAGCTGGACCGCAGAGTGAAGGCAAAAGGGCCAACAAGTGCTAAGCATCTCTGGGAACTCCTTCAAGACTGTTGGAAGACCATTTCAGGGGACTACCTCTTGAAGCTCATCAAGAGAATGCCACGAGTGTGCAAAGCAGTAATCAAAGCAAAAGCTGGCTACTTTGAAGAACCTAGAATATGACATATTTTCAGTTGTTTCACACTTGTTTGTTATGTATATAATTCCACATGTGTTAATTCATAGTTTTGATGCCTTCATAGTCATGAAAATAAAGAAAACTCTTTGAATGAGAAGGTGTGTCCAAACTTTTGGTCTGTACTGTATATGTACAGCATTATGCCCATGGAATTGTATGAAGCGGGTTGCTGCACTGAGCCGGCTTTATACACGGTGGGTGCCGGCTATATAATATAGCAGGCACCTGGCCACAATGAGCGGGATCAACGATGACACGATATGGATCCCTCTGCCTTCCGATCGGTGTCCCTGCAGTAAAATCGCCCCCCTTTCCCAAATTTACATTAAAAAATATATACACAATAAGAAAAATCAACATATTATTTATTGCCACATCCAAAAATACCCTGCGCAGTGAATGCTGTAACGAAAAAAACTATAAAAATACGTGATTTGCCAATTTTTTGTCACCTTGTTCCCCCAAAAAAGTTGAATGTGATAAAAATTTGTACATACCCCCAAAATGGTACCAAGCCCGTATACAGCACTGTGGATGGAAAAAGTTATGGCTCTCAGAAAATGGGGATGCAAAGAAAATTTTGATTAAAAAAAAATGTTTTATTTTTTAAAGCTATATATACAGTCAGGTCCATAAATATTGGGACATCGACACAATTCTATGATTTTTGGCTCTATACACCACCACAATGGATTTGAAATGAAAAGAACTAAATGTGCTTTAACTGCAAACTGTCAGCTTTAATTTGAGGGTATTTACATCCTAATCAGGTAAACTGTGTAGGAATTACAACAGTTTGCATATGTGCCTCCCACTTGGTAAGGGACCAAAAGTAATGGGACAATTGGCTTCTCAGCTGTTCCATGGCCAGGTGTGTGTTATTCCCTCATTATCCCAATTACAATGAGCAGATAAAAGGGCCAGAGTTCATTTCAAGTGTGCTATTTGCATTTGGAATCTGTTGCTGTCAACTCTCAAGATGAGATCCAAAGAGTTGTCACTATCAGTGAAGCAAGCCATCATTAGGGTGAAAAAACAAAACAAACCCATCAGAGAGATAGCAAATACATTTGGCGTGGCCAAAACAACTGTTTGGAACATTCTCAAAAAGAAGGAAGGAACCAGTGAGCTCAGCAACACCAAAAGACCCGGAAGACCACGGAAAACAACTGTGGTGGATGACCGAAGAATCCTTTCCCTGGTGAAGAAAACACTCTTCACAACAGTTGGCCAGATCCAGAACACTCTCCAGGAGGTAGGTGTATGTGTGTCAAAGTCAACAATGAAGAGAAGACTTCACCAGAGTGAATACAGAGGGTTCACCAAAAGATGTAAACCATTGGTGAGCCTCAAAAACAGGAAGTCCAGATTAGAGTTTGCCAAACGACATCTAAAAAAGCCTTCGCAGTTCTGGAACAACATCCTATGGACAGATGAGACCAAGATCAACTTGTACCAGAGTGATGGGAAGAGAAGAGTATGGAGAAGGAAAGGAACTGCTCATGATCCTAAGCATACCACCTCATCAGTGAAGCATGGTGGTGGTAGTGTCATGGCGTGGGCATGTATGGCTGCCAATGGAACTGGTTCTTTTGTATTTATTGATGATGTGACTGCTGACAAAAGCAGCAGGATGAATTCTGAAGTGTTTTGGACAATATTATCTGCTCATATTCAGCCAAATGCTTCAGAACTCATTGGACAGCGCTTCACAGTGCAGATGGACAAAGACCCAAAGCATACTGCAAAAGCAACCAAAGAGTTTTTCACTCTCTGAAGACAAAACTGAAGGGAAAATGCTGCAAGAACAAGTAGGAACTGAAGACATTTACAGTAGAGGCCTGGCAGAGCATCACTAGGGATGAACCCCAGCGTCTGGTGATATCTATGCGTTCCAGACTTCAGGCTGTAATTGACTGCAAAGGATTTGCAACCAAGTATTGAAAAGTGAAAGTTTGATTTATAATTATTATTATGTCCCATTACTTTTGGTCCTTTAACAAGTGGGAGGCACATATGCAAACTGTTGTAATTCCTACACTGTTCACCTGATTTGGATGTAAATACCTTCAAATTAAAGCTGACAGTCTGCAGTTAAAGCACATCTTGTTCGTTTCATTTCAAATCCATTGTGGTGGTGTATAGAGCCAAACATGTTAGAATTGTGTCGATGTCCTTACTTATACTAATTATGGAAACATAGAAACATAGAATGTGTCGGCAGATAAGAACCATTTGGCCCATCTAGTCTGCCCAATATATCTTAATACTATAGATAGCCCCTGGCCCTATCTTATATGAAGGATAGCCATATGCCTATCCCATGCACGCTTAAACCCCTTCACTGTATTTGCAGCTACCACTTCTGCAGGAAGGCTATTCCATGCATCCACTACTCTCTCAGTAAAGTAATACTTCCTTATATTACTTTTAAACCTTTGCCCCTCTAATTTAAAACTGTGTCCTCTTGTGGTAGTTTTTCTTCTTTTAAATATGCTCTCCTCCTTTACCGAGTTGATTCCCTTTATGTATTTAAAAGTTTCTATCATATCCCCTCTGTCTCTTCTTTCTTCCAAGCTATACATGTTAAGGTCCTTTAACCTTTCCTGGTAAGTTTTATCCTGCAATCCATGTACTAGTTTAGTAGCTCTTCTCTGAACTATCTCTAGAGTATCTATATCCTTCTGGAGATATGGCCTACAGTACTGCGCACAATACTCCAAGTGAGGTCTCACCAGTGTTCTGTACAGCGGCATAAGCACTTCACTCTTTCTACTGCTTATACCTCTCCCTATACATCCAAGCATTCTGCTGGCATTTCGTGCTGCCCTATCACATTGTCTTCCCACCTTTAAGTCTTCTGAAATAATTACTCCTAAATCCCTTTCCTCAGATACTGAGGTCAGGACTGTTGTATATACATAGGGTGACACAGTGAGAGGTTTGGTCTGGGAAAACAGGTATTTTCCTCCCAGCATGTGCTGCTGGGCTGATTTACAGCCAGGTGAGGTCAAATACCGGACCGGATTTTAAGTGCCCGTCCAGGCTTTAGGCAGCACCTGGCTGCCCTTAAATAGGCAGCTGGGCTCAGAAGCCGTGTCTCTGTGTTGGGATCTGGGAGCCTTGTGTCTGGATGAAGGCTTGCTACCTGTTTGGCGTAAAAACAGGATGGTGCTGCTATCAGCAAGGATTCTTTCAGAATTGCCGCACGGTGTGAATTGCCACCAACACCACAAGGTGACTTTTTGTTTGAATATGACTGCTTGTTTTGTCACTTGCCTGAAGTGTGAATAAAACACTTAACTGTTTGATCCAAAGAACTTGTTGTTGCCTCTATACTGTGTCCGCTAAACCTGTCTACCAGAGTGAGTCCCCACAATAGTTACATAGTTGTTAAGGTTGAAAGAAGACAATCGTTAACAAAGTCCAGCCTGTAATCCTGCTATATTGATCCAAGGAACAAATCACTGGATCTATGTCCACCTTTCCTTTTAATAAGGGGTTTGGCCAAAGGGAAAGGGTATGTAGGACATGATTTCCATAAGCCTCAATGTTATTTTGAAATAAAAAGTCATTTAAAACTTTTAAGCCATTTACTGTATTTGCTGTGACCAGTTCCAGTGGCAGGGTATTCCAGATATTCACAGCCCTTACTGTATAGAATACTTGTCGCCTCTTATAACTGAATCTTTTTTTCTCCAGGTGTAGGGAGTGGCTCCTTGTTTTTTGAGGGGGTTTAACACAGAATAGCTTTCCTTGATATTTTTTGTATGGTCCATTTATATATTTGTATAGGTTAATCATGTCTCCCCCTTAGGCTCCATTCACACGTCCGCAACGTGTTTTGCGGATCTACGGAGCCGCGGATCCGCAAAACATGGAAAGCGGCAATGTGCGTTCCGCATTTTGCGGTACACATCGTGCTGCCCCATAGAAATGAATGGGTCCGCAATTCCGTTCCGCAAAATGCGGAACGAAATTGCGGATGTGTGAATGGACCCTTAGACGTCTTTTCTCAAGACTAAACAAATTCAGTTCCTTTAATCTTTGCTCATAGCTAAGATCTTCCAGGCCCTTTATGAGTTTAGTTGCTCTCCTTTGCACTTTTTCTAACTCCAGGGCATCTATTTTAAGAGTGGTGTCGAGAACTGAACTGCATATTCCATACCAAAGCTTTGTATAGTGGCAATATTACACAGACAAAAGTTTGTTGGCCTTAGAGGCAGCCGACTGGCATTGCATGCTGTTTATGATCTACTAATGCACCCAGATCCTTCTCAACCAGTGACTCTCCCAGTTTTACTATCTCTAGGACATATGCTGCATGCAGATCATTAGCCCCCCCCAGGTGAATAACTTTATATTTATCTACAGTATAGACCAAAAGTTTGGACACACCTTCTCATTCAAAGAGTTTTCTTTATTTTCATGACTATGAAAATTGTAGATTCACACTGAAGGCATCAAAACTATGAATGAACACATGTGGAATTATATACATAACAAACAAGTGTGAAACAACTGAAAATATGTCATATTCCTACCTCTTGAAGCTCATCAAAAGAATGCCAAGAGTGTGCAAAGCAGTAATCAAAGCAAAAGGTGGCTACTTTGAAGAACCTAGAATATGATATATTTTCAGTTGTTTCACACTTGTTTGTTATGTATATAATTCCACATGTGTTAATTCATAGTTTTGATGCCTTCATAGTCATGAAAATAAAGAAAACTCTTTGAATGAGAAGGTGTGTCCAAACTTTTGGTCTGTACTGTATATTGAACCTCATTTGCCAAGTAGAGGCCCAAACACTAAGTTTGTCCAAGTCAGCTTGTTACTTATTAACATCTTCCATAGACTGTACTGTACTGTCATCTTCAAAAATAGAAACAGCACTATTAATCCCCTCCTCTATGTCATCAATGAATAAGTTAAATTTTAGGGGACCCAGCACAGATCCTTGGGGTACACCACTTATAACCGGGGACCATTCAGAGTAGGAATTGTTGGCCACAACTCATTGGATACGATCTTGAAGTCAATTTTCAATCCAATTACAAATTATATTTTCTAAACCAATAGACCATAATTTACCCATGTCACCGCCGGCCCTGGGAGAGATCTTAGAAGTTCTGATAGACGGAAGACTCAGGAATCTGACAGATCTCTCTTGTTTTCATTGTTGCTGACAGGTTTCCACCCCTTCGCAGATGCTGCTCATTATCAGTCAGGTGGCTCTTTATATGTTCCGCCTCACACTTGTTTCCCTGCGGCTAATAGTTCTTCTGTGAGTGCTCTGCTTGTGTGGTGGTTCTCCTGTTCCAGTTGCTTCTCAAGCTAAGTACTTTTCCCTTTCCTGTTGTGTCTGTTCTGATTGGGCATCGGGGAGACACTGGCTCCTTCAGTTTGGAAGGAGCCGATTGCCTCTTTTTGGTGCAGTGTTTCAGCAGTCTCAGGCTCCGACGCATGTGTATTTCTACCTTTGAGATTTGCACATGTTGTTAGCAGCTTAGGGAGAGATATTCAGGGATTGCTAGGAGGTGACCTCTTTTCCCTAGGTTTGGGGCCTAGTCCGTTGTTGTTTTGCTGTGGTTCCCTTTGGTTGTCCTTCCTTCCCCGTACTACCCGTGACAACACTTCTGTGTGGGACAGTATCAAACCCTTTGCAAAGTCTAAAAACACAATATCAACAGCCTTCCCTCTGTCCAGGCTTTTATTCACCTCCTCATAGAAACAAATTAGGTTAGTTTGACAGCTTCTGTTCTTAGTAAAACCATGTTGGCTATGACTTATTATATTATTGACAGTTACATAATCCTGCATGTAGTCCGGTAGAAGGCCCTCGAACATTTTTCCCACTATGGATGTTAGGCTCACTGGTCTATAATTTCCTGGTAAAGACCTAGCACCCTTTTGGAAAATGGGCACCACATTTGCCTTGCGCCAGTCCCTTGGCAAAATGCCTGTCATTAAAACAGAGGCAAAGCAATAACTGAACGGAGCACTTTTAGAACTCTAGGGTGTAATCCATCTGGACCCCAGGACTTGTTCACTTTAACTTTTTTTTTAGAATATTAAAGACCATATCAGCCAAGGACAGCCAGTTAACCACCTCCGGACCGCCTAACGCAGATTCGCGTTCCGGAGGTGGCAGCCCTGCGCTCAGCGACGCATATATGCGTCATCTCGCGTGAGCCGAGATTTCCCGTGAACGCGCGCACACAGGCGCGCGCGCTCACAGGAACGGAAGGTAAGAGAGTGGATCACCAGCCTGCCAGCAGCGATCGTTCGCTGGCAGGCTGGAGATGTGTTTTTTTTAACCCCTAACAGGTATATTAGACGCTGTTTTGATAACAGCATCTAATATACCTGCTACCTGGTCCTCTGGTGGTCCCCTTTGTTTGGATCGACCACCAGAGGACACAGGTAGCTCAGTAATATGTTGCACCAAGCACCACTACACTACACCCCCCCTGTCACTTATTAACCCCTTATTCACCCTTGATCACCCTTGATCACCCTTGATCACCCCTGATCACCCCATATAGACTCCCTGATCACCCCCCTGTCATTGATCACCCCCCTGTAAGGCTGCATTCAGATGTCCGTATGATTTTTACGGATCCACTGATACATGGATTGGATCCGCAAAACACGTACGGACATCTGAATGGAGCCTTACAGGGGAGTGATCAATGACGGAGGTGATCACCCCATATAGACTCCCTGATCACCCCCCTGTCATTGATCACCCCCCTGTCATTGATCACCCAACTGTAAGGCTCCATTCAGATGTCGTATGTTTTTTACGGATCCACGGATACATGGATCGGATCCGCAAAACACATACGGACATCTGAATAGAGCCTTATAGGGGGGTGATCAATGACAGGGGGGTGATCACCCCATATAGACTCCCTGATCACCCCCATGTCATTGATCACCCCCCTGTCATTGATCACCCCCCTGTCATTGATCACCCCCCTGTAAGGCTCCATTCAGACATTTTTTTGGCCCAAGTTAGCGGAAATTATTTTTTTTTTTCTTACAAAGTCTCATATTCCACTAACTTGTGTCAAAAAATAAAATCTCACAAGAAATCACCATACCCCTCTGGAATCCAAATGCGTAAATTTTTTTAGACATTTATATTCCAGACTTCTTCTCATGCTTTAGGGCCCCTAGAATGCCAGGGCAGTATAAATACCCCACATGTGACCCCATTTCGGAAAGAAGACACCCCAAGGTATTCCGTGAGGGGCATATTGAGTCCATGAAAGATTGAAATTTTTGTCCCAAGTTAGCGGAAAGGGAGACTGAGAAAAAAAAAAAAATCAATTTCTGCTAACTTGTGCCAAAAAAAAAAAAATTCTATGAACTCGCCATGCCCCTCATTGAATACCTTGGGGTGTCTTCTTTCCAAAATGGGGTCACATGTGGGGTATTTATACTGCCCTGGCATTCTAGGGGCCCTAAAGCGTGAGAAGAAGTCTGGGATCCAAATGTCTAAAAATGCCCTCATAAAATGAATGTGGGCCCCTTTGCGCATCTAGGCTGCAAAAAAGTGTCACACATGTGGTATCGCCGTACTCAGGAGAAGTTGGGCAATGTGTTTTGGGGTGTCATTTTACATATACCCATGCTGGGTGAGAGAAATATCTTGGTCAAATGCCAACTTTGTATAAAAAATGGGAAAAGTTGTCTTTTGCCGAAATATTTCTCTCACCCAGCATGAGTATATGTAAAAAGACACCCCAAAACACATTGCCCAACTTCTCCTGAATACGGCGATACCACATGTGTGACACTTTTTTGCAGCCTAGGTGGGCAAAGGGGCCCACATTCCAAAGAGCACCTTTAGGATTTCACCGGTCATTTTTTACACATTTTGATTTCAAACTTCTTACCACACATTTGGGCCCCTAGAATGCCAGGGCAGTATAACTACCCCACAAGTGACCCCATTTTGGAAAAAGGGTGCTAGGTCTTTACCAGGAAATTATAGACCAGTGAGCCTAACATCCATAGTGGGAAAAATGTTCGAGGGCCTTCTTCCGGACTACATGCAGGATTATGTAACTGTCAATAATATAATAAGTCATAGCCAACATGGTTTTACTAAGAACAGAAGCTGTCAAACTAACCTAATTTGTTTCTATGAGGAGGTGAATAAAAGCCTGGACAGAGGGAAGGCTGTTGATATTGTGTTTTTAGACTTTGCAAAGGGTTTGATACTGTCCCACACAGATGTGTTGTCACGGGTAGTACGGGGAAGGAAGGACAACCAAAGGGAACCACAACAAAACAACAGACTAGGCCCCAAACCTAGGGAAAAGAGGTCACCTCCTAGCAATCCCTGAATATCTCTCCCTAAGCTGCTAACAACATGTGCAAATCTCAAAGGTAGAAATACACATGCGTCGGAGCCTGAGACTGCTGAAACACTGCACCAAAAAGAGGCAACCGGCTCCTTCCAAACTGAAGGAGCCAGTGTCTCCCCGATGCCCAATCAGAACAGACACAACAGGAACGGGAAAAGTACTGTGAATATGGGCCCCTTTGCCCACCTAGGCTGCAAAAAAGTGTCACACATGTGGTATCGCTGTACTCAGGAGAAGTTGGGCAATGTGTTTTGGGGTGTCATTTTACATATACCCATGCTGGGTGAGAGAAATATCTTGGCAAAAGACAACTTTTCCCATTTTTTTTATACAAAGTTGGCATTTGACCAAGATATTTATCTCACCCAGCATGGGTATATGTAAAATGACACCCCAAAACACATTGCCCAACTTCTCCTGAGTACGTAGATACCACATGTGTGACACTTTTTTGCAGCCTAGGTGGGCAAAGGGGCCCACATTCCAAAGAGCACCTTTCGGATTTCACAGGTCATTTACATACTTACCACACATTAGGGCCCCTGGAAAATGCCAGGGCAGTATAAATACCCCACAAGTGACCCCATTTTGGAAAGAAGACACCCCAAGGTATTCCATGAGGGGCATGGCGATTTCCTAGAATTTTATATTTTTTGTCACAAGTTAGCGGAAAATGATTATTTTTTTTTTATTTTTTTTTCCCTTACAAAGTCTCATATTCCACTAACTTGTGACAAAAAATAAAAACTTCCATGAACTCACTATGCCCATCACGAAATACCTTGGGGTGTCTTCTTTCCAAAATGGGGTCACTTGTGGGGTAGTTATACTGCCCTGGCATTCTAGGGGCCCAAATGTGTGGTAAGAAGTTTGAAATCAAAATGTGTAAAAAATGACCGGTGAAATCCGAAAGGTGCTCTTTGGAATATGGGCCCCTTTGCCCACCTAGGCTGCAAAAAAGTGTCACACATGTGGTATCTCCGTACTCAGGAGAAGTTGGGGAATGTGTTTTGGGGTGTCATTTTACATATACCCATGCTGGGTGAGAGAAATATCTTGGCAAAAGACAACTTTTCCCATTTTTTTATACAAAGTTGGCATTTGACCAAGATATTTATCTCACCCAGCATGGGTATATGTAAAATGACACCCCAAAACACATTCCCCAACTTCTCCTGAGTACGGCGATACCACATGTGTGGCACTTTTTTGCAGCCTAGGTGGGCAAAGGGGCCCACATTCCAAAGAGCACCTTTCGGATTTCACCGGTCATTTTTTACACATTTTGATTTCAAACTACTTACCACACATTTGGGCCCCTAGAATGCCAGGGCAGTATAACTACCCCACAAGTGACCCCATTTTAGAAAGAAGACACCCCAAGGTATTCGCTGATGGGCATAGTGAGTTCATAGAAGTTTTTATTTTTTGTCACAAGTTAGTGGAATATGAGACTTTGTAATAAAAAAATAAAAAAATAAAAAATCATCATTTTCCACTAACTTGTGACAAAAAATAAAAAGTTCTATGAACTCACTATGCCCATCAGCGAATACCTTAGGGTGTCTACTTTCCGAAATGGGGTCATTTGTGGGGTGTTTGTACTGTCTGGGCATTGTAGAACCTCAGGAAACATGACAGGTGCTCAGAAAGTCAGAGCTGCTTCAAAAAGCGGAAATTCACATTTTTGTACCATAGTTTGTAAACGCTATAACTTTTACCCAAACCATTTTTTTTTTTTACCCAAACATTTTTTTTTTATCAAAGACATGTAGAACAATAAATTTAGAGAAAAATTTATATATGGATGTCGTTTTTTTTTGCTAAATTTTACAACTGAAAGTGAAAAATGTCATTTTTTTGCAAAAAAATCGTTAAATTTCGATTAATAACATAAAAAGTAAAAATGTCAGCAGCAATGAAATACCACCAAATGAAAGCTCTAATAGTGAGAAGAAAAGGAGGTAAAATTCATTTGGGTGGTAAGTTGCATGACCGAGCAATAAACGGTGAAAATAGGGTAGGTCAGAAGTGTAAAAAGTGGCCTGGTCTTTAAGGGTGTTTAAGCTATAGGGGCTTAGGTGGTTAAAGGGGTTCTCCTGGCATCCGTGTCAATCAGCTATATGAAGGGAAGGCACGAGCAGGAAGAGATAAGGGAAATGGCACACTTGCACTAGGCGCGTCTTCCCCTCATACAGCTGATTGGCGGGGGTGCCCGGTGTCGAACCCCTAAGTATCTGATATTGATAACCTAACCTGAGGATAGGTCATCAATATTAAAAGCCCGGAGAACCCCTTTAAGTTATTTGATGTATTTACACCAGTGCCACCACCCTCATGAGATGCCATTTCTCCTTTTGTATATACAGAGCTAAAAAAAACATTTAGGAGCTTTGCCTTGATCCCCAGTGAAGAAAACCCTGTTACCATCATTTAGGGGCCCTATATGTTCTGACCTTGTTTTTTTTGCATTTATGTATCTCATTCTTTCATGAGTTATTTACAAGTTTCTGACCACTTATAAAATGTGTTCAATGTGCTGCCCATTGTGAAAGTGCAAAACCCCTTTAATACTAGAACTTTAAACACTAAACTATATAGCTGCATGGCCAGTCACTTTTTTTTATTATTATTTTTTTTTTGTGACTGGCTATGCAGCTATTATAGCTGAGTGGTTAAGTGCCTTGTCTCTAATACAAAAGGTCGTGAGTTTGAATCCTGGCAGAAACTTTTCTGAAATACAGGCTAAAT
This sequence comes from Bufo bufo, assembly GCF_905171765.1. Classification (NCBI taxonomy): domain Eukaryota; kingdom Metazoa; phylum Chordata; class Amphibia; order Anura; family Bufonidae; genus Bufo; species Bufo bufo. The sequence goes on from NC_053389.1 coordinate 637,305,590, forward strand.
TAGATTTAACCACCTCCGGACCGCTGTACGCACAGACGCGTCCTGGAGGTGGTTGATTCATTCCGAGTGGACGCATATACGCGTCATCTCGCGAGACGCGAGATTTCCTGTGAACGCGCGCACACAGGCGCGCGCGCTCACAGGAACGGAAGGTAAGAGAGTTGATCTCCAGCCTGCCAGCGGCGATCGTTCGCTGGCAGGCTGGAGATGTGTTTTTTTTAACCCCTAACAGGTATATTAGACGCTGTTTTGATAACAGCGTCTAATATACCTGCTACCCGGTCCTCTGGTGGTCCCCTTTGTTTGGATCGACCACCAGAGGACACAGGTAGCTCAGTAAAGTAGCACCAAGCACCACTACACTACACTACACCCCCCCCCGTCACTTATTAACCCCTTATTAGCCCCTGATCACCCCATATAGACTCCCTGATCACCCCATATAGACTCCCTGATCACCCCCCTGTCATTGATTACCCCCCTGTCATTGATCAACCCCCTGTAAAGCTCCATTCAGATGTCCGCATGATTTTTACGGATCCACTGATAGATGGATCGGATCCGCAAAACGCATCCGGACGTCTGAATGAAGCCTTACAGGGGCATGATCAATGACTGTGGTTATCACCCCATATAGACTCCCTGATCACCCCCCTGTCATTGATCACCCCCCTGTCATTGATTACCCCCCTGTAAAGCTCCATTCAGACGTCCGCATGATTTTTACGGATCCACTGATAGATGGATCGGATCCGCAAAACGCATCCGGACGTCTGAATGAAGCCTTACAGGGGCATGATCAATGACTGTGGTGATCACCCCATATAGACTCCCTGATCACCCCCCTGTAAAGCTCCATTCAGATGTCCGCATGATTTTTACGGATCCACTGATAGATGGATCGGATCCGCAAAACGCATCCGGACGTCTGAATGAAGCCTTACAGGGGCATGATCAATGACTGTGGTTATCACCCCATATAGACTCCCTGATCACCCCCCTGTCATTGATTACCCCCCTGTCATTGATCACACCCCTGTAAAGCTCCATTCAGACGTCCGCATGATTTTTATGGATCCACTGATAGATGGATCCGATCCGCAAAACGCATACGGACGTCTGAATGAAGCCTTACACGGGCGTGATCAATGACTGTGGTTATCACCCCATATAGACTCCCTGATTACCCCCCTGTCATTGATCACCCCCCTGTCATTGATCACCCCCCCTGTCATTGATCACCCCCCCTGTCATTGATCACCCCCCCTGTCATTGATCACCCCCCCTGTCATTGATCACCCCCCCTGTCATTGATCACCCCCCCTGTCATTGATCACCCCCCTGTCATTGATCACCCCCCTGTCATTGATCACCCCCCTGTCATTGATCAACCCCCTGTCATTGATCAACCCCCCTGTCATTGATCACCCCCCTGTCATTGATCACCCCCCTGTAAGGCTCCATTCAGACATTTTTTTGGCCCAAGTTAGCGGAATTATTATTTTTTTTTCTTACAAAGTCTCATATTCCACTAACTTGTGACAAAAAATTAAATCTCACATGAACTCACCATACCCCTCACGGAATCCAAATGCGTAAAATTTTTTAGACATTTATATTCCAGACTTCTTCTCACGCTTTAGGGCCCCTAGAATGCCAGGGCAGTATAAATACCCCACATGTGACCCCATTTCGGAAAGAAGACACCCCCAGGTATTCCGTGAGGGGCATATTGAGTCCATGAAAAATTGAAATTTTTGTCCCAAGTTAGCGGAACGGGAGACTTTGTGAGAAAAAAATAAAAAATATCAATTTCCGCTAACTTGTGCCAAAAAAAAAAAATTTCTATGAACTCGCCATGCCCCTCATTGAATACCTTGGGGTGTCTTCTTTCCAAAATGGGGTCACATGTGGGGTATTTATACTGCCCTGGCATTCTAGGGGCCCCAAAGCGTGAGAAGAAGTCTGGTATCCAAATGTTTAAAAATGCCCTCCTAAAAGGAATTTGGGCCCCTTTGCGCATCTAGGCTGCAAAAAATGTCACACATCTGGTATCGCCGTACTCAGGAGAAGTTGGGGAATGTGTTTTGGGGTGTCATTTTACATATACCCATGCTGGGTGAGATAAATATCTTGGTCAAATGCCAACTTTGTATAAAAAAATGGGAAAAGTTGTCTTTTGCCAAGATATTTCTCTCACCCAGCATGGGTATATGTAAAAAGACACCCCAAAACACATTCCCCAACTTCTCCCGAGTACGGAGATACCAGATGTGTGACACTTTTTTGCAGCCTAGGTGGGCAAAGGGGCCCATATTCCAAAGAGCACCTTTCGGATTTCACTGGTCATTTACCTACTTACCCCACATTAGGGCCCCTGGAAAATGCCAGGGCAGTATAACTACCCCACAAGTGACCCCATTTTGGAAAGAAGACACCCCAAGGTATTCCGTGAGGGGCATGGCGAGTTCCTAGAATTTTTTATTTTTTGTCACAAGTTAGTGGAAAATGATGATTTTTTTTTTTTTTTTTTTCATACAAAGTCTCATATTCCACTAACTTGTGACAAAAAATAAAAACTTCCATGAACTCACTATGCCCATCAGCGAATACCTTGGGGTCTATTCTTTCCAAAATGGGGTCACTTGTGGGGTAGGTATAATGCCCTGGTATTTTAGGGGCCCAAATGTGTGGTAAGGAGTTTGAAATCAAATTCTGTAAAAAATGACGAGTGAAATCCGAAAGGTGCTCTTTGGAATATGGGCCCCTTTGCCCACCTAGGCTGCAAAAAAGTGTCACACATCTGGTATCTCCGTACTCAGGAGAAGGTGGAGAATGTGTTTTGGGGTGTCATTTTACATATACCCATGCTGGGTGAGATAAATATCTTGGTCAAATGCCAACTTTGTATAAAAAAATGGGAAAAGTTGTCTTTTGCCAAGATATTTCTCTCACCCAGCATGGGTATATGTAAAAAGACACCCCAAAACACATTCCCCAACTTCTCCTGAGTATGGAGATACCACATGTGTGGCACTTTTTTGCAGCCTAGGTGGGCAAAGGGGCCCATATTCCAAAGAGCACCTTTTGGATTTCACTGGTCATTTACCTACTTACCACACATTAGGGCCCCTGGAAAATGCCAGGGCAGTATAACTACCCCACAAGTGACCCCATTTTGGAAAGAAGACACCCCAAGGTATTCCGTGAGGGGCATGGCGAGTTCCTAGAATTTTTTATTTTTTGTCACAAGTTAGTGGAAAATGATGATTTTTTTTTTTTTTTTTTTTCATACAAAGTCTCATATTCCACTAACTTGTGACAAAAAATAAAAACTTCCATGAACTCACTATGCCCATCAGCGAATACCTTGGGGTCTCTTCTTTCCAAAATGGGGTCACTTGTGGGGTAGTTATACTGCCCTGGCATTCTAGGGGCCCAAATATGTGGTAAGGAGTTTGAAATCAAATTCTGTAAAAAATGACGAGTGAAATCCGAAAGGTGCTCTTTGGAATGTGGGCCCCTTTGCCCACCTAGGCTGCAGAAAAGTGTCACACATCTGGTATCTCCGTATTCAGGAGAAGTTGGGGAATGTGTTTTGGGGTGTCTTTTTACATATACCCATGCTGGGTGAGAGAAATATCTTGGCAAAAGACAACTTTTCCCATTTTTTTATACAAAGTTGGCATTTGACCAAGATATTTATCTCACCCAGCATGGGTATATGTAAAATGACACCCCAAAACACATTCCCCAACTTCTACTGAATACGGAGATACCAGATGTGTGACACTTTTTTGCAGCCTAGGTGGGCAAAGGGGCCCACATTCCAAAGAGCACCTTTCGGATTTCACTCGTCATTTTTTACAGAATTTGATTTCAAACTCCTTACCACACATTAGGGCCCCTAGAATGCCAGGGCAGTATAACTACCCCACAAGTGACCCCATTTTGGAAAGAAGAGACCCCAAGGTATTTCGTGATGGGCATAGTGAGTTCATGGAAGTTTTTATTTTTTGTCACAAGTTAGTGGAATATGAGACTTTGTAAGAAAAAAAAAATAAATAAAAAATCATCATTTTCCGCTAACTTGTGACAAAAAATAAAAAGTTCTATGAACTCACTATGCCCATCAGCGAATACCTTAGGGTGTGTACTTTCCGAAATGTGGTCATTTGTGGGGTGTTTGTACTGTCTGGGCATTGTAGAACCTCAGGAAACATGACAGGTGCTCAGAAAGTCAGAGCTGCTTCAAAAAGCGGAAATTCACATTTTTGTACCATAGTTTGTAAACGCTATAACTTTTACCCAAACCATTTTTTTTTTACCCAAACATTTTTTTTTTATCAAAGACATGTAGAACAATAAATTTAGAGCAAAATTTATATATGGATGTCGTTTTTTTTTGCAAAATTTTACAACTGAAAGTGAAAAATGTCATTTTTTTGCAAAAAAATCGTTAAATTTCGATTAATAACAAAAAATGTCAGCAGCAATGAAATACCACCAAATGAAAGCTCTATTAGTGAGAAGAAAAGGAGGTAAAATTCATTTGGGTGGTAAGTTGCATGACCGAGCAATAAATGGTGAAAGTAGTGTAGGTCAGAAGTGTAAAAAGTGGCCTGGTCTTTCAGGGTGTTTAAGCACTGGGGGCTGAGGTGGTTAAATACACTGGGGTGTCCCCAAGCACTGACTCCATATATGGACATAGCTATATATGGAGTCAGAGCAGGGACTCCTAAGCCGAACTAGAGTCCCGACACCCTCCCCTCCTCAGAGCAGGGGGTGTCTGGGGTTCTTCCATTGTGCTCTACTCGAGCACACGAGCACTTTGGTGCTCAATCAACACTAGTTAAAACCCCCAAACCCTTGGCAGAATTGTGTTTTTTTTATTTTTCAATTTTACCCCACAAATAATTTTTTCCTGCTTTCCAGTACAAAAATCAAAATGCAAAAATGAAAATAGGCCCAGTCCTTAAGGGGTTAACATTGGTTTTGATCCAATCCTTCCTCTTATATTTTGACAAATCTTCAATTTCAACTATCTTCTATTAACTTTCCTGTAGCTAAAGACTATATTAGACCGGCAAATGAAGCTGATGATTGTCTGGAAGGTAGCGCTTTTTCCTGACAATTGCCTGCTCGTCAGTGAAGGAGACCGCTGCTATTACATGCAGTGATCTCCTCCACAGAATGGGGAAGAGTAGTTGCTAATGCCATTGCTCATCCCCATACAAAATTATTATTTGCTGTCAGCAGAGCGTGATTAGACGGCACGATCTGCCACTGGCACATGATAAAAATTGCGATTGCCCCATGAACAAGCGTTACCCAAAAGGGCCCCTGAGCAAGGGGGCACTTATCCCCCACACCATGCACAAGTACATACTAAATGGTAAAACACTCGGTAACACTGACATGGAAAATGATCTAGGAATTTTAATAAACAGCAAACTAAGCTGCAAAAACCACTGCCAAGGCCAATAAGTTAATAGGTTGCATCAAAAGGGGCATAGATGCCCGTGATAAGAACATAGTCCTACCACTTTACAAATCGCTAGTCAGACCACACATGGAGTACTGTGTACAGTTCTGGGCTCCTGTAAACAAGGCAGACATAGCAGAGCTGGAGAGGGTCCAGAGGAGGGCAACTAAAGTAATAACTGGAATGGGGCAACTACAGTACCCTGAAAGATTATCAAAATTAGGGTTATTCACTTTAGAATAAAGACGACTGAGGGGAGATCTAATTTCTATGTATAAATACAGTACATACCAAAAGTTTGGACACACCTTCTCATTCAAAGAGTTTTCTTTATTTTCATGACCATGAAGGCATCAAAACTATGAATTAACACATGTGGAATTATATACATAACAAACAAGTTTCAAACAATTGAAAATATGTCATATTCTAGGTTCTTCAAAGTAGCCACCTTTTGCTTTGATTACTGCTTTGCACACTCTTGGCATTCTTTTGATGAGCTTCAAGAGGTAGTCCCCTGAAATGGTCTTCCAACAGTCTTGAAGGAGTTCCCAGAGATGCTTAGCACTTGTTGGCCCTTTTGCCTTCACTCTGCGGTCCAGCTCACCCCAAACCATCTCGATTGGGTTCAGGTCCGGTGACTGTGGAGGCCAGGTCATCTGGCGCAGCACCCCATCACTCTCCTTCATGGTCAAATAGCCCTTACTTTCAAAGTTTTCCCAATTTTTCGGCTGACTGGCTGACCTTCATTTCTTAAAGTAATGATGGCCACTCGTTTTTCTTTACTTAGCTGCTTTTTTCTTGCCATAATACAAATTCTAACAGTCTATTCAGTAGGACTATTGTAACGGTCGCGTACACACACACACACACAGGGGGGAGGGAAGTGACCACTGTGATCCACCCTTACCCCTGGCCCTGCCTACTTGCCTCGCGAGTCCTAATGACAGGGGACAACTGGACGGCAATCCCTAACTTGGAATAAGTGCAGGGATGGCGGACAGACAAACAACAGGACGTGAACGGACCGAGTCAATACCAGGAAAGCTACAAAGTACAAATGGAGCAAGCAGAGAATTGTCAGGAGAAGCCGGGGTCATAAAGACCAGGAGAGACGTGAAGTACCAAAGGAGTCAGCAGAGGATCGTCAGGAGGAAGCCGGGGTCAAATAACAGGAGAGCAGCAAAGTACACAAGGAGCAGGCAGAGGATCGTCAGGAATTCAGCAGGAGGTAAGTACACCAGGAAAGACCAAATCACAGGTGGAACCTAAATTAACAGGCAACCTGTGGCCAGCAGGCTGCCTGTATTTATAGTGGGGAGTGAGGGTCATGTGACGTGGCCAGCGTCACATGACCGACAGACCAACCAGTCGAGCACCGAGTGATCAGCTCGGCGCTCAAGGCAGACTAGGAGCAGGGAGCCACCCAGCTAGTAAAGCCACCCTGGGAATGAGGTCAAACACAGATCCTCATTCCCAAAGCTAAGCAACAGTTCTGCGGGCAATGGGGGACCGAGTGCACCTTTGGAACCCCGTTACAACTATCAGCTGTGTATCCACCTGACTTCTCCTCAACGCAACTGATGGTCCCAACCCCATTTATAAGGCAAGAAATCCCACTTATTAAACCTGACAGGGCACACCTGTGAAGTGAAAACCATTTCAGGGGACTACCTCTTGAAGCTCATCAAGAGTGTGCAAAGCAGTAATCAAAGCAAAAGGTGGCTACTTTGAAGAACCTAGAATATTTTCAGTTGTTTCACACTTGTTTGTTATGTATATAATTCCACATGTGTTAATTCATAGTTTTGATGCCTTCAGTGTGAATCTCCAATTTTCATAGTCATGAAAATAAAGAAAACTCTTTGAATGAGAAGGTGTGTCCAAACTTTTGGTCTGTACTGTATATCAGGGGTCAGTACAGAGATCTATCCCATCATCTATTTATCCCCAGGACTGTGACTGTGACAAGGGGATATCCTCTGCGTCTGGAGTTAAGAAGGTTTGTACACAAACATAGAAAAGGATTCTTTACGGTAAGAGCAGTGAGACTATGGAACTCTCTGCCTGAGGAGGTGGTGATGGTGAGTACAATAAAGGAATTCAAGAGGGGCCTGGATGTAATTCTGGAGCGTAATAATATTACAGACTATAGCTACTAGAGAGGGGTCGTTGATCCAGGGAGTTATTCTGATTGCCTGATTGGAGTCGGGGGAATTTTTTATTCCCCTAAAGTGGGGAAAATTGGCTTCTACCTCACAGTTTTTTTTTTGCCTTCCTCTGGATCAACTTGCAGGATCACAGGCCGGATGGACAAATGTCTTTTTTCGGCCTTATGTACTATGTTACTATGTTACCTAGTTTATTATCATAGATGCATCAGGTGGCTGAGGTGACTTCTAGGTAAACATTCAGACTAGCCAATATCCTATTGCCCCAGGAACCTTTCCTCTCAAGGTCACTGCAGCGGCCCCCATAATCAATCATAATTGCATATTTTGTTATACAGTCCCCAGAATGAATTTTACTGGTGGGCCTTAGACAACTCAGTCCGACACTGGATTAAAATAAATTATCTAAATAATGCTGATTGTCCAGAATTTGATTGGAATTGTGAGTTTCATTCCCTTCCTCTGGGGATATCCAAAACTACACATTCCAGATTCTGGGCTCAGGTCTTTAAATATATTAATTCTGTTTTTATATTAAATATTTTCCTAGAAAACACTGTATGCATTCTGGGTGTATCACAAATTTTCATTCTTTCTCCAAAGGTTGCTTTGGTTGTACAGAAATCTCTCGCAAGTGGTTATTGAAAGATATAACAAAAATAGGTTCAATGGAATGAAACATCTATTTAATATTCTTCTATACAGTATAACAAATTCCATTGTATAAACATTGGTGAATTGGATGCATTCTTGAATATATGGAGAGCATGGTTAGAATCATTACAGGGATTGTTCCACTTTATCAACTATCCACAGGAACCGCTAAGACCCCTGTGGACAGTTCTTCTGTTAGGACAACATCTTTAAAAATGCATATATTTATATTTATATTTAGTGTTCAGCAAAGCATTTCAAGAGGAATTCACTCCGAAGTTTAGGAAAACTTCAATTCACAATGAAGCTGAATTTCCTCAAGCTTCATGGTAACGAATCAGTTTTTCCTAAAATGATGGCTGCACGTAAGTGACAATAAGAAACCCGGGAATGCAAGATCACCCATAATGCCGTGCAGCCAGCCAATCTGCAGATAGCCATCCCCTCGTGATGTCACAGCCCTACAAAAACCTCATCCTGTGCGGTCTCCGCCATTGTCCTGTGAGCTGAGCATAGGGAGAGACATGACAAGCGCTCCTGCACTAGGGACAGTGTTGCTGCAAAGTGTTAATAGGACAATATTAGAGAGGGAGTGTGCAGAGAGACTTCATGGTGAGTGTATCACTGTGTGCCTCACTGTGCAGTGCACTGACATTCAAAGTTAATCTATTATTTTAGTGATACAGTTAGTGTGCCTCAGTATTAAAGGCAGGTGTAATATATCGTGTGCATCATGTTCTAGTGCACCAACATACAGAGCTAATCTGTCATTTTAGTGATACAGTTAGTGTGCCTCAGTAGTAAAGGCAGGTGTCATATATCGCCATGTGCTTTAACGCTCAGTGCACCGACATTCATAGCTAATCCGTTCTGTTAGTTGTAGCATTACGTTGCGTATGTATTACTGGCAGGTGTAATTCATCGCCTATACATAAGTGTGCAGTGGAGCAAAATTTATCATAGCTAATCCCTTCTGTTTGTTAGCCCAGCGGTCCGTGCAGGCGCTGCTGCACCTAACCACGGGCAAGGGCGCCGGGCTCCCTCTTTTCTTGCCGCCATGCGCCGTGCTGACAAGCGCGGGCAGCAGATAGCTTAACTATGGTATCTGTGTTCCATGCCAGAGTTTCCTTCCTGCTGGAGACTTGTACTGGTGTTTGCATAGGTGTGTCTCTCTCCACTTATGAAGCAACGCATACACGTCTTCTGTCTCACCAGCCTATGGCTGTATTGCAAGTATTTAAAGGCGCTTCCTACCACAGGAAGATACCTGAGCAACCTCATGGTTTTGGCTTGTCTATCTCCAAGTGCTAAGGTGTCTCTCTTGTCTGCTTCGCTGTGTACCGGACATTTGCTTATTGAACTCCTGGACTTTGCCTGTTTGCCGCCTGTCTCTGACCTCAGATCTTGTTTATGGACTTTGTTTATTTACCGCCTGCCTCTGAGCTCGGACTTCGCTTACTGACTTCGATTGATTGCCGCCTGTCCAGACCTGGAACCTCCTGGCCACGCAAGTCCCCTCAATGCTTGCACCGAGCACTCTGACCCGCTGATCAGCTGCCACTGACTCGGGGACTGCTCTGGAGTAGCCCCTGGCAAGCAGTGCCATCTTAAGAGCATTATAGGCCCCCGGGCAATACAGTGCACTGGGGCCCTGTCTACACAATCACGCACTAGAATAAAAATGCAAATTATCAATAAGGCGATATTTATTGGTACTTTCAACAAAATCAGTGTTTAATATAGGAATAATATATAGGGGGGGCACAAAGATACCACAGTCAAAAATGGGGGGGCAAAAACAAAATAAGTATATATAAATAAGATTACAAAATATGAGAGAATTGCGGTATGCAGGGATACATTTATAATAAAACTATTTACTTACAAAAGAAGCTGTTCAATCGTCTGCTGTGCCGTCCTCTGCTTGCTTCCGCGGATTCTTTCCCCTTCTTTCTGTCTCTCGTCAGTGCGCAGGCGCACTGTTATGGTGGATCTGTGGAAGACACACTGTTATGGGGGCATCTGTGGATGACAGTGTTATTATGCCTCTCATTAGCCCCCATATGCTGCCTCTCATCATTAGCCCCCATATGCTGCCTCTCATCATTAGCCCCCATATGCTGCCTCTCATCATTAGCCCCCATATGCCTCTCATCATTAGCCCCCATATGCCTCTCATCATTAGCCCCCATATGCTGCCTCTCATCATTAGCCCCCATATGCCTCTCATCATTAGCCCCCATATGCCTCTCATCATTAGCCCCCATATGCCCCTCATCATTAGCCCCCATATGCCTCTCCATTAGCCCCCATATGCCTCTCCATTAGCCCCCATATGCCTCTCCATTAGCCCCCATATGCCTCTCCATTAGCCCCCATATGCCTCTCCATTAGCCCCCATATGCCTCTCCATTAGCCCCCATATGCCTCATTAGCCCCCATATGCCTCTCCATTAGCCCCCATATGCCTCATTAGCCCCCATATGCCTCATTAGCCCCCATATGCCTCATTAGCCCCCATATGCCTCTCCATTAGCCCCCATATGCCTCTCCATTAGCCCCCATATGCCTCATTAGCCCCCATATGCCTCTCCATTAGCCCCCATATGCCTCTCCATTAGCCCCCATATGCCTCTCCATTAGCCCCCATATGCCTCTCCATTAGCCCCCCATATGCCTCTCTCCATTAGCCCCCCATATGCCTCTCTCCATTAGCCCCCCATTATATGCCTCTCCATTAGCCCCCATATGCCTCTCCATTAGCCCCCATATGCCTCTCCATTAGCCCCCATATGCCTCTCCATTAGCCCCCATATGCCTCTCCATTAGCCCCCATATGCCTCTCCATTAGCCCCCATATGCCTCTCCATTAGCCCCCATATGCCTCTCCATTAGCCCCCATATGCCTCTCCATTAGCCCCCATATGCCTCTCCATTAGCCCCCATATGCCTCTCCATTAGCCCCCATATGCCTCTCCATTAGCCCCCATATGCCTCATTAGCCCCCATATGCCTCTCCATTAGCCCCCATATGCCTCATTAGCCCCCATATGCCTCATTAGCCCCCATATGCCTCATTAGCCCCCATATGCCTCTCCATTAGCCCCCATATGCCTCTCCATTAGCCCCCATATGCCTCATTAGCCCCCATATGCCTCATTAGCCCCCATATGCCTCTCCATTAGCCCCCATATGCCTCTCCATTAGCCCCCATATGCCTCTCCATTAGCCCCCCATATGCCTCTCTCCATTAGCCCCCCATATGCCTCTCTCCATTAGCCCCCCATTATATGCCTCTCCATTAGCCCCCATATGCCTCTCCATTAGCCCCCATATGCCTCTCCATTAGCCCCCATATGCCTCTCCATTAGCCCCCATATGCCTCTCCATTAGCCCCCATATGCCTCTCCATTAGCCCCCATATGCCTCTCCATTAGCCCCCATATGCCTCTCCATTAGCCCCCATATGCCTCATTAGCCCCCATATGCCTCTCCATTAGCCCCCATATGCCTCTCCATTAGCCCCCATATGCCTCATTAGCCCCCATATGCCTCTCCATTAGCCCCCATATGCCTCTCCATTAGCCCCCATATGCCTCTCCATTAGCCCCCATATGCCTCATTAGCCCCCATATGCCTCTCCATTAGCCCCCATATGCCTCTCCATTAGCCCCCATATGCCTCATTAGCCCCCATATGCCTCTCCATTAGCCCCCATATGCCTCTCCATTAGCCCCCATATGCCTCATTAGCCCCCATATGCCTCTCCATTAGCCCCCATATGCCTCTCCATTAGCCCCCATATGCCTCTCCATTAGCCCCCATATGCCTCATTAGCCCCCATATGCCTCTCCATTAGCCCCCATATGCCTCTCCATTAGCCCCCCATATGCCTCTCTCCATTAGCCCCCCATATGCCTCTCTCCATTAGCCCCCCATTATATGCCTCTCCATTAGCCCCCCATATGCCTCTCCATTAGCCCCCATATGCCTCTCCATTAGCCCCCTTATGCCCCCAGCAGCCACATTTTCTTATAAAATAAAAAATCACTTACCTTTCCTGCTCCTGGACGCCGCCTGCCTCTCCTCAGTCGACTCTGTGCTCTGAACTGGCGCGCACAGCGTGAGGTCACAGAGCGCCCTCACGCTGTGCGCAGCCCTGCACAGCCGACAGCCGAGGACCAGGAAGTGGTGAGTACAGAGCGTTCACCACTTCCTGGTCTCTCGGTTCTAATGAGCGCTTCCATAATGGAAGCGCTCATTAGTATTCAACTGGTGGGTTCACTGGGCAGGCGGGCCCCCAGGCAAGTGGGGCCCCCGGGCAACTGCCCAGCGTGCCCATTCGGAAAGACGGCCCTGCTGGCAAGTACCCTAACGGCCCAAGCCTATCCTCACCATCAGGAGCTCTAGTAAAGACCAGGTATTGGCTTACTTACGCTCCTCCAGAGTATATCCAGTCAATGGCGAATTGGGTCCACACCCACTTGCATAACACTGTTAGCTGTAGCGTTACATTGCGTCCATATTATGGGCAGGTGTAATTTATTTCCCTGTACATAAGTGTGCAGTGGAGTGAAATTTATCATAGCTAATTCCTTCAGTTAGCTGTAGTGTTACGTTGCTTCCATATTAGGGGCAGGTGTAATTTATTGCCATGTACATAAGTGTGCAGTGGAGTGAAAATTATTATAGTTAATTCCTTCTGTTAGCTGTAGTGTTACTTTGCTTCCATATTAGGGGCAGGTGTAATTTATTGCCCTGTACATAAGTGTTCAGTGGAGTGAAATTTATCATAGCTAATGCCTTCTGTTAGCTGTAGTTTTAGTTACGTTGCTTCCATATTAGGGGCAGGTGTAATTTATTGCCATGTACATAAGTGTGCAGTGGAGTGAAATGTATCATAGTTAATGCCTTCTGTTAGCTGTAGTGTTACATTGCTTCCATATTAGGGGCATGTGTAATTTATTGCCCTGTTCATAAGTGTGCAGTGGAGTGAAATTTATCATTGCTAATCCGTTCTGTTAGTGGTACAGTTGTTATACACTATTGCCAACCGACAGTTGCCTGGGCCTTTCAGAAGAAAGAGCAAAAATGGTGTTATAGCAGGCACAAGTAGCAGTAGAAGGGGAAGGGGGGGGGGGGGGGGGGGGGGGGGGAGTAGCAGCCACAGCAACAAGCCAGAGCTGCTACTGTAATCCAGCAGTCATGTTTTGACCAACAATCCAGCTGTACTGGAATGGTTGACTCTCTCATCAACATCATCTCAAGTGACAACAGATACCTAGCCAGGAATCGGTGGGTTCCTCTGACACCATGCTTAGTTGGCATGGCCCAGGAACTGCCTCTATGCCCTCAACTGTCCTGAACTTGCCTCTTGCTTTTGCTGCTCCTTCTGCTAGCCAAGTAATGATAGCCGTCAGCTCTGCTTCGCTTTTCAGTGACGATGAGCTTTGTGAGGACAAGCAACAGTTAAAGGCCAGCACAATCTTGAAGGAGATGTCCGCTGCGGACTCCTTTAGGCGTGCAACTACCGATGATGACAGTCTGGTGGGAGCACATATTGCGAGAGGTCAGGGACGTGCACAAGAGACAGTTGAGGATGACACAAGTGATGATCAAACATTTGTAGATGGCATGGGAGACAGTGAGACAGCAGGGTGGAAGCAATGGGAGATCTGGAGACAAATGTGTAAGGGGTACACTGTCTGCTACTCGGCAGAATACCTGTTAGTAACACACTAGCAGTGCAAGGGTTTATAAAATCAGTGCCAGGCAGGCATCATGCAGTGGTGGAGGGAAAATGCCATATTCTGTAGTGTAGGAATTTTTCACCAAGTCACTGGGGGACGTTAGCATGGCGGTATGCAGGATGTCTGGGCAGAAGGTAATGCACGACCAGGGTGATAATGTTAGAGAAAAAAGACAATGCAACAGCACTCTGCAAACCAGATAAACTACAATAATGCCATAGTCACAAAAAACATTCAAGTGCTAGTGCTACGCTTTTTTTATAAAGTGAGATGCTTGGCAAATGCATTTTGTACAAAACCATTTGAGCCCGTCTGCCAAACGTCAAGGCGATCTCTGTAAGATGGGAACCTAACACTAAATACTAACTGTTATGCGCCATAATGGCCGCCATAAAGTTCAGGAAGTGTTGGTTCCACATGCATGCTGGTTCCACTCTGCCTTTTACAATTTTTGGTACCATAAAGGCCTCCATTACTTCCAGGGGATGCAGGTACCAGCATGCATGCCGAGCCCACTCCATACCTCTCCTGGCGCCAGACGGCTTCCAATAAATGTAGTGAGAGCAGGCCACAGCTTTATACTGAAACTAATTAAAATCAGCCTATGGAGCAGACAGGCTAAACAGGAGTGCATGACTCTCTGGAGTGGCACTCCTCCAGCACTGTAAATCTGCAAAAAAAAAGGGGGTTAGTCAGCAGATCCCAATGCACAGGTGCACGCTGCCATGGCTAGAAACAAAGAGAAAAAAGACAATGCAACAGCACTCTGAAAACCAGATAAAGTACAATAATGCCATAGTCACAAAAAACATTCAAGTGCTAATGCTACGCTTATTTATAAAGTGAGATGCTTGGCAAATGCATTTTGTACAAAACGATTTGAGCCTGTCTGCCAAACGTCAAGGCGATCTCTATAAGACGGTAAGACAGAGCTGGAGGCGTGGCACTCCAGCACGTCGTGCACTCCTGATTAGCTTGTCTGCCCCATAGGCTGATTTTAATTAGTTTCAGTATAAAGCTGTGGCCTGCTCTCACTACATTCATTGGAGCCATCTTTCGCCAGGAGAGGTATGGAGTGGGCTCGGCATGCATGTTGATACCTGCATCCCCTGGAAGTAATGGAGGCCTTTATGGCACCAAAAATTGTAAAAGGCAGAGTGGACCCAGCATGCATGTGGAACCAACACTTCCTGAACTTTGTGGCGGCCGTTATGGTGCATAACAGGTAGTATTTAGTGTTAGTTTCCCGTCTTACAGAGATCGCCTTGACGTTTGGCAGACGGGCTCAAATCGTTTTGTACAAAATGCATTTGCCAAGCATCTCACTTTATAAATAAGCGTAGCATTAGCATTTGAATGTTTTTTGAGACTATGGCATTATTGTACTTTATCTGGTTTGCAGAGTGCTGTTGCATTGTCTTTTTTCTCTATGTTTCTAGCCATGGCAGCGTGTGCCTGCACATTGGGATGTGCTGACTAACCCCCTTTTTTTTGCAGGGTGCTAATGTTGGCATGACAGCCCTACGTCAATACATGGAGCATCCCCATAAAGCGGCGTGGAAAAACCATGCCACTCATTTAATTTTATAGCCCAATGCAGCAATCGCTGAATCTCCCACCGGCCTGCACCCCTCTCAAGTAGTCAGGGCTCGTCAGTGGCGTTGCTAGGGCTGGTGTCACCCGGGCGGTAGAAAATAGTGTCACCCCCCCCGAAGCAATAATTTTTTAGCCATATATGGGGGCTCAGGAGGGGCACTTCTAGATTATTTTCTGTCTGCCGCCACAAAACAATGGTGCTTATAGAACAGACTACACAGTGTAGCGGTATACTGTATATTGTGTGGCACAGTGTATGCTATATGTGTATAACATAAACATATTTCATATGAAAACTTACAATTACTTGGCTTGGCCCTTGGGGATCTCGGACATCACTTCAACACTTTGGCCGGGGGCTCGGTGGAGCTGATGTTGTGTTTAATCCTAATGAGAAAGATTTCATAATAAGGATTTGGGGAAGGGGCAGAGCAATAGCAGAGCAGGGAGAGGCTGGCGCTGCTACTAGGGGGTCATAACATGGGGGATTAATAAAGCCCACCATAATGCCCCCCCCAGTAGAAATAATTCTCCTTTTAATGTGACAGTGCAAAAAATACCCCCTTGTAATGCCCCCAGTTGAGCTCATGTCCCCATAGTGCCCCCATAATGTCCCAGTATAAAATACCCCTATATAGTGCCCCCAGTAAATTCCCCCATAGTGCTCCTCTCCCCCCTTCCTGCTAGTGCCCCCCTTAATGTACCAGTATAAAATTCCCCATATATAGTGCCCCAGTAGATGCCCTCAGTGTCCGGCCTCTGATAGGCTGCCGGCCTAGTGTCCCCCATAATGCTTCCCAATAATGTGCCAGTAAGTGTCCCCATAGATGCCCCCCATGTGCCAGTATCAAGTGCCTCTCTCCTTCCCACCCCCCATGTGCCAGTATCATAGTGCCAAACCACCCATGTGCCAGTGTCAAGTGCCTCTCTCTCCCCCCCCATGTCCCAGTATCATAGTGCCATCTCCCCCCCCCAAAAAAAGTGCCAGTATCAAGTGCCTCTCTCCCACCCAATGTGCCAGTATCATAGTGCCAAACCCCCCCATGTGCCAGTATCAAGTGCCAACCCCCCTCCCCCCATGTGCCAGTATCAAGTGCCTCCCGCTCCCCCCATGGCAGTAACAGTCGGGTATTAATTAAAAAAAAAAAACACTTAGACTTACCTCCATATCAGCGATGCGATGCAGCCTCTTCCTGTGTCCCGCCCTGTATGTCCATATATGGAGTCAGTGCTTGTGTATTCTAATTTAGCCTGTATTTCAGAAAAGTTTCTGCTGGGATTCGAACCCACGACCTTCTGTATCAGCCATAAGAGCTACATTGCCACTGACTGAAAAAATATGAGATTTCTACTGTTATAGCTGGCTAATTGTACATCTATACACATGACAGTTGCCCTAACACACCCAGCACTGCTATATCTCTATATGACAGCTGTCCCAGCACACTCAGCTCTGCTATATCTCTATATATGATAGCTGCCCCAGCACACCCAGCTCTGCTACATCTACTACACATGACAGCTGCACCAGCACACTCAGCTCTACTGTATCTCTATATACAGGGAGTGCAGAATTATTAGGCAAGTTGTATTTTTGAGGATTAATTTTATTATTGAACAACAACCATGTTCTCAATGAACCCAAAAAACTCATTAATATCGAAGCTGAATATTTTTGGAAGTAGATTTTAGTTTGTTTTTAGTTTTAGCTATTTTAGGGGGATATCTGTGTGTGCAGGTGACTATTACTGTGCATAATTATTAGGCAACTTAACAAAAAACAAATATATACCCATTTAAATTATTTATTTTTACCAGTGAAACCAATATAACATATCAACATTCACAAATATACATTTCTGACATTCAAAAACAAAACAAAAACAAATCAGTGACCAATATAGCCACCTTTCTTTGCAAGGACACTCAAAAGCCTGCCATCCATGGATTCTGTCAGTGTTTTGATCTGTTCACCATCAACATTGCGTGCAGCAGCAACCACAGCCTCCCAGACACTGTTCAGAGAGGTGTACTGTTTTCCCTCCTTGTAAATCTCACATTTGATGATGGACCACAGGTTCTCAATGGGGTTCAGATCAGGTGAACAAGGAGGCCATGTCATTAGATTTTCTTCTTTTATACCCTTTCTTGCCAGCCACGCTGTGGAGTACTTGGATGCGTGTGATGGAGCATTGTCCTGCATGAAAATCATGTTTTCCTTGAAGGATGCAGACTTCTTCCTGTACCACTGCTTGAAGAAGGTGTCTTCCAGAAACTGGCAGTAGGACTGGGAGTTGAGCTTGACTCCATCCTCAACCCGAAAAGGCCCCACAAGCTCATCTTTGATGATACCAGCCCAAACCAGTACTCCACCTCCACCTTGCTGGCGTCTGAGTCGGACTGGAGCTCTCTGCCCTTTACCATCTTGGCAGCTGCACGCTTGACTTTTCTCAGTTCATGGGCAGTTATTTTGCGCCTTGGTTTTTCCACACGCTTCTTGCGACCCTGTTGACTATTTTGAATGAAACGCTTGATTGTTCGATGATCACGCTTCAGAAGCTTTGCAATTTTAAGAGTGCTGCATCCCTCTGCAAGATATATCACTATTTTTGACATTTCTGAGCCTGTCAAGTCCTTCTTTTGACCCATTTTGCCAAAAACAAAACAAAAACAAATCAGTGACCAATATAGCCACCTTTCTTTGCAAGGACACTCAAAAGCCTGCCATCCATGGATTCTGTCAGTGTTTTGATCTGTTCACCATCAACATTGCGTGCAGCAGCAACCACAGCCTCCCAGACACTGTTCAGAGAGGTGTACTGTTTTCCCTCCTTGTAAATCTCACATTTGATGATGGACCACAGGTTCTCAATGGGGTTCAGATCAGGTGAACAAGGAGGCCATGTCATTAGATTTTCTTCTTTTATACCCTTTCTTGCCAGCCACGCTGTGGAGTACTTGGATGCGTGTGATGGAGCATTGTCCTGCATGAAAATCATGTTTTCCTTGAAGGATGCAGACTTCTTCCTGTACCACTGCTTGAAGAAGGTGTCTTCCAGAAACTGGCAGTAGGACTGGGAGTTGAGCTTGACTCCATCCTCAACCCGAAAAGGCCCCACAAGCTCATCTTTGATGATACCAGCCCAAACCAGTACTCCACCTCCACCTTGCTGGCGTCTGAGTCGGACTGGAGCTCTCTGCCCTTTACCAATCCAGCCACGGGCCCATCCATCTGGCCCATCAAGACTCACTCTCATTTCATCAGTCCGTAAAACCTTAGAAAAATCAGTCTTGAGATATTTCTTGGCCCAGTCTTGATGTTTCAGCTTGTGTGTCTTGTTCAGTGGTGGTCGTCTTTCAGCCTTTCTTACCTTGGCCATGTCTCTGAGTATTGTACACCTTGTGCTTTTGGGCACTCCAGTGATGTTGCAGCTCTGAAATATGGCCAAACTGGTGGCAAGTGGCATCTTGGCAGCTGCACGCTTGACTTTTCTCAGTTCATGGGCAGTTATTTTGCGCCTTGGTTTTTCCACACGCTTCTTGCGACCCTGTTGACTATTTTGAATGAAACGCTTGATTGTTCGATGATCACGCTTCAGAAGCTTTGCAATTTTAAGAGTGCTGCATCCCTCTGCAAGATATCTCACTATTTTTGACATTTCTGAGCCTGTCAAGTCCTTCTTTTGACCCATTTTGCCAAAGGAAAGGACGTTGCCTAATAATTATGCACACCTGATATAGGGTGTTGATGTCATTAGACCACACCCCTTCTCATTACAGAGATGCACATCACCTAATATGCTTAATTGGTAGTAGGCTTTCGAGCCTATACAGCTTGGAGTAAGAAAACATGCATAAAGAGGATGATGTGGTCAAAATACTCATTTGCCTAATAATTCCGTACAGGGTGTATGACAGCTGCCCCAGCACACCCAGCTCTGCTACATCTAATACACATGACAGCTGCACCAGCACACTCAGCTCTACTATATCTCTATATATGACAGCTGCCCCAGCACACCCAGCTCTGCTACATCTATATATCTCTAAATATTGCTATACAGTAGATAGATATATAGAGGTATATCAAAGCTGAGTGTGCTGGGGCAGCTGTCATGTGTATAGATGTAGCAGGCTGGGTGTGTTTGGGCAGCTGTCATGTGTATAGATGTAGCAGAGCTGGGTTTGCTGGGGCATCTGTCATATATAGAGATATAGCAGAGCTGAGTGTGCTGGGGCAGCTGTCATGTGTATAGATGTAGCAGAGCTGGGTGTGTTTGGGCAGCTGTCATGTGTATAGATGTAGCAGAGCTGGGTGTGTTTGGGCAGCTGTCATGTGTATAGATGTAGCAGAGCTGGGTTTGCTGGGGCAGCTGTCATATATAGAGATATAGTAGAGCTGAGTGTGCTGGTGCAGCTGTCATGTGTATTAGATGTAGCAGAGCTGGGTGTGCTGGGGCAGCTATCATATATAGAGATATAGCAGAGCTGAGTGTGCTGGGACAGCTGTCATATAGAGATATAGCAGTGCTGGGTGTGTTAGGGCAGCTGTCATGTGTATAGATGTACACTTAGCCAGCTATAACAGCAGAAGTCTCATATTTTTTCAGTCAGTGGCAATGCAGCTCTTATGGCTGTGTGGGTAAAGTGCTTTGCCTCTGATACAGAAGGTTGTGGGTTTGAATCCCAGACACATCTCTCTCTCCTGAGGACGGCAATACAAATGACTATACCTGGGATTTGTAAATGCTGGCCCTGCTGGTGTCACCCCATCACTGGTGTCACCCGATGCGGCTTGCAACGCCACTGGGGCTCGTCAATGTCAGCAGAAGGAAGCTATTGTTCCTTCCCATCTACAATGACATTTATTGCTCCAGATGCTCCTCCTCCTCGTCACTTGCTTCAACAGCAATCAATCACCGAGGTGATTGCAAAAAGACAACAGTATGCATCCACTCATCCAACGGCGCAGTAGCTGAACGTGCACTTGGCCAAGTTGCTGGTACTACAGTCCCTCCCTTTCCATGTAGTTGACTTTTCAGTCAACTGATGAGAACTGATGGCTTGTGCCCACCCAAGGTAGAGAGTCCCAAGCCGACATTACAGAAAAGCTCTACCAGCCCAGCACACTTATGTTGAGCAGAAGGTGGGCCAGTCCTAGGGCCTCTCAGTGTCTTGTACAGTTCATGCCAGTGCTGACTTATGAAGTTGTATCTATGGACAAGGACAATATATGTCATTTACAGCCCACTGGGTAATTGTGGGTCCGGCCCAGGCACTCCGGCAACTTGGCCAGGTTATGACAATGCCTCTTCCGCATTGCCAATGTCCTCCTCTGCCTCCTCATCCTCCACCTTATCCTCACCCTCCCCTCTAGGCATAGTTCATGCGTATACGCATTCAGGAACATCAAAGTGATATACGTACGGCATCCAAAGTTGGTTATTTATGATAGAGAACGGATAGTGAAGCTCAAACCAGTTGCGCGACACTTCCGTTTGAAACACAACAATCGATGGCAGGACCTGAAGGTCCGTGGCATCGATAGAGTAAATTTGGGCTCTCGGGGCGGTGATCTCTTTAAGCGTCTTGAACAGGTTGAAAGTAAGTGGATAATCAAACTCCAGACCCAAGTACCATATGGGTTAAACGATAAGGTACCCTTTGCATCCTTTTTGTAAGTGTCTCCTCCTTGGATCTCCTTGCTGTGTCCAGGTCCTTTTATGTTTTATGTGATTGTCTTGGTTGTGTGTGATGGAATTTTCAGTGGGTTGTGGACTATGTGAGTGGGCAGTCAAATCATGAGTATGCTGTGGTATCAGGAGTGGGTATACATGGTGTGTTCTGCATGAGTTTACCAAGATATACGGGGGCTATATTGATAAGCTAAATAGATCATGGGCGTGGGGATATCATGATGTTATGCGCCTACCTATAGTTGGGATACTATGAGGGGGTCTAATTATATCACAATATTTTTTATATGATGGTGGTTTAATAATTCACCACTTGTGCCCTTATGAGCACATTATTATTATATCTTCACTTATTTTTCATTTTTTGTCTTTATATATATATATCGTTTATAAAAACCTTTGTCTTTTTTCTCCTGTGTGCACAATGTTGTGCCTCACAGAGAGATAAAGAATTGAGCACGTCACATCCAACCCCTCTGGGTTGGGTCTAATTGTTAATTTTGTGTCACATTAGTCCACTACAGGCAATTGTTTTTTTGGGGCTGATTTAGATCGTTGATTATATGTGTTGCACTAGTTCACTGTGTATTGCAATGCAGATTGCATGTGCACTCACGATTTATACCTATATTATTATATTTTTTTCACAGGTAATATATGATCCCTTTTATTTATAGTTCTTTTTATATTTCTAAAAAACAGTATTGCACAAGCGTCAAAATCTTCTTGTCCTCATGTCCCAGCTCTACTTTTAACACACTGAATTATTGTGCAGTCCAGTGTATATGACGACTGGATTCCACAGCATTACCTCTGTATAGTGTGTGTTATGTGTATAGCGTAATTGCGCTGCACATTCATGCACCATACCGACATATATATATATATATATATATATATATATATGCATCTAAAACAACAAAATATAAAAATATCGAGAGATTTTGCACTTTAGCTATGATCAGGAATAGGTCCAACTAATTTGTTATGTATCTTGTCCTCTCATGTCAGGTGCCTATGTGTGCTAACTCTGCTTTTAGGATGCTTCATTAATATACTGCATATTGCACTTAAAATATACCACTTTTAGTGGATTTATACTTGTATGACTATCAATTGGTGGCCGATTCACATTGGGTCTGGATGCTGTCAGTGCAGTTGTGGTATATGCAACTGTATTGATAGCCGGTCCACATGCCCTCACCTAACATGGCGTCTGTGGGGCGCCCGGCGTTCCACGCATGCGCCGTGCTGGGGCGCCGCCCGCCGCTCCTGGATGATGATCGCCGCGCAGTACGTGCGTGACCTTCCTCCTTCGGACCGGTGAGGCGTGGCCTGCGGCGCGGCGTTCATGGTGTAATGCCGGGCGCCATGCACAGAGTACTCACCATGTGACAGCATTCAGGTGAGCTGAAATAGATGGAAGATAGGCTAGCTAATAATATCAGTGCTTTGTTTGAATGACAGCCCACCAGCAAATAAGATATAGTCGTCCCACCTACTGAAGGGACTATCCTCACTACACCAACCAGTACCCCTTGAAAAAGCTGTACGCGAAACGTGCGTTGGGAAGTTGACCGGTGGTGTTGCTGTTCGGTACATTACAACTGTGTGGTCAGTATCTTATTATGTGCTGGTTATGTTCCTATTTACCCTATTGCCTCAGTTAGCCATCTGTGGTGTGTATTATCACTCCCATTGTGGTATCTGTTGTACAAACAAAGCATTCAGGTAAATTATGCAAATTTTGAGCCATAATGTATGGGTATAACATACCCTTTTCTTTTTCAATGACCAATCAGAAAGATTTTTGCACGTGCACTTTATTTATATATACTGGCAGTCCACCATCGGTCTCCTTGGTTTTTAATATGTACTGTGACCTGTATTAAATGTCCTTGTGTGATTTGTGTCAATCATGTGTCTCCTTGTGACTTTCTAATAAAATTATGTTAGTTTTTTGACTATCTTTGTACTACTTGTGTTATTTGCAAATTTATTATGACCCACTCCTTTTGGTCGGTTTTCATAGTTCACAGTGGTCCTCCAGCATATAACCTATGTAAAGCTTGGAATTATCACGCGGTTCTGCACCTGGTCAGCCTTGGTGAATGGAGCCACACTGGAGAGGAACTGATCAACATCATCAATAAAGAAATCAAATACTAGCTGTCTCCTTGCCAACTGGATATAGATGTCACGAGGGTGTCAAGAACCACGCCTGACTCCGTTATACCCGGGGTCAGGAAGTCGCAGCGGTTGGCTGCGTGCTCTATGTAAGATAGGGCTGTTTCCTTATGGTAGCTTTCTGGGTTTGCTTTGCAAACCCTTTTGGCTCACTCAGGGATCCGTAGCCTCTTCTCCTCAGCTGTTGCTTGTCCAGCACTCCCAACCTCCTTATATTACCCTCTCACACTTCTCTGGTTGCCAGATATAGAACTTCCTGCCTGGACATCTATTCTGACCCTCTGGAGCTGTGTTGCTGCGTTCTCTGGTTGTTGGTCCAGAACGTTACCCTCCGGATCCCTGTTGGACCTTTGTGGTCTGCTGTGGTCGCCCACCTGGGTGTATGTGTTTGTCTGTATTGTCTGTCTCTCCCTGGTGTTTCCCTCTTAGTGTCAGTGGTGCGGACTAGCGATCCCACCGGCCCGTTCACTATCTAGGGCTCATTTTAGGAAAAGCCAGGGTTTAGGCACGTGATCGCCGCACGGGTGAGGAACCCGTCCAGGGACGTCAGGGCAGTCAGGTGCCAGCCGCAAGGTGAGTCAGGGGTCACCACCTTTCCCTCTCCCTTGGGCAGGGCTTTCCCTTTTCTCTCCCTGTGCGTGATGCCGGTCATTACAATAGGAACCATTGTTGCTGATAAAGGAAAGGACATTTTGTCTCCCCTGCGTCACCGAGGGCTGACCCATGCACCCTGCATGGTGCACATGTTCAGTCTCGTTGCCATCCGGTTCCTCAAGTCCTCCGCTGAACAGCAAGAGTTGTTAAAAATGTCAAGAAAACTGTGCATGCACTTCAGCCACTCATACCATGTAAAACAAGTTCTCCTTGAGCTGTAAAGGCAAAATGCTCTCCCCCCACATCGCCTGATATGTGATGTTTCCACCCATTGGAAATCCATGCTCCATATATCAGACCACCTGTATGAGCAGAGAAAGGCAGTCAACAATTTCTTAATGCAGAGGACAGACAGGTCTACTCCCTGGAATAACTTCCACGTTAGCCAGTGGCAGTTCATGTGTGACACGTGCCATTTGCTCAGGCCCGTTGAAGGGGGCCACTTTATTTGTCAGTCGGCAGAACTATGGGATGAATGATGCCATTCCATGCTGAAAAATCTGATTGGCGAGGGGACAGATGACATAACGGTTACATCTCACGGCCACCTGATCCCTGAGGAGGATGAACTGACAGAGGAGAAGGATGAGGAGGACATAAACGCCCAGGAATTTTATACACAACTAGGTGGTTTATCTGCCTAAGTGACAGGAGAGGAGCAGAAGGGGCATGAGGAGCTGGAGGGTGATGACAAAGATAACGCAGATGACCCCGGCAGACTGTCGCAGTATGCAGTGGAGATGGAGGAAAGGAGGCCCTCCAAATCCCATGTGCAAAATGGCCAGATGCATGCTTTCTTGTTTGTGTAGGGACAGCTGCATTGTCAGGATTCGGCAGAGGGATGATTACTGTCTATCCACATTGTTAGACCCTTCCTACCGGTCACAAAAAGGGGGCATGCTGTGTAGTTGGTTGGTAGCTGGCTACGAGCACTCGTATTCTTGAATGTCTGACTGGAGGGACACTCTGTGCTCATGCTCCACTGCCAAGACTGGACTATTGGGCATGCAAACTTGAAGTGTGGCCGCAACTGGCTGAGTTTGCCATGGGCATGTTTTCCTGCCCAGCCAGTAGTGTGGCATCATGGCAGGTGTTAAAGGGAACCTGTCACCTGGATTTGGGGTATAGAGCTGAGGACATGGGTTGCTAGATGGCCGCTAGCACATCCGCTATAACCAGTCCCCATAGCTCTGTGTGCTTTTATTGTGTATAAAAACCGATTTGATACATATGCAAATTACCCTGAGATGAGTCAGAGCTTGAACATATGACTCTTCTCTGGTCACACAAGTAAGATATGACTCTTTTATGTTAGTTTGCATATGTATCAAATCGTTTTTTTTACAGAATAAAAGCACACAGAGCTATGGGGACTGGATATTGCGGATGTGCTAGCGGCCATCTAGCAACCCATGTCCTCAGCTTTATACCCAAAATCCGGTGACAGGTTCCCTTTAAGTGCAGCAGGGAGCATAGTCACCCCTAAGAGAACTTACCTTTCCTCCCAAAATGTTGAGAGATTAATCTTCAAAAAGATGAATCAGGCATGGGTCAACTAGAACAGTGATGGCACTCCATCTGTGGTGAAACTAGCATGCTCCATTATTTCTATGGAGTTCTGAGAACAGCCAAGCAAGTGTACATCTTGGGAGTCGTAGTTTTAGCACAGCTGGAGTGCTGGAGGTTAGCCATCACAGAACTAGGATTTCCAGGCACTGGTGCGACATCGGTGCCTGATGCAACAAATAGATCATTCTGCCACTAATGATCATTCTGTAGTGTGCTGGCACACTGGAATATTGAGTAAAATGAGCCACGTGCTGCTGCCACCATTCTGATGCTACCACTCGTCTGCTGCCTCTAATGCCATTCCTACAATGGTGCTTCTTGGCCTACTGATATGTACATGTTACGTTTTTAGAAGGATATGCATACCTATGGCCCTTGTTATCACACTGCTGTTGTTGGGTTTTGCTTCTACTGCGACCTGCCACCATCTTATGCTGTATGCCACTGCTGCTGCTCCCCCCTCCCCACTCTGTCATGGGGCCACTTTTGTTACTGTTACTGCCACCGCTGCCACCCTCCACATTTTGTCATGGGGCCACTACTCTTCTGCTACTGACACTGCTGCCACCCTCCCCACTCTGTCATATGACCACTATTTGATAGTAATGGATTTCTCAATTCTAAGTAAACATAAATGACCAGAAACAACCAGAGATTATATTCACACTACAGTTTTTCACATACCATTTAGGAGAGCAAAACAACTCAATTAAGAAAGATCATTTCTAATAAGAAATTATGGATCCAACTGTAAGTTTACCTTGTATATTTAGTTACATATAGGTTAACCCTGAAAGTGAATATATATAACGGTAATAAATATATATATATATATATATTTATTTATTTATTTATTTTTTAGTCGGCCCAGAATATCTGTATCCCAACCAGATCCACCTACTAGAAGATGCTAAACATTGCTCACCTGAGATGTAAAGTTAAAGAACCTTTAGTATACTCTATACTGCTATGAGTCAACTTTGTTTTCTGGCCCATAGTTGAGAATTTTTATAAACAGACCCTTATGGCTTTGTTCTTAGGAATCTGTTTTTCTACCAAACCACAACTGTATTCAAAAGATGTCCCGGCTCTCCATGCATGACTGATAATGTGTAAATGTTGATGACTCCTTGTTTGATATAACATGATCTGCCCCCCGACGTGTCATTCCTTGTTTATTAACGTGTTTGTAGATCACTGGCTTCTCAAAGAGAGTGGAACTCGGAAACAGGAATGAGAGTCAGATAGTAATTTTAGAGGACATAAAATATGGGGGTGGACATTAAGAAACTTCCTCTGTCAGTCTGCCAAGCCCACATTTATAAATGTACTGCCAGACCACCCAGAATTATAAAAAGAAACAACCTCCTGGTTAATGCTGGAAATAGTAATCTTTTAAACTGTTTACTGTTTTTCCTTATTATATAAATCCTGTTTCCCGGTTTTATTTATAGAGTTCAGCTCACATATACGGTACTTTACTGATACAAATGTAAGTAATACCGCAAGGAAAACAATATATAAAATATATAAATCTCACACTGGTAGTACAAAATTTATGCCTCAAATTTTAATTTAGTAGATTTACAAGCTCAGCAATCAATAGGTGTCTCCGAGTGTTTTTTTTCCATGACAATTAATTGCTGCATTACAAGGCCCCCAGGCTAAAAATACCTTTATTAAGGCACTAAAGAATACACCTTCTCTCTTTCATGCTACATCTGTCGTAAAATTCTTAGTTTCTTGGTCTTCCATGACGCATAACAAAATTCACGTTGCCAGTATATTGTGTAAGACAGCAATTTCCATTCTTTGACAGTTGGGTAACTGACTGGCAACAACCCATGTGAAGTCACTATACTCAGTACATGGCATAAAATATGACCTTGTCATGGGCCCATAAGTGAATATACAAATTCATAGAGAAAAATTCATCGATATGCAATCTAATTAATATTCCAGTGTAGTTTGAAAGAATATATATATATATATTCTTCAGAATAATTATCACCCCCAAGGCAAACAAAGTCGTAAATTGATACACATAATTATATAAATGATCCTTACAAAAAAGGTGCATAAAATGCATATTTCACACATCAGTTCTATAAGACATTTTCTATTTATTTTTAGAATAGTGAAAACTGTAATGTGATCAGATGAGAGAAAAAAATATGTTTTTGAGAGGGCATTTTGAAGGTGAGTAATGAACTGGAAATGTTCTGTATGGAAAACTCATCCCTCAACAGTGATGAGCGGCAGGGGCAATATTCGAATTCGTGATATTTCGCGAATATTTGGGCGAATATTCGTCATATACTCGCAAATTCGTGATCTCCAGTCATTATTTTCTTGATTGCAAAAATTGGCAATCGGAAGATTTGCGGTACAAAAATTAGCGGTACAAAAATTTGAAATCAATACTACTCCTAAAGTCAAAGATATTGCAGCCTTCTCATTGGCCCACAAGCAGGAAGCAGTGAGGGATCATGGGTACTGATAAAAAAAAATTGAATTATCGAGATTACGAAGATATACCTCTATATTCTAGATATTCGCGAATTCTCGAAGTGCCAATATTGCGATAAAAATTCACGATTAGAATATTCGCGATCAACACTACTCAACAAGTGGTCTCCAACCATGTTAACCTTTACAAAAAGCAGCTCCATGCTCTTATTAGAGCCAGCTGAGGTTTCACCAAATATTACTAATGGGGGTGTCAGTATTTTTTAAATGTAAGTTTTTATTTTAAAAATAGGTTACTAAACTAAATATTTTAAGATAAAAAACTTTTTTGCTTATTCATATGCTTACTCTTGAAATATCACTTATTGTAATCCACAGTGAAACCACTTTGAGACAATCACCTAAAAATTGCATTGAAGGGTGGTCTTCTCAAAGAAGACGGCCAATATGCATAATCCATGGTAGAACTGAAAATCTCTGGATGAAGATCTGGTCGGGATAAGGGGTGGTCTTTTCAAAGAAGTGGCCTTTTGGACAGGTTTCAGTAGCTCATTTCCATGACAGATGGCAATAATTGGGACTACATAGTCAGTTCAAAGATGAAAACCGCCTTGGGGGGAGGTGGCAGAAAACTTTTTATCCCTTAACCCCCCCAAAGGAAAGTTTTGGTTATCCAAAGAAAACCTAGAATTGCCAGCCTTGGCTATCTTAAAAAAGATAATTGTTCAGAAATACTAGATTAGACCTTGTTTAGACGTATACTATTTTACTACAGAAGAATTTCATAACCAAGGAGGTCATTGGAGTAATTTGAAGCTCCAGGGCCCCAGTGCAAATTCAGGAACAAATCTCCCCAACTGCCACGTGCATTTATAATACTGCAGTCATATGGAGTAAGCGCCATTTCTGGGTAGCTACAGTACCTCTGAATCCTGCATAGCAGCACCCCTGACAATGTATTATGTATACATATCACCCCCATATACCCTCTTTTAAAAAAAAAAATCTAATTTTTTTTTTTTTTTTGTTTCTGGTTTCTATGCTACTCCATTCTCTTGAGAGAGGCAATTGGTTAATATTTTATGAACCTTTGATAATCTATTGACCTCTAGGTCACTAGAAGAAAGAATACTGCAGATTTATAGTTGTTTTCTGTGTTCATAAAGTCCTCCCCTGCAGATCTCCACCCCTTCATTAATGATAGATAGGTGCCAATGTGTTCAGGCATGGACATCATCAGCTGCCACCACCAGTCACTGGAGACCACCGGTCAAATGTGACCACAGCATCTGGATGCCCTAAAACCTGGAATCTCTCACTTCCAGGTGTGCTCTGGCTCCCCCAGCAGGAATCAGGGGAGCCGGAGCGTATATGCGGCAGCCCCTGTCCTCCTGTTAATGCATTGGAGTCTATGAGAGAAGCAATATGATAATTGTTTCTTATAGTTCCCTACGGGAATCTAAAAAGTGTAAAAAAGAAAAGAAAAAGTTTTTAAAAGTAAAAAAAATAAAAATATCTTATCACCCCTTTTCCCCAAAATGTAAATAAAAATATGCGAACAATAAAAATAAATAAACATCATGCGCATCGCTGCGTGCGAAAACACGCATCCTATTAAAATATAAAAATATTTTTTTAAATGGCCAATTTGCCGTTTTTTGGTCGCTTCACTGCCCATAAAAATTAAATAAAAAGTGATCAAAAAGTCATACGCTCCAAAATGGTATAACTGAAAAGTACAGATCACCCTGCAAAAAAGAGGGGTCAGAATATGGTGGTGAAAACGCCAAAAAAACGATACATATATGGTATCGCACTGACCCGAAGAATAAAAGTAACAGGTGAGTTTTACCGCATAGGGAAAAAAACCATAATACTGTGGCAAAATGGTATTTTATAATTCTACCCCATTTGGATTTTTTTGCCCACTTGCCATCACATTTTATGCAACCGTATACAGGGAGTGCAGAATTATTAGGCAAGTTGTATTTTTGAGGATTAATTTTATTATTGAACAACAACCATGTTCTCAATGAACCCAAAAAACTCATTAATATCAAAGCTGAATATTTTTGGAAGTAGTTTTTAGTTTGTTTTTAGTTTTAGCTATTTTAGGGGGATATCTGTGTGTGCAGGTGACTATTACTGTGCATAATTATTAGGCAACTTAACAAAAAACAAATATATACCCATTTCAATTATTTATTTTTACCAGTGAAACCAATATAACATCTCAACATTCACAAATATACATTTCTGACATTCAAAAACAAAACAAAAACAAATCAGTGACCAATATAGCCACCTTTCTTTGCAAGGACACTCAAAAGCCTGCCATCCATAGATTCTGTCAGTGTTTTGATCTGTTCACCATCAACATTGCGTGCAGCAGAAACCACAGCCTCCCAGACACTGTTCAGAGAGGTGTACTGTTTTCCCTCCTTGTAAATCTCACATTTGATGATGGACCACAGGTTCTCAATGGGGTTCAGATCAGGTGAACAAGGAGGCCATGTCATTAGATTTTCTTCTTTTATACCCTTTCTTGCCAGCCACGCTGTGGAGTACTTGGACGCGTGTGATGGAGCATTGTCCTGCATGAAAATCATGTTTTTCTTGAAGGATGCAGACTTCTTCCTGTACCACTGCTTGAAGAAGGTGTCTTCCAGAAACTGGCAGTAGGACTGGGAGTTGAGCTTGACTCCATCCTCAACCCGAAAAGGCCCCACAAGCTCATCTTTGATGATACCAGCCCAAACCAGTACTCCACCTCCACCTTGCTGGCGTCTGAGTCGGACTGGAGCTCTCTGCCCTTTACCAATCCAGCCACGGGCCCATCCATCTGGCCCATCAAGACTCACTCTCATTTCATCAGTCCATAAAACCTTAGAAAAATCAGTCTTGAGATATTTCTTGGCCCAGTCTTGACGTTTCAGCTTGTGTGTCTTGTTCAGTGGTGGTCGTCTTTCAGCCTTTCTTACCTTGGCCATGTCTCTGAGTATTGCACACCTTGTGTTTTGGGCACTCCAGTGATGTTGCAGCTCTGAAATATGGCCAAACTGGTGGCAAGTGGCATCTTGGCAGCTGCACGCTTGACTTTTCTCAGTTCATGGGCAGTTATTTTGCGCCTTGGTTTTTCCACACGCTTCTTGCGACCCTGTTGACTATTTTGAATGAAACGCTTGATTGTTCGATGATCACGCTTCAGAAGCTTTGCAATTTTAAGAGTGCTGCATCCCTCTGCAAGATATCTCACTATTTTTGACTTTTCTGAGCCTGTCAAGTCCTTCTTTTGACCCATTTTGCCAAAGGAAAGGAAGTTGCCTAATAATTATGCACACCTAATATAGGGTGTTGATGTCATTAGACCACACCCCTTCTCATTACAGAGATGCACATCACCTAATATGCTTAATTGGTAGTAGGCTTTCGAGCCTATACAGCTTGGAGTAAGACAACATGCATAAAGAGGATGATGTGGTCAAAATACTCATTTGCCTAATAATTCTGCACGCAGTGTATGGTGCATTTTGAAAGTGCACGTTGTCCTGTACAAAAACAAGTCCTCATACGGCTATCTGAATGAAACTATAAAAAGTTATAGTTTTGGGAGGCCTGGGAGTGAAAAATTGGCTTTTTAGGCAGCTGCCCATGGCCCACAAGACATCCATCAATGTTTCTGGACATCTTTTAAGTGCTCTACATTTGAGTACTGTGGCGGGGTACCACTTTCCGCCGACCACTTTCATAAGCCACAGGACACTAGGCTGAAGCCTATGAGGCTGTAGAACAGCACAGGTAGTTGTGAAGCAATGACATAATCACGACCACCTGTCCTGGGATGCAGCAAGTAAGAAAACAGGTTACTACTACTACTGGGGCACTATGAGGGGGCATTATAAATACTAGGGGCACTATAACTAAAAGGGCACTACATGGGTGCATTATAAATACTGGGGGAGCACAGAGGGGTATTATAGCTACTGAGGGTACTACAGGGGACATCGTAAATACTAAATACTGAGTCACTATAGAGGGGAATATGCTGGTAGCAGTACCATATGTGCATGTGCAGTGAAGATCTCACTTGCACAAGATTTATGGGCTAGGTATCCTTACTGCTCTGATACCTGGCCCTGATATCAGTCTCACTACAAGGGGGTGTGGCAATGGGGAGAGGTGGAGGTGAAGCAGTGCTCCTGAGGGCTAGGCCAGCCCCTTAACACTCTGAGTACCTCATTAACATATAGAACAAATTCTGCAACGGTAATACTGATTGCAGAGAAAAGGGTATTCTTTTATTCACCCTGTTCTACCCTACTAGACAGTATAACTGGTTTAATAGCTTTGATCATGGTAACAGATGCTTATTAAAGGGGTTAGCACTTATGAAAACTATAAAGAAAGTAGGGAGATATTACACTTACTAATATATCTTCTTAAGCAGATCTGCC
The DNA here is from genome assembly GCF_905171765.1 of Bufo bufo. Lineage (NCBI taxonomy): Eukaryota > Metazoa > Chordata > Amphibia > Anura > Bufonidae > Bufo > Bufo bufo. The sequence continues at coordinate 637,338,275 of NC_053389.1, forward strand.
TGGGTTCCTGCTATTGGCAGCCCCCTCCTGTCCTGCTCTCACCACGCCCCCTCCTGTCCTGCTCTCACCACGCCCCCTCCTGTCCTGCTCTCACCACGCCCCCTCCTGTCCTGCTCTCACCACGCTCGCTCCTGTCCTGCTCTCACCACGCCCCCTCCTGTCCTGCTCTCACCACGCCCCCTCCTGTCCTGCTCTCACCACGCCCCCTCCAGTCCTGCTCTCACCACGCTCGCTCCTGTCCTGCTCTCACCACGCCCCCTCCTGTCCTGCTCTCACCACGCCCCCTCCTGTCCTGCTCTCACCACGCCCCCTCCTGTCCTGCTCTCACCACGCCCCCTCCAGTCCTGCTCTCACCACGCTCGCTCCTGTCCTGCTCTCACCACGCCCCCTCCTGTCCTGCTCTCACCACGCCCCCTCCTGTCCTACTCTCACCACGCCCTGCTCTCAGGGTTCTTGCCCTGTTTTTCCTCTCACTCTCTTTTAGTGGGTAACTCAGAGGCCAAAGTGTCAACAACCATGGCTTTACACTTCCCTGCTCTTTGTGAAGTTCGTATTGGAGGTATTTCAACTGCTTCCAGTTGTTCATCCACTTCAGGGCCCGAATGATTTATCGGTCTTCACGAGAGAGCATCCGCTTTCCCGTTGTTTTTTCCTGGCTTATAGCAGATCACATAATCAAACCTGGCTAAGCGGGCTACCCAACGCTGCTCCGAAGCCCCCAGCTTTGTTGTCGACAAGTAGGCCAGAGGATTGTTGTCTATATAGATTTCCACTCGACTCCCTGCTAGATACTCAGCAAATTTTATGGCCAGCAGTTCTAGGCAGAAAGAGCTGTAATTAGCTGGATTTCTTTCTGTTGGCCTCAAACTTCGAATGCCATATGCAATTACTTTCTCTTTTCCATGAATTTGTGAGAGGACTGCCCCCAAGCCTTGCAAGCTGGCATCCGTGTTCAACCGGAATGGCAATGTGTAATCTGCAAATGCCAACATGGGGGCTGTCACGAGTTTTGTTTTCAGTTCCTGAAAAGCAGACTGATGGTCTCCGGTCTACTGTGATGTCACGTCTGCTTGGCCAAATGTTTTCATTTTCTGATGATGCCCAACTAGCAGTTGGTGCAGTGGAGCTGAAATCTTGTCAATACCTTTAATGTAGCGCCGATAGTATCCCACTAGGCCCAAGAAGGCTCACACCTCCGTCTTTGGCTTTGGCACCGTCCACTCCACCACAGCTCTTACTTTCTCAGCGTCCGGAGCCACCCCATCTTCAGAGACTACATGTATTTAATGTGTTTGCAGGTTTGAGCTTTAGGCTGAAATTCTTCAACCGTGTAAAGCCAGCCCTTAAATGCTGGAGATGTTTCTCAAAGGAGCTGGAGTACAACACAATGTCGTCCAAGTAGATCATGACCGACTCAAAATTCAGATCTCCCAAACATCGCTCCATCAGGCGCTGGAAGGTGCTGGGAGCATTCATAAGCCCAAACGGCGTCCGATTAAATTCAAAGAGGCCCATTGGTGTTATAAAAGCCGTTTTCTCTTTATCTAACTCCTTGAGTGGTACCTGTCAATACCCACTGGCTAAGTCGAGAGTGGTGAAATACTTTGCTTTCCGAAGGGCAGTCAGTGTCTCTTCTACCTGCGGCAATGGGTAAGCATCTCGATGGGTGCAGGCGTTCAGCTTCCTGTAGTCCACACAGAATCTAAGGGCTCCTTCTTTCTTTCTCACTAGAATGATGCTACCTCTTATAACCTGCCCTTCTATCATATTCCTCAGGAGCCCTTTAACCTCTTGGTACAGGGCTGGAGGAATATTTCAATACCTCTCCCTCACTGGAGAAGTGGTGCCGGTATCAATCGCATGCTCCATTACCTCTGTACAGCCAAACTCTTCATCATGCCGAGCAAAGAAACTCATGTAGTAACCGACGCAGAGCCTCCACCAGACTCGTCTCTAAGGGAAGACTCTCCGGACCCAGCTGTTCCCACAGTCTTTTAAGTTCCTCTGGCTCCCGCGGATAACCTTCGGCGGTACCTGGAGCCACCAAATCCAGGGGCGCAGTTAGTGTGGCTATATCATCACTCTGCAACACATGAACTTCAGCTAACACAGTACGGGGTGGAATGCACACCTCCACTTCACTCACATTTATCAGCTGTACAGCCACCATTCCACTTTGCACCCTGCTGATAGTGCGTCCAACAGCCCAGGGGGAGTGTTCTGTGATAGGAGCTTAGGGCTCCACTAGGACTGTGGCTCCCTTTAGCTTTTTATGAGTACCCACAGTCAGGGGTATGGTGACCTTTTGCCGGGGAGGAATATTCATGGCACTATGACAGGACACTCGCACTATTCCCGCCGTGCCCACCATGCCAACAAACCTGCTCTGCTGCACACATGTTTTCTGGAGCAGCATTAGGGTCTGAAGTTCCTCTTGGGTGACATTTATGTGCTTAGCATATGCCTCACCTAGCTCCTTCATAAGCAACCCAATTCAATTGAAAATCTCAGGATCCTTAAGGTGTTAAAAACCCGCCCCAACAACTCGACATCCATCCAGGTGACTCCGACCACCGGAATGGGCAAATTATTTGCTGCTATAAGATTAACTCAGGGGGACTCTAGTCCACATTGACACTGGAAGCAAGCCTGGTAAAGCTGGCTGGACATTGTAGAGACCTCGGACCGTGTATCAATCAGACATGCCACCGATAGTCCATTTATTCTTGACTGGACCACAGGTCAACATCCAGCAATGTTCCTTGGAGAAGAAAGACGGCCCTTGGGAAGGGAGCCCACCACTTGGCCCTCAGCAGCAGGTGCCTTTTAAAGAGGACCTTTCATCTGGCAAAAAATTGTGAACTAAGTATCATGATATATACAGCGGCGCCCAGGGATCTCACTGCACTTACTATTATCCTTGGGCGCGGCTCCGTTCTCCTGCTATGCCCTCCGGTATGTTCGGTCACTTGGTTATAGTAGGAGGAGACTGCCCTTGTTCTCCTGGGCGTCTTCTTCTCCCAGGCTTTAGCGCTGGCCAATCGCAGTGCAGAGCTCACAGCCTGGGAGTTTTTTTTCTCCCAGGCTGTGAGCTCTGCGCTGCGATTGACCAGCGCTACAGCCTAGGAGAAGGAGACGCCCAGGAGAACAAGGGCAGTCTCCTCCTACTATAACCAAGTCCCCTAAGTCTCCGCCTACTATGACCAAGTGACCGAACATACCGGAGGGCATAGCAGGAGAACGGAGCAGTGCCCAGGGATAATAGTAAGTGCAGTGAGATCCCTGGGCGCCGCTGTACAGATCATGACACTTAGTTCACAATTTTGTGCCAAATGAAAGGTCCTCTTTAAAGGCGGTTGGTTAGGAGACTGGGGCTGTGTAGCTGTACAGGTACGGGCTAAGTGGCCTGGTTCTCCACACCTCCAACACCTACGGGAGTCACCCAGCCTGGTACGACCTCCTGGCCACCTTCGCTCAGTCAGGTCACCTGAGTGCTTCAGTTGAGAGATCTCATCCTTAAGTTCTCTTAGGGAATCGCAAAGGTCCTTAGCAAATTTTATAGAATGTGTTTCCTGCAGTCTCTCTGTGCTGTAATTCTTGCGCAGCCACACAGGCGCTTTCCATCTCATCTTTTGTTAACTCAATAGCTTCACGCATAACATCCTGTAAAGACACATCGTCCCCCAGTCTCACATAGTCCCGTAGAGCCCGCCTGGTCTTGCGGCACCTGAGCCCGGAGAAGAACTGATCCCGGAGTAGGTGGTCGGCATTCAGCACAGCGGAGCACCCTTCCTGATCCTTCTTCCTGAGATGCTTCCACAACACCTGTAGAGCCACTGAGAATTGCTGTACCGATTCTCCTTCCCACTGGATTCTAGTATAGAACTTCTTTCGCAGATCGGTGGCGGAAGTGACATCCCCGTAGAGTGACTCAAGGCAACCCACAATAGCGTCTATAGTATTCCGTTGTTCTAAGGGCAAAACAATCACAGCTTGCCTGGCATCACCTTCCAGTGCATTCAAGGCCAGATTGGCCTGATGGGCTGCTGGTACTTGATACAGTCTTGCCGCTGTCCTCAGCCGTTCTACCCAGCCTGGGAGCAACATATTCTTTCCATCATATTTGGGCACATTTATCATAGCTGCTCCCATGGGGATCACTATTGTAGGTACAGACCAGAGCTGCTGGCAATTTATGGACTTCCGTCATTGTGGCTCATACTGCTCTCTTGATCCTACCAAACTACGCCAAAATTGTGTTAGGAGTATAGTAGTAATTAGTGTTGATCGAGCACCAAAGTGCTCGGGTGCTCTGGTGCTCGAGTAGAACACTTTGGGATGCTCGGGTGCTTTAGAGAGCACCAGAGCCCAATGGAAGTCAATGGGAGAACCAGAGGATTAAACCAGGCACCCCCTGCTTTGAAGAGGGGAGAGTGTCTGGTTCACAGGAAAAGGTCATAAATTGATGGAAACACCACTGAAATGGTTTGGGAAGAGCATGGGGAGGATGTCTGGATGCATCTTGGACTCCCAGGTCACTACTGGGAACGATGTTGTCAGAGGAGTACGCCACTTTCACAGACTGATAATAATACGCACAAAACCGAAGATACAATCTTTCCTGTATATATACTTGTATATAAAGTGCAAGTGCTGCCAAAAATTACAAGGATGAGGCACTCAGATTCAACCTGTATATCACATAAAGGAGGGTCTCATTCATATTGTGGTACAATTGTTCAGGTAGTGGGACTCCTACACTCATAAAACCTATGCACTAAGTGAAAGGGCTGCCAAAAAGTACAAGGAACCGACACTGCAATACACCCTTTATTACACATAAAGGAGGGCATCATACACACCCTTGAAAAATTATGATTGATGGTCTGCTGGTGACCATCAAAAACATTAGGAGCAAGGGCCTGCTGGTGACCATCTAAAACATTAGGGGCGAGGGCCTGCTGGTGACCCTCTAAACATTAGGGGCAAGGGCCTGCTGCTGATCTGACCATCTAAAACATTAAAGGCAAGGGCCTGCTGGTGACCCTCTAAAACATTAGGGGTGAGGGTCTGCTGCAGAGCTGACCCTCTAAAACATTAGGAGCGAGGGCAGCCTAATAAGCATGTTGATATGATGGAGGAGGAGGACGAGAAAAGGAAGATTGAACCATATACCCTTTTTTGTGGTGGAAGGGGTGCATGGGAATACAGTGTATTCAATACACCATAAAAGCCACATTTAAAGTGCCTTTATGTTCAGCCGCTTTCCTCTGGTGGAGTAGAGAAGTCAGGGGCAATCCAGGCCTTGTTCATTTTGATAAGAGTCAACCTGTCAGCATTTTCAGTTGACAGGCGGATGCGCTTATCAGTTATTATGCCCCCAGCAGCACTAAATACCCGCTCAGACAAAATGCTGGCGGCAGGGCAGGCCAGCACCTGCAAGGCATAGAGCGTTAGTTCGTGCCACGTGTCCAGCTTGGACACCCAATATTTGTAAGGCACAGAGGGATCACTGAGGACGCTGACACGGTCTGCTACATACACCACCATCTTCCAAAACTTTTCCCTCCTTGTGACACTAGGCCGCATATCAGGGTGAGGGTGCTAGCGGGGTGTCATGAAACTGTCCCAGGCCTTGGAGAGTGTTGCCCTGCCTCTGTTGGAACTGCTGTGTGTTCCCTCCCCTCCTCGGTTGCCCAAGGAACTACGTACTCTGCATCCAGCGTTGTCAGCTGGAATTTTTTTTAGCAATATTTCCACAAGGACCTTCTGGTATTGCACCATTTTGCTTGTCCTCTCCACCACAGGAATGAGAGATGAGAAGTTATCTTTGTAGGGAAGTCGAGAGGGGTGAACAACCAGTAATCAGTGTTGGCCAAAATGAGTATAACGCGAGGGTCACGGGAAAGGCAGCATAACATAAAGTCAGCCATGTGTGCCAGTGTACCAACAGACAAGACTTCGCTGTCCTCGTCAGGAGGATGACTCTCAAACTCCTCATCCTCTTTCTCCTCTTCATCCACATTGAACAGATAGAATAAACCTGTTATGGGTACTACCCTCTGTAGCGGAGGAAACCGTCTCCTGCTCCTCCTCATCCATTTCGCTCTTAGAAGACGAACTGAGGGTGGTCTGGCTATCACCCTGTGTACTGTCTTCCCCCATTTCCACCTCTTCCACATGCAAAGTGTCCACCTTCATTGTGAGCAGCGAGTGTTTCAGTAGGCACAGAAGTGGGATGGTTACGCTGATAATAGCGTTATCGCCGCTCACCATTTGTGTTGATTCCTCAAAGTTGTGTAAAACCTCACAGAGGTCAGACATCCATGCCCACTCGTCACTTGTGAAGAGCGGAAGCTGACTGGAAAGGCAACGACCATGTTGCAGCTGGTATTCCACAACTGCCCTCTGCTGCTCACAAAGCCTGGCCAACATGTGGAACGTGGAGTTCCAGCGTGTGCTCACGTCGCACAACAGCCTGTGAGCTGGCAATTGCAAGCGCTGCTGCAGCGTTGCTAGACTGGCGACAGCTATAGATGACTTTCAGAAATGGGCACACATGCGGCGCACCTTCACCAGTAGCTCAGGCAAATTGGGGTAGGTTTTGAGAAACCGCTGAACCACTGAGTTGAACACGTGGCCTAGGCATGGTATGTGTGTGAGCTTGCCATGTGTGTGTGCTCCAAAGCCGCCACCAAGTTACGGCGATTATCAGACACAACCATGCCTGGCCGTCTTTAATATTTATTGGACCCTGGGCAAGAATTTACTTAGGCCCCCTGGATCCCGCCTTCCCACACACTAGCATGCAATCACGCCCTCCACCACAACACACACACAAAAAAAAAAAGCCACACACCTGGTAGAGTAGTAAGCTTTAATAATGATGAGTGGCCACTAGAGGTGTTCCTTGGCAGTAATGCAAATACTGCCTTTTTTTCTGAAAGAGCAGTGTTTGCATAAAAAATCTTGCAGAGATATGCTATAGACACCAGAACTACTACGTTTAGCTGTTGTGGTTCTAGTGACTATAGTGTCCCTTAATATATAGAAGAAAAAAAAAAGAATCTGCACAAAATCATCAAATAAAATGGCTGTATCATTATTCTAAAAATTAAAAAAGCACAACTTCTAACACAAATATATAGTATTTTGCAGATTGCATTTTTTTTTTTACAATGTGCAGATAGTTCTGTACTACTAACCCCTTCATACACCCCTACATACAGGGTAATACAGCGCCACACACCTCTTACATCCAGTGACGTCTCTTTGATGTAGATGTTCTCTTTCCTCATCTTCTCCTTTTTATACCTTCAGATTAGACTACCATTTTTAGGCAATTTCTCGCCTCTGCAGTTTGACAAACAAAATCTTAGTTTACTACTTTTCCATCATCCTCCCGGCCTGTGTCCCGTGCTGTACGGCTCAGGCAGCGAGATGATGTCATCGCGCCGCCTGCACCGGCCTCTGATAGGCTGCAGGCACATTAGAGGAACGGGGAAGGGAGACGCCTCTCCCTCCCCTGCCCCGCTGCAGCACTTCCATCTATATCGCTGTCCTGAGGATGGCGATACAGATTACTATGGAGATGAGCGCTTCCCCAATGGAAGCGCTAATCTCCCTGTGCCCTGCCGCTGCTGCCCACGTCACCAGTGGCCAGCGGGCTCAAGAGACATCTGCCTTGGGCCCCCCAGGAGCAACTGAACCCGGGGCAGCTGCCCCTTTTCCCCCTCGTTAAAGATGGCTCTGCCTGGTTGTAGGTTAGGTGGCGAGAGCCACAGCTCAGTCTGGTTCCTTATACCATGCCACAGCTCTGCGGCAGTGTGCTGTTTGTCGCCTAAACAAATTAGTTTCAGCACGGCCTGTTGCCGCTTCCCCACTGCAGTGCTGCACTGCTTCCAGCTACTGACTTATGGCTGACTAGTGCTGCAAGATGAGAATTCAGAGGTCGAAGTGGAGGAGGAGGTGGAGGAGGAGAAGGGGGGGTTGCAGCCACTAATGTAGGTGGTGGCGGAAATCCTGATGGAAGTAGGGCCCGCATCCTCGGCATCTTCTGGACAAATCACCCTACCATATAGATAAATTGATCAGTCAGGGAAGACAGGTAATGGTGTACCTAGCCCTGAATACTGCTCCAACACTAAGAAATAGGAACTGGAAAGTTGGCAGTCACTGAGTAAAACTTCACTTTTAATAGTTTAAGAGGTAAAAATAAAGGAAGCCCCTACAGACAAACAAACAAATATTGATGGACTCAGAGCTCGACTGGTCGTGCGTAAAGGACCGTCAAGAGCACTGAGTGTAACCGTCAAAAGGCTGGGTGGGTGCCCACACTGTCTAATAAACACAGAAAGACACAAAACTATTGTCTCCGCATTATGGAAAGTGTATTTCCAAAAAATAGTGCAGAACTAAGTGTAACGGGAGGCACCTAAACCGGACTGGCAGGGGGCTAATCGGGCCCAAGGGGGAAGAGGGGTAGTGAGTGTTAGCTAACCCTATCAAACCCTACTTGGCCTAGTTTACCCTATATACTCCTAAAAACGGAGTCCCCAAAACCCCCCAAGGGGTGGCCCCGGCTGGAACCTGATCCTACTCTAAAGACCCTAAAAGGCCCTATACAGAGCATGAATGGAAAATGTGCCAGATCTGGGGGCAAAAAAGCTTACAGAGGTATACACATGAAAAAAAGAAAGGGGTGTCCCGATGCATTTCCTCAATATAAGCCCCTAGATTCTTCAGGGGACACGCGGCATACAGATATTACCAGGAGCAGGTGTATGGCTCAGCAATGGGGTGTAACCTAAAACAAAACACATAACAGAAAAGAACCAAATAAGAATATTGACAAAAAACACCTCAACCCCATTAGTAAGTGATGAGAGAGGAGGTGGCACTTACTGTTAGATGACCGTGGGCAGTGTATGGCTGTAAACCAGGGAGGGGGGATCACCAAGGTGATGGTGTCCCCTTTAAATGAATAGTCCGGCAGCATCTGTGGCTGCACAGCCGAAATATATGGAGGAGCCCGGTGGAGCGCATGCGCCCGGCGTTTACCGTTCTCACATGACTGGGCGCCTGGGCGATGACCTCAGAGGGTGCACTGGCGCTTCCGTAATCACATGATTAGGCGTCAGGCGGTGACATAGTCACGCATGCGCACACTCGTGCCGGCAGATCAGTAAGGCTGGCACCCAGAAGGATGTCCAGGCTTAGACATAGCCTTAAAAATATCATCAAATGGTGACGTATAGAGAGGATACGGTGACCGCCGGTAACATTAGGCCAGTAGAGATCCTGGAAAGTGCTCAATATGGCATGTAATGTAGGGAACGCCTCCTGGTGGTCACCAACGGTATAAATAGCCAGACAGGAGGGCGTTACTTCTACGGTGAAACAAAGAAAAAGGGGAGGAGGAGCGCCTCAAACAATTAATCGAGAGACAAGCTACAACGCCAATCCTTAAAATTCAAATGTGCTGAGGGAAATAATAAAAAAAAAGGAACCCTCAAAGCAGACCATAGAACGGGGTATTAATTGGCGGGAGAAAAACCTTGGCCTAAACAGGGATACTGAAAAAAGCCCTACCGAAATGAAGCTAGGGCCAGAAGTAAATGCGTACTCAGAGCCGCAGCGCATCACAGGGAATCATAGGAAGCAGCCGAAATTTAGCTGCTCATTCAAACCATGGGGGGGTAGAAATATCCACCAGCACTCTTTCTGGAGGATATGTTTGTCCCAATCTCCCCCTCGTTGTGTTTTTTTAATGTGTTCAATGGCCATAAATTGAATCGATGAGGTGCGGCCATTGTGGGAAGCCTGTACATGTCTCGCTATGGGAGTATCCCTATTATTGCGTATGTCGCTGATATGTTCGCACATGCACATGCTCTTGCGCAATTCCCTATGAGTCTTGCCAACATAATGTAAACCACATACACAGGTGAGAAGATAAGGTTCCCCTCTAAAAGATTTGCCTTGTGTAAGGAGATCACAAAAGCTGCAATGGCCGCATCTGTAGCAGCCTGTCAGGGGTGTATCAAACCACGTGCGTGGTCTCTCTGGGGGCGACTGAAATGACTAGGTACTACTTTGTCCCTCAGGTTACTTCCTCTTAAAGTCACCGATACATGGGCTTCGGCCAGATCCGGGTCCCAATTGGTTCTAGGACGCTTTTTACCTGAGATGCAGCTGCATCATATGTCCCTATGATTCGTACAGTATCCTGTGATCTTTGTGCTGCATGTGTGGTAGGATGGAGAAGTTCAGTGCGTGTGAGCCCCTGTGCACGTTGGTAAGCAGATCTTTAAGTCTTGTCAGGATACCCCCTTTCCTGGAACCTAGTTCTTAGGTCCGGTGCCTGGCACTTGAGCTCAACCTTTTCTGAGCAGTTCCTTTTTAATCTCAGGTATTGTCCAGTGGGTATCCCCCTCTTGAGAGGGACAGGGTGGCAGCTGTCCCATCTGAGGAGAGAATTTGTCGCTGTTGGTTTGAGGTAAATGGACATTTGTAAACCACCTTCACCATCCCTAGAGATAAAAACATCCAGGAAGGGGAGGCAGTCCCTCACAATTACTGAGGTGAACCTGAGATTAAAAATATTATTGTTAAGCTCAGAAACAAATCTGTTGAATTCCCTCTCTGGCCCGCTCCATAGTACAAAAATATCATCAATGTAGCAGGACCAGAGGGCAATGTAGTCGGTATGCCACTGTGATGGTTCCCCAAATACGACAGACTCTTCCTACCAGCCCAGGAGCAAATTTGCATAGGACGGCGAACAAGAACTGCCCATAGCGGTGCCCCTGAGCTGGTGATACATCTGGCTATCAAACAAAAAGAAGTTACTGGAAAGGACAAAATCCAACAGTTCCATGGTAAAGTTGTTATGCATCAAGAACTGTTGGCCCCTAGTCTTCAAGAAATGAGCAGTAGCCTCTAAGCCCTTCTTGTGAGAGATAGAGGAGTAGAGTGCCTCTACATCGATGGAGGCCAGGAGCCATTTAGGTTCCACACAGATGTACTCTAGTTTGCCAAGAAGGTCTCCTGTATCCTTCACGTAGGAGGGCAGGGACTGCACAAAAGGGCGTAGGACTTGGTCCACATAAATACCACAATTTTGTGACAAGCTACCCACCCCATAGACGATCGGTCGTCCCTTAATGGGGGAGGTCCCCTTGTGGACCTTCGGTAGACAATAGAAGGTAGCTGTAACTGGATGGCGGGGATAAAGAAAGTCAAATACCTCATTGCTGATCAAACTATCCGATTTGGCTTTCTGTAATATCTGCCGTAATGTCCCCTGTAGTCTACCAGTGGGATTGCCAGGAAGGGTTTTGTTAACCGTTTTATCCTCGAGGATAGTCAGACACATTTCTTTACAAGCTGGTGTGTCCATGATGACTATATTACCTCCCTTATCTGATAGTTTGATTGTGATATTTTTATCTGTCTCTAGGGCTTTAATGCAAATCTCTCTTCCTTACTACAATTGTACCTAGAGGTAACAGAACTAAGAGCGGAGAGTTTAGAGATGGTGTGTTTAAGGAAAACATCAACGCATGAGACGTCTCCTACGGGGGGCATCTTAGTGCTTTTATTTTTCAAAGAGGTAAATGGACCCACCCCTTAAACATTTGTAGATGTACTATCGAGGTTATAAAGCAAGCGGACGTCGCTCAAAATCTCTACCGGGATACCTAATTCTCGACTTTCTTTCTTTCAAATCATCCTACCACCCCCAATTCTGTACTGCTGTGCTCCCCAATACTATACTGCAGAAACAGATAAAACCTCTGTTAATAGTGGTACCATGCAGATAGTGCCCTTCAATAATTATTGGCACACAGCAAATAGTGCCCCTGACACTAATAGTGTAAACATAACGCCCCCCAAAAATAATTGTGGTAAGCTGCTACTGTGCCCCACACTAATAGTGCTACCAAAAGTCCCACTAATAGGAATAATTCTCTGCTAGAGCACATGGTAGTAATAGTGCTCCTACAGTGCCCCCAACATGTCCCCACTGTGCCCCAGAAGTAATAATGCTCCCATAGTGCCCATACTAGTAATCATGTTTTCCATAGACCCCCAGTAGTAATAAAGCCCATCATAATGCCCCCAAGTAGTAATAATTCTCCATATAATGCTCCAGTGCAAAAAATAGCCCCTTTTAATGCCCCCAGTTGAGCTAATGTTCCCATAGTGCCCCCATAATGTGCCAGTATAAGATACCCCTATATAGTGCCCCCAGTAAATGCCCCATAGTGCTCCTCTCCCCCCTTCTTCCTAGTGCCCCCCATAATGTACCAGTATAAAATACCCCATATATAGTGTCCCAGTAGATGCCCTCAGTGTTCCCCATAATTTGCAATTATAAAATACCCCTTCTTAGTGCCCCCCATAGATGAGCCCATAGTACTCCTCTCTCCTCTTCCCCATAGTACCCACCATAATGTGCCCTAGTATAAAATACCCCTATACAGAGCCCCCCATATAAAATACCCCCATAGTGTTCCGCTCCCCCCTTCCCCCATATAAAATACCCCTTCTTTGTGGCCTCAGTAGATGCCCCCATAGTGCCCCCAATAATGTGCCAGGAGGAAGTGCCCCCATAGATGCCCCCATAGTGCCACCCAAAAATGTGCCAGTAAAAAGTGCCACCAATAATGTGCCAGTGAAAAGTGCCCCCACGGTGCCCCCCAATAATGTGCCAGTAAGATGCGTCCCCATAGATGCCCCCCAATAATGTGCTAGTAACAGGTGCACCCATAGATGCCCCCAATCATGTGCCAGTAACAAGTAGCCCCATAGATGCCCACCAATCATGTGCCAGTAACAAGTACCCCCATAGATGCCCCCCAATCAGGCCTAGTGCTTGCAGCCTATCAGAGGAATGGGGAAGGGAGACGCCTCTCCCTCCCCTGCCCTGCTTCAGCACTTCCATCTGTATCTCTGTCCTGAGGATGGCGATACAGATGACTATGAAGATGAGCGCTTCCACAATGGAGCGCTCATCTCCCTGTGCCCTGCCGCTGCCCCCCACGTCACCAGTGGCCAGCGGGGCTCAAGAAGCAGCTGCCTTGTGCCCCCCAGGAGCAACTGGGCCCGGGGCAGCTGCCCCTTTTCCCCCTTGTTAAAGATGGCCTTGCCTGGTTGTAGGTTGAGTGGCGAGAGCCACAGCTCAGTCTGGCCCCTTATACCATGCCACAGCTCTGCGGCGGTGTGCTGTTTGTCACCGAAGCAAATCAGTTTCAGCACGGCCTGTTGCCGCTTCCCCACTGCAGTGCTGCACTGCTTCCAGCTACTGACTTATGGCTGACTGGTGCTGCAAGAGGAGAATTCAGAGGTGGAAGTGGAGGAGGAGGAGGCGGAGGAGGAGAAGGGCGGTTTGCAGCCACTAATGTGGAAGTAGGGCCAGCATCCTTGGCATCGGTAGCACCTGGGCCATCCCAGGATACGACTCTCTCCCGGCCTTCACAACGTTCACCGAGTGTGCCGTCAAGGAAATGTAGAGTCCCTGGCCAAAAGCACTTGTCTGTGTATCAGTCGTTAAGGGCTCTTTCACACTTGCGTTCTTTTCTTCCGGCATAGAGTTCCGTAGTCGGGGCTCTATGCCGGAAGAATCCTGATCAGGATTATCCCAATGCATTCTGAATGGAGAGAAATCAGTTCAGGATGCATCAGGATGCCTTCAGTTCCGGAACGGAACGTTTTTTGGCCGGAGAAAATACTGCAGCATGCTGCGCTTTTTGCTCCGGCCAAAAATCCGGAACACTTGCCGCAAGGCCGGATCCGGAATTAATGCCCATTGAAAGGCATTAATCCGGATCCGGCCTTAAGCTAAACGTCGTTTCGGCGCATTGCCGGATCCGACGTTTAGCTTTTTCTGAATGGTTACCATGGCTGCCAAGACGCTAGTCCTGGCAGCCATGGTAAAGTGTAGTGGGGAGCGGGGGAGTAGTATACTTACCGTCCGTGCGGCTCCCCGGGCGTTCCAGAGTGACGTCAGGGCGCCCCACGCGCATGGATGACGTGATCGCATGAACACGTCATCCATGCGCATGGGGCGCTCTGACGCATTCTGGAGCGCCCCGGGAGCCGCACGGACGGTAAGTATACTGCTCCCCCGCTCCCTACTACTACTATGGCAACCAGGACTTTAATAGCGTCCTGGCTGCCATGGTTGTGCAGCTTTTTTGTACCTGATGAAGGGGAGTGATTCCCCGAAACGCGTTGTATCGCTGCAATAAAAGATTCTTATTCTGATCCTGGCGACTGGCTGATGGTAATTCGCGCCGTGGGACGTATTTGTATTTTCCTGGCTGCCATAGTAACACTGAACGCATTTTGAAGACGGATCCGTCTTCAAATGCTTTCAGTTCACTTGCGTTTTTCCGGATCCGGCGTGTAATTCCGGCAAATGGAGTACACGCCAGATCCGGACAACGCAAGTGTGAAAGAGCCCTTAGTGTACCTTCCCAATAACTGCGTTGGTCAGGGCATGGGTGATGTTATGGGACACATGCTGGTGTAAGGTGGGGACGGCACATCGGGAAAAATAGTGGCGGCTGGGGACTGAGTAACGAGGGACGGCCGCAGCCATTAGGCTGCGGAAAGCCTCAGTTTCCACAAGTCTAAATGGCAACATTTCCAGGGCCAGCAATTTGGAAAGGTGAGCATTTAGTGCTATGGCCTGTGGGTGGGTGGCTGGGTATTTGCGCTTTCGTTTAAAGGCCTGGGGTATAGACATCTGTACACTGTGCTGGGACACAGGTTCAGGTGCAGCGTCTTGGACAGGGGATTGGCCAGCACGTAACACAGGGGAAGAGGAGGCAGTGGTGTGACCCGCAGACACTGATTGTGGACCCAGGAGTTCGGCCCACCTATTAGGGTGCTTTGATGCCATATGGCAGGTTATGCTGGTGGTGGTGAGGTTGCAAGGGGGTGCTCCAGGGAACAGTTGCAGGGCTGTTTGGTGTGGCCCGCCTTCTCCCTTTTGCCCCCCACTGCCTCTTCCAGCCTGTTGCGGTGCTGCGGATCTATCCCCCTCTGTACTGCTGTCCTCGCTCAGCTTGCCACCTTCCCAGGTTGGGTCAGTGATTTCATCGTCCACCACCTCTTCTTCCACTTCCTCACTCTGGTCATCCTCCTGACTTGTTGACCTAACAAGAACCTCACTTATTGACAACTGTGTCTCATCCACATCATCAACCTCTTGAGACACTAATTGCCGTTGACTTATTGGCAACTGTGTCTCATCATCATCATCCACCTCGTGAAACACTAATTGCCGTTCCCCACCGTCCTCTTCTTCTGACTGTGGATGCTCAAGAGTTTGGGAATCAGTGCACAAGATCTCCTCATGTCCCTCTTCAAGCGGGCTTGGCGAGAGGCCCAAATCAAGGAATGGCGATGAAAAGAGCTCCTCAGACTATCCAAGTGTGGGATCACTTGTTTGGAAAGACTCTCCATGGTGGGAGGAAGGAGGATCAAGGTGAGGATTCTGTTGACCAGACTCTTGGCTACTGAGACTGGACTTTGTGGAAGACAGGGTGGTGCTTAACCAACTGGAAGCAATATCTGCTGCAATCCAACCGACCACCTGGTCGCACTGGTGTGACTTCTAGAGTGGTGTCCTGCACCGGTATGGGACATGAAGCTAGGTATCGTGGATGAGTGTGTTTCTTGTGCTCTGGCAGCAGGCACAGTTTCACTGCGCCCAGGGCCACGGCCTCTGCATGCACCATCAGCAGCACGGCCACTTCCCTGTCCCTTACTGCTCACCTTGAGCATATGAAATGGTATATATGCTTGCAAGTATGTCACACGTACAGTAGCGTAGATTTTGTAAGTGTATGCCAAATAAATTACACTAAATGTCACAGATATTTAGGATGTGCAAACGTTATACAGGAGATGTATCGTAGGTAATGTCGCTGTCAGCAGCGGCCAAACAATTGCGCTGAATGTCATAGATATTTAGGATGCGCAAACGTTATACAGGAGCTGTAGCGTAGGAAATGTCGCTGTCAGCAGTGGCCAAACAATTGCGCTGAATGTCACAGATATTTAGGATGCGCAAATGTAACACAACAGATGTAGCAGAGGTTGTGTCACTGTCAGCAGCGGCCAAACAATTGCATGCAATTTAGCTCAGGTTGCGCTAGAAATATATATTGCAGCCAGATAAAACAATAGTCCTTAAAAGGACTTTTGGGTCTCTAACACCTTTCAACACTAAACCCTGCATAAAAAAAAAAACAATTCCTGTCCCTACACTATCTGTCCCTTCTGCTGCAGCTTGCCCTGACTAAGACTGAGCCGAAACCATGTGTCATCGGGTGGTATATAGCACCCCATGGCGCGTTCCGGCCAGCCAATCACTGTAATGCCGGTAACCAACATGGCTACGGCATTACAGTGAGTGCCAGTACTTCCCCGCACGTTTATTGGCTGCATAGCAGCCAACAAACGTGCAGGGAGGAGACTTGAGAATCGCGCTCAAGCACACGCGGTCTTCAGCCAAGCACCGCGATGTGCCGAGCATCGCGATGCTCGAGTCACAATGGTGTTCGGCCGAGCATGCTCCTCCAACACTAGTGATAATCCCTTTTAGGTTCACACCAGCTGGAAAGAGAGAGAGACCACAACAGAGTACGATAGAACTGGATATTTTACTCAAGAACTTCTTCAGCAAGTGGTTCAGTACAGATACAGTGAGGAACAGAAGTATTTGAACACCCTGCGATTTTGCAAGTTCTCCCACTTAGAAATCATGGAGGGGTCTGAAATTGACATTGTAGGTACATTCCCACTCTGAGAGACAGAATTAAAAAAAAAATTCAGGAAATCACATTGTATGATTTTTAAAGAATTTAGGGGTTCATGTACAAAAGTCATAAATAACATAGCAACAGACAAGTCGAATATTACAACAAGAGGAATGAGGGCCCTGCTCGCAAGAGCTTACAATCTATGAGGGGATAGGGGTGACACAAAAGGTAGAAGTGCTTGTTATGTACGATAGTCCAGCCATCGAGACTAGGGGAGCAGATATAAAGCCACATGAGCCGGTCAGCAGCCAATATACGAAGTGCCTCTGGGTGCAGTGGAGGCTCAGCTTCAGGGAATGATAAATGGGCTATAGGAGGTTAGATCAAGGGAGGTGATAGGCCACCCTAAAAAGATGTGTTTTTAGCGAACGCTTAAAACTGTGCATGTTGTGATTAAGCCTGATTTCTTGGGGTAGGGCATTCCAGAGAACCGGTGCAGATCGGGAGAACTCTTGGAGTCGGGAGAGAGAGGTTCGGATTTTTGTGGAAGTCAGTCGTAACTCATTGGCTGAACGGAGAGCACGGGTAGGGTGGTAGACAGAGATGAGGGAAGAGATGTAGGGTGGTGCAGAATTGTGGAGGGCTTTGTGGGTGAGGACGAGCAGTTTGAATTGGATTCTATAGTGTATGAGTAGCCAGTGCAATGACTGACACAGGGGGAGGCATCAGAGTAGCTGTTGGACAGATAGGTGACCCTGGCTGCTGCATTAAGAATATATTGGAGAGGGGAGAGTCTGGTGAGGGGGAGGCCAATTAATAGTGAGTTGCAGTAATCAAGGCGGGAGTGGATCAGGGCAACAATGAGAGTTTTTGTTGTTTCCATAGTGAGAAAGGGGCGGATACTAGAGATGTTTTTGAGGTGCTGCCTAGGAGTGATGACTGTGTTGCACACCGAGAGGCAGACATCAGGTTTAGGCAGGTTAGTAGATGGAGAGAACACAAGAAGTTCAGTTTTTGAAAGATGTAGTTTCAGATAGAGAGAGGACATAATGTTAGAGATGGCAGAGAGACAGTCACTGGTGTTCTGTAATACAGCAGGTGTGATGTCAGGGGATGAAGTGTATAGTTGTGTGTCATCATCAGCATAGAGATGGTACTGGAAACCAAATCTGCTGATGGTCTGTCCAATTAGTGCTGTGTACAGGGAGAAGAGGGCCTAGGACTGAACCCTGAGGAACTCCAACAGCGAGGGGAAGAGGAAAGGAAGTGGAGCCAGTGAATGATACACTGAAAGAGCGACCAGAGAGATAGGAAGAACACCAGGAGGGGGCGGTGTCCTTTAGGCCGATGGTTTGGAGCATGGTGAGTAGGAGATGGTGGTCTACAGTGTCAAAAGCTGCAGAGAGGTCAAGGAGAATGAGCAGAGAGTAGTTACCGTTGCATTTTGCTGTCAGGAGGTCACTTTGGTGAGGTCAGTTTCTTTTATCATCCTGATTAGTAGCCTTGCAGGACTTTAGGTAATCTTATTCTCTGAGCTCTCACTCCTCTCTGTTTCTCTGCCTCTCAGTCAGAACTTTCTTGTCCCTTCCAGGAAGTGACATCCACCAGAATCTTCCTACAATGAATGTCCAAAATAGATGCAAGGTCTTGCCCCTAGATGGTAGCAGAGCACCAGTAATGGCATTGGAATGCACAAGTCAATATTGTTTTGAAAGGGGTTTGCCTCTATCGAACTTGTACCCCTTATATGTGTTCTTAGTCATAACCAAATGAGACTCCCCTTGCTAGGCTTTTAAATACAGATCACACCTCCAATCAGGTCAGGGGTGGGGATACACAAACCTGGTGCTATGGAGTACTCATTAACTTGCCACATATAACACATAAAATCCACATATAAAATTATATAAAATGAGATATTTAATGTTATGAATCAACAGTCAATATATAATCAAAATCTCAGACTGAGTCTATAAACATGAAAAACGCAAAGTGTGAACAGAATAAAAACATGAAAAACATTCAGTTAAGGCTACTTTCACACTCGAGTTTGGTGCGGATCCGTCATGGATCTGCACAGGCGGATCCGTTCAGATAATACAACAATCTGCTTCTGTTCAGAACGGATCCGTTTGTATTATCTTTAACATAGCTAAGGGCTCTTTCACACTTGCGTTGTTGTGTTCCGGCATAGAGTTCCGTCGTCGGGGCTCTATGCCGGAAGAATCCTGATCAGGATTATCCCCATGCATTCTGAATGGAGAGAAATCCGTTCAGGATGCATCAGGATGCCTTCAGTTCCGGAACGGAACGTTTTTTGGCCGGAGAAAATACCGCAGCATGCCGAGCTTTTTGCTCCGGCCAAAAATCCTGAACACTTGCCGCAAGGCCGGATCCGGAATTAATGCCCATTGAAAGGCATTAATCCGGATCCGGCCTTAAGCTAAACGTCGTTTCGGCGCATTACCGGATCCGACGTTTAGCTTTTTCTGAATGGTTACCATGGCTTCCAGGACGCTAAAGTCCTGTTTGCCATGGTAAAGTGTAGTGGGGAGCAGTATACTTACCGTCCGTGCGGCTCCCGGGGTGCTTCAGAGTGACGTCAGGGCGCCCCACGCGCATGAATGACGTGATCGCATGGGGCGCTCTGACGTCATTCTGGAGCGTCCCGGGAGCCGCGCGGACTGTAAGTATACTGCTCCCCCGCTCCCCACTACTACTATGGCAACCAGGACTTTAATAGCGTCCTGGCTGCCATAGTAACACTGAACGCATTTTGAAGACGGATTCGTCTTCAAATGCTTTCAGTTCACTTGCGTTGTTACGGATCCGACGGGCACCTCCGGCAAATGGAGTGCACAACGGATCCGGACAAAGCAAGTGTGAAAGAGGCCTAAGACGGATCCGTCTTGAACACCATTGAAAGTCAATTGAGGATGGATCCATTTTCTATTGTGCCATATTGTGTCAGTGAAAAATCTGTTTGGCTCAGTTTCGTCAGACGGACACCAAAACGCTGGTGTCCGCCTCCAAAGCGGAATGGAGACTGAACGGAGGCAACCTGATGCATTCTGAGCGGATCCTTATCCATTCAGAATGCATTAGGGCAAACCTGATCCGTTTTGGAGCGCTTGTGAGAGCCCTGAACGGGTCTCACAAACGGAAAGCCAAAACGCCAGTGTGAAAGTAGCCTTATTCCCTAAAGTCACATTATCAAGGCATTATCCTAAAGTACACCTATACCCTTTTGACAAAATACAATGGAGCTTGCTTGATGTTTAAGTGTGCATGGGAGATATATAAGAAAAGAAGAAAAAATATGTTTATTTTATATATGTGTAAATATTATTAATTATATTCAATACATATTAATGAAATGTAATAATAATATATTAACTCCTTTCTCATATTTAATCCCATGGGAGACCTGGTGTTTAACCTAAAGATCCAAAATGCCTCCTTTGGTAAAATAATTTTTTTATTATCTCCACCTCTAGATGGGGCCACAACTTTTTCTATTGCAAATGTTTGAAAGCTTTTTAAACTGCGATCATGTAAGGATATGAAATGTTTGGCTGCGTTTGATGTTCCCAGGCAGGACGGATTTTATATATAATTAATATTAACTAAATTAATTTATTATTAATTATATAGAAAATCCGTCCTGCCTGGGAACATCAAACGCAGCCAAACATTTCTGTAGATTTCTGGCTCCATTTGAGTCCGAAAACTGGCGAAAATGAACATAAATTTGTTGGTGCATCTGGTCACGCCCCCTTCCTGCCATTGTCACGCCCCATTTTTTTAAAGGCACAGTTAAAAATTCACAAACACATAGTTTGCAACTTTTTAACGCCACTTTTCGTAAACAAGTGAAATGATAAATCTCCCCCTCTATTCATTCTGTTCATGGCTTAAATCCAATGGCGCATCTAGAAATGACTAGGCCCCACAGCAAGTTTATGAACAGGGCCCCCCTCCCCCCAGTAACATATGTGTAATACATTAGCATCACATTCCTGTGAGCTGCTGGGACTGGGGCGCACTTCCTATTGCTATGTCTGTACAGAAGTCTGAGGGGCTCTTGTCTCTATGGGAACACAGGTGGGCGGGGATGTCATGTGACTGCTCCTCTGAAGATGCTTGCTGCAATGCATGCTGGGATTTTTACTTTCACTTTGCAGCTGCTCCGCCCACACAGCCGGTCTGAGGAGCTCCTCCAGGGAGGCACGTCATGGTGAACAGGTTAGAAAAATGATATGTAGCCAGTACATGTCACATGATAGAAATACTTCATGGTTTTGGCTATTGTCTTTGGATTTTTGATACTTAGGGTGGCCAACCCCTCTAAGTATTAATTCACAGGTTTGTGTTACATCATGTTCATCAATGGTTTGTAATATTTTATCTATTAATAGTAATAACCACACTTGTTTTTTATGAAATGAACAAGCTGTAACAGCCTCACTTCTTTAGGACAGTGGTCAGAGTCCTTACCTATAACACGAGATACACAATAATGAGAGAGAAAGAAACAGAGACCTACTGTATAGAGTATATTATGTTATATGTTTGGTTTATGGTATAGATGTTTTTAATATACACTATCTCACAAAAGTGAGTACACCCCTCACATTTTTGTAAATATTTTATTATATCTTTTCATGGGACAACACTGAAGATATGAGCTTGATACAATGTAAAGCAGTCAGTGTACAACTTGTATAACAGTGTAAATTTGGGGTGCCCTCAAAATAACTCACCACACATCCATTAATGTCTAAACCGCTGGCAACAAAAGTGAGTACACCCCTAAGTGAAAATGGCCAAATTGTGCCCAAAGTGTCAATATTTTGTGTGGCCACCATTATTTCCCAGCACTGCCTTAACTCTCTTGGGCATGGAGTGCACTAGAGCTTCACAGGTTGCCACTTGAATCCTCTTCCATTTCTCCATGATGACATCATGGAGCTGGTGGAAGTTAGAGACCTTACGCTCCTCCACCTTCCATTTGAGGATGCTCCACAGATGCTCAATAGGGTTTAGGTCTGGAGACATGCTTGGCCAGTCCAGCACCTTTACCCTCAGTTTCTTTAGCAAGGAAGTGGTAGTCTTGGAGGTGTGTTTGGGGTCGTTATCATATTGAAATACTGCCCTGCGGCCCAGTTTCCGAAGGGAGGGGATCATGCTCTGCTTCAGTATGTCACAGTACATTTTGGTATTCATGGTTCCCTCAATGAACTGTAGCTCCTCACAGCTGACAGCACTCATGCAGCACCAAACCATGACACTACCACCACCATTCTTGACCGTAGGCAAGACATACTTGTCTTTGTACTCCTCACTTGGTTGCCGTCACAAACGCTTGACACCATCTGAACCAAATAAGTTTATCTTGGTCTCATCAGACCACAGGACATGGTTTCAGCAGTCATACATCTACTTTGAAAAGACAACCTCTGGATATAACGCTGAGCACGTGCACTCAACTTCTTTAGTGAACCATGGCGAACCCTGTTCTGAGTGGAACCTGTCTTGCTAAACCTGTGTATGGTCTTGGCCACAGTGTTGGCAATCTTCTTATAGCCTAGCGGCCAGAGGTGGGCAAACTTTTTGACTTGTGGGCCACAACGGGTTCATATATTGGACCCAGGGGCCGGACCAAGAGTAGATGGATGGGGCGTTTGTGTGAATTAATATAAATTAAATTTAAATGTCGTAACATTAAAGGTTTAGTTTAATTCAAGGTAGAAAAGCATAAAAAGAGTTATTGTACAAAACTTTTATGCAATGTATTCCTTTCATAACATAGTGTTAGAGATGTGTGAATTTTATTCTATATTTTTTGTATCTCTAGGACTGTAACTGGTTAGTCTTAAGTTGTTAAGAAGAAGTTTGTATCTCAGGAGCCTCCCCCCTCCCCTTTCTGCTGTTAGTCGAGCTCTGTCTATGCAATGCTATGAGGAGAAGAAGGGGGGTGCAGAGAACTGTGCTGTGGGCAGTGTGAAAGGAAGCTAAATCCAATCCCTTGGCTGGATGAATATGATACATACATATTACTCACTGCCTATAGAAGAACGCCTCTTTGAAGTGTCATATATGACGTGTGCAGTATTATTGTTAGGATAGACGCCATTACAACATGGCGACGATAACCAGATATTTACATTAGTTCACATTCCAAAGTAGTGCACAGTGCGCAGATGCTAGAGTGTTATCTCTTCTCTTATCTCTTCTTCCTTTTGAGCCAATGAAATAATGCCTGGGCCTCAGAAAGTACTGCCCTTTTCTGAAGATGTATATACCGCTTACTTTCTGTAATAAAGTAGAGATTGCATTGACTATCTATGTGTCAGCGTCTAGTCTCTCAGCCACGCGTGGATATTAAACCCTGGGGGGTACTTTGATTCGGAGCACCAGAATGTATCTTAAAGGTTTTAATTAAAAGCCGCTTTGTCAATTGGCGCCCAACGTGGGGCCCCAAGGCAAAGGGAGCATCAACAGCCGACACACAAGAGGCCCCAGGACTTGACGAACGGCAGAGAGGAGATGGCCGGCTTTAATAGAATGGTGAGAAAACTCTTACCCGCCTTTCTGCCATTTAGTTCGTCACTTCATGTTGGCTTAGTCTGCTGTGAGGTGGTACCCATGTAAGTATAGTAGTCGGCTAATATGCTGAAAGCCTGGGGTCCATAGAACCATAATCTGAATTGATAGATCACTCTGGTGTGTATATGTGTTTATGTGTGTCAGTATGGTCCAAGGAGTAAATTGAGCATGGACAGTAAGACCACAGACAAAGGGGGGGGGGGGACAGTAACCTCCTGGTTTGGAAGGGGGCTCTGTAGCGCCGAGGTGTGGGACAAAGTAAACTCCAGCTGACCTGGCAGGAAGTCGCGTGGAGCCGCCTGACCCCCAAAGGGGAAGACTGCGGAGATATTCTCCACCTAACCTGACCTCAGGAAGAAGCGTGGAGCCACCTGACCCCCAAGGGGGAAGACTGTGGAGATATTCTCCACCTGACCTGACCCCAGGAAGATGCGTGTGGAGCCGCCTGACCCCCGGAGAGGGGAAGACGTCCCAGCTGACTAGTCAGACGTGATAGTCAGATTTGAGCCAACCAGAGGGGAGGGTGAATCCTTTGTCTGTGGAGGAAAGGGTTAAAGGTGCCTCTTTACTCCTCTGTTTTGTGTGCATCAGTCTGAAATACTGCTGTTGAAATGGGCCAGTCCCAGTATTATGAAGAAGGAGAAAATACAGCCCCTAGCTAGTAGCGAGGGAAGAGGGATATTATAGGATGTGATATTAATGGAGAATTGAAAGTTAAAATGTGAAAAAGAATGTTACAGAGAAAGTGTGGCCCCAGAGAGCAGGTCGCCCGGCTGGCAACAGGGATGAAAATCTGTAAGAATCTGTGAAGTTAGAGCTTACAGACTGTGGACATCATAACTCCTGTGATGTTGAGGGGGGTTCTAATGAGTGAGAGAACAGAGCAGTGTCAGAATGTTAGTTGATGGCACTAGCAAGAAAGAAAGTGCCCCAGTGTCTGCAATCAGAAAGGCTCTTGTGTTAAATGTTCAGAAATGAACTGGTTAAGTTTTGTTACCCTAATGATATGTGTGTGTTTAAATAGGGAAGATCCATAGCCCTAGCATTAGAGATTAGAGCAGTAAAACATGGTCAGTTAATGGATAAGTATTGTATCTAGTGTGAGCCACAGAACACAAATGTGTTAGGAAGATATCTCTGAAGTAGTTCTACTTTCCAGAGTGTGAGAAAACACAGTATTGTCTGGTGCAGTATCTGCAAATGTTTGAGGAATATTTAAGACGGTTGAACGTCCTGTGATGGACTGATTCACTTTCCCCTGCCTTAACAGAGAAACATTCCTGAGATAAGAGAAGCAGGCAAAGAAAAAAGGGGGGAGGGAATCATGCAGAATAAGTGATGTTATATGTGTAATAATATTATACAATACGAAGAATTGTTTAATAATTTTCTTTCTTCTTTCCCAAGCAGTGTCATGTGGGAATCAAGCTTTTAACAAAAATTATTATATATGTGCAATGAGCAGGACACTGGGTCATTGGGGCTGCTATGCAGTGGGTCAGATTTAGGTGTAACTAAGTTCGTGACGCCAGTTGCAGCTTGCGCAGGTACTGTAAAAGGGCCCTTTAAGATGGTATGAGCTCATGTACTAGGTTAGGAATGCCAGAGGGGGATATTGTCTCTGTATTGTGTCAACGGTGTCTCCTACCTTAGTACGGCTGGACTCCTGTATCCTGGCTCACATGCAACAAAATTGAGTGCTGTAAATAGGAGTAATGGAGGAATGATGGAATTCCACACAGAGAATAGGGTCCAACTTGTCTTTACTTGATGTTATAAGTGGCAGCTTTAGATCCATACAGTTATACAGCAATAGTCTTTAGGTCCCAGCAGGTGTTGGCAATATGTGGCAGGAATTATATATATATTTATATTCTGCATCTAGTACATAAGCCTATAGATCTGGCAGGTATCTGTCTTCTGCTCTGTCTTGGGTTCTGCTTTGTTTGGGCCTGACTAGCTATGGAGGTACTTATCTTCTCCTTGTATTTGGAATCTGTACTTACAGGACTGCTCGCAGGGAATGGTGGTTTCTTCCTGGAGATCTAGTAGTTCTGAAGATGGCTGCTTTCTTTGTCATCCAGCTGAGGTAAGGAACTCAGGCTGGGAATGTTGCTTTGGGCCTCAGCAAAGGCCTGAATCCTTTGTTGGGATCCCTGTTTTCTGGGAGCTCCTATTCACACAGGCTACCCCAACAGGGGGTGGCTGGTACACTGCCTAGAACTTTCTGTCCTCCCTCTGAAGTAGGATCTGGGAACATTTCACTCTTCCTCAGATGGGGGGAAGCTAGCCTGGAATGGTATATTCCAGTCTAGGTATACTAAGCTGTCCTACAGACTATCTGCATATTGCTGCCACCTGCAGGTGTACATGGATATTACAGCATAATATATTCAATACAGATAAATACAATGTCAGAATACACAAGATATTAACACATTCACATCTTAACACCATGAAGCTGGGTGACATAGTTTTAGTGACATACTCTGGGATGTTACATATGTGCAACACTAACTAAGACCACCTGGCATATAAGATGATTTGGGTTTAACAAAATGACTGAATGATTATAACATGTATATTGTCTTGTTCTAAGATTTGATTAATCACAGAGTGAAGACCAGAAGACATTGGAAAACACAGCACAACAGCGACATAGACCATCAGCAATTCTGGGTGTGGTGTGGCTATCTGTTTCCAGGAAAGCTGTGTTTGTCTGTGCTGCAAGTTTTGGGATGAAACAAAGAAAAATTATTCAGTGGAATATGAATGGGTGTGGCTTTGAGTTGTAGTTGAGGCGAATATGTGTGAAGACTGATGGATGTTTTTAGCAGAGCTGTGTATGCAATTCATATTTTATGTATAAGGGCGTGGTTATGAGCTGTTTGTGAAAACGAGTACATGAAAATGTGAATGTGTATGGAGTACGATATTTGTTTTTAAATAATATGCGCATTGAGAATTTTATTTTATTTTTCTTGGAAGATTTTTGGTTTTTATTGGTGCCAACAGTATTGATTGAGCTGTACATTTTTTTTAAATTGAAGTCAATGAAAAGTTTCTTATGGGCCCTTTGTGTGTTCATGTCTGTATTTTCAGATCTGTTTGTTTCAATGTTTGAAGTTACGTGTTACATGTTAAGTGTTGTGCTAAACATCAGAGCTCTGTTCTCATGGACAGTTGGGACACTACTGACGGACCAAAGGAGGACCACAGCGTCCAACTGAAAGGGGTGGACTTAGATGACTCAGAGCGGAGGGAGGAGGATAGGGGTGGACGTTACAGACAACGACAGCCCTTGTGCCCATCCCCTAGTTATAAGACACTCCCATGGAAGATGAGAAGTCCTGTTTTCCAGTCTATTAATTCTGCGATAGGAAAAGGTGGATACTTCTGTAAGCCAAAATGCAGAGTAACATCAAGCAGCATTGGTGGTTCAGTAGTGCCAACCATAGGTAGTGTTCCTTTGGCATTGTTTCAGCCCTGATGTCAAACGCCTCATTGAAGTGAGGAAAAAGTAAGTCTGCCACCCTATAATGGTCCTGGGAGATGGGCCTGCAGAGTCTGTGGGACCCAGATCCCAGAAGAGAGAGTGTTGTGCTGTGTGTGGTACTCCTCGTCCACACCTCACTGTCCGTCCCCACAGACACCCATGTTTTTTTTTCATAAGGAGAACACAAAGACGGGGGGGGGGGGGGGGAGTTAGATCAAGATTAGGAAGCAGGAAATCCAGTATCGGAGCTTACAGGTGCCCTCAATGACCAGGAACTTTGTTTCTTGGCCATTAGTGATAAAATTCCCTGGTCCATGTTTGTATCAGTACTCCAAGAAGCTGAGAAAAGCAAACCCACTCACCATTGAATGGTACATGACCTACATGCCGTTAATGAAGCCACAGTTTTTAACACCCACATTGTGCCCAATACACACACCTTGTTGGCTCAGGTTCCCATTACCTCTACTCACTCCACTGTGATTGATTTGTCCTTTAGTCCCTACCGCCTCACAGATGAGGTGGTAAATGCTTTTTATGCCTAGAGCTGGCAATTTTGTGTTCCCCCACACTGGGCCTATCAGATTATTACATTTAGATTGTATTGTTATGAAGTGAGTGGCCACGACTCAGCTGTCCTCACCCAACTGCATGGCCAGCAATAACGCCCCGTAGCATATTATTCAGCCAGACTTGATCCCGTGGCCAGAGGTGCCCCTTTCTGCATCAGAGCTGTAGTAGTTGTACTAGCTATGCTTGATGAAAGCTCTGAGATAGTTCTGAACCACAAAGTGATGGTGATATTACATCTATCCTCATGAACGTACAATCCAAATGATTGTTTTGTT
This sequence comes from Bufo bufo, assembly GCF_905171765.1. Lineage (NCBI taxonomy): Eukaryota > Metazoa > Chordata > Amphibia > Anura > Bufonidae > Bufo > Bufo bufo. The sequence continues at coordinate 637,366,006 of NC_053389.1, forward strand.
GCCTGTTATTTGAGAATGCAGTGTTCCATTTTGTTGCATGACAATGTTGCTCTCCAAAGGTGTAATACTTTGGACCCAGCCACCCTGTTGCCTCTGGATCAAGGGGGGAGGGAAGAGTTAGGGCACTGCACTTTAAACTTTTCTTCCAGATTTCTTCCAGATGCAAAGGAAGAGGCTCCTGACTGTTTGCAGATGATGTCACAAGAGGTAGTGGGATTTGGTAAATCAGCCATTAGGTAATCTAGATCATGTGCTCTTTGTGGATGGATCGAGGTATGGCCAGGATGGCAGGTACTACACAGGTTGGGCAGTGGTGATTAAACGTGAACTACCACACATGTCTGCTCAAGAAGTGGAGCTAAAAGACTCTGAAGATGGCTTGCAGATATGCAGATGGGAAAACAGCCAACATTTACACTGATTCCAGGTGTGCTTTTGGGATAGCCCATGACTATGGGCCCATATGGAAAGCCAGAGACTCCTTGATCGCTTCAGGTAAACCCATTGAAAATGGGGAAGCAGTGAGGTCTCTGATGGAAGCCCTCTTGTCACTAAGATGAGGGGTGATGATAGCAACGAAAGGCCACTGTAAACAGATGCAGAGGAGGCAAAGGGGAAAGCCACGGCAGATCAGGCGGCAAAAATGGCTGCCAAATTACCTAAGCAGACCCCTGTCTTAAGTGGCCACAGTTCAGGTCCCTAAAATAACTGCTCCTGTCTCCCGAAAGTTCTTAAGACCTTACAGTACCAGATGGGGAAGGAGGAAAGGGACTGGTAGATGGAAAAGGGGGGACTACAAATAAGAAGGGCCTAAAACAGTTCAAAGGGAAACTTTGCCTTCCCAGGTCCCTCTACTCCACGATGGCACAGGCAACCCATGGAGTGATGCACCAGACAAAAACTGCTATGTGTGATTTAGTACGTAGCATATGGTACGCCCCAGGGTTCAGCACTGTAACAGTCAGATATACTCAAGAATAAATGATTTGTGCCCAGAACAACGTGGGCAAGGTGGTTAAGGTACCCAAGAAACATGTCTTGCTTTTTGTATCTGTTTCAACGTTTGCAGACTACCTTCAACTACCCAAGGTGGGCATGTATGAGTATGTATTGATATTTGATGACTTGTTTTCAGGATGGCCAAAACCGTACCCAAAGAAGTAAAGAAGATTATGGCTGAAGTTGTGTGCAGGTATGGGGTACCTTAGATCATTGAAAGTGACACAGGTGTTCACTTCACAGGTGAAGTGATGCAGGAGATAATGAAGGTTTTGGGTGTAGGACAGGCCTTACATGCTTCGTACCATCCACAAAGCAGCAGTAGAGTAGGAAAAAGGAACTGAACGGGACACTAAAGTTAAAGATTCAAAAAGCCTTAACAGATTGCCTGCTGGTAGCCCTCTTTTAGTAAGGTATACGCCTAACCGTGAGACAGGCCTTTGTCCCTATAAGGTCCTTTTTGGGTCAGCCCCTAGGATAGGATTTCATTTCCCACAGCAGCTCCAGATGCAACATGGTTGTCTGACAGATTATGTGATCAGTTTTGTACAAGCATTTGACTAAAGTAAATTTTCGAGTTTTTGCTTCACTTCCAGGTTTTGATAAAGTACCAGGAACCCACCCACTTGTGTCTGGAGATTGGGTGGTAGTAAAAGACACGTCCTAAAGTCCTGGTTTGATGGTCCATTCCGAGTGTTGTTGACCACAAGCACAGTGAAGCTCAAAGAAAAGCATAATTGGATTCCTTTCAAGGAAGTGCTGAGACTGGTTTTCCCTTGTGTGACTGTTGATCATGACTCAAAAGAATATGGAAAAATTGTATGAAAACTTCGGTCCAGTCAAATCAGAAGCACTGATGACCTCCAGTCTCCCCCATATGATGTCAACGCAAATTAGGGAAAGATCATCTGACTTCCCCGTGCTCAAATCCAGTGTCATGTGAGGCTGTTCACTAGGAATGGCTTGTCGTGGTAGCTGGTGAAGAGGAGGCGGAGCTTCGGGACAGATGTTTAGGTTTAGGGAGAGAATTAAAATTCAAGGGGGGACTGTTAGAGATGTGTGAATTTTATTCTATATTTTTTGTATCTCTAGGACTGTAACTGGTTAATCTTAAGTTGTTAAGAAGAAGTTTGTATCTCAGGAGCCTCCCCCCTCCCCTTTCTGCTGTTAGTCGAGCTCTGTCTATGCAATGCTATGAGGAGAAGAAGGGGGGGGGCAGAGAACTGTGCTGTGGGCAGTGTGAAAGGAAGCTAAATCCAATCCCTTGGCTGGATGAATATGATACATACATTTTACTCACTGCCTATAGAAGAACGCCTCTTTGAAGTGTCATATATGACGTGTGCAGTATTATTGTTAGGATAGACGCCATTACAACATGGCGACGATAACCAGATGTTTACATTAGTTCACATTCCAAAGTAGTGCACAGTGCGCAGATGCTAGAGTGTTATCTCTTCTTCTCTTATCTCTTCTTCCTTTTGAGCCAATGAAATAATGCCTGGGCCTCAGAAAGTACTGCCCTTTTCTGAAGATGTATATACCGCTTACTTTCTGTAATAAAGTAGAGATTGCATTGACCATCTATGTGTCAGCGTCTAGTCTCTCAGCCACGCGTGGATATTAACCCCTGGGGGGTACTTTGATTTGGAGCACCAGAGTGTATCTTAGAGGCTTTAATTAAAAGCTGCTTTGTCAATAGTATGCATAACTCACCTTCAATGTTAGTGGGAACAGTGTTGTTTGTGCGGGGGGCACTTGATACTGGCACATGGGGGGAGGGGGGTTGGTACCTGACCTGATACTGGCACCTGGGGGGGGGGGTTTGTTACCTGATACTGACTGGCACATGGGGGGGGGGAAGGCACCTGATACTGTGGATGGCACTGTTTAGGGGAGGGGGATCTGTGTATGGCACTATTTAGGGGAGGGGGATCTGTGTATGGCACTATTTAGGGGAGGGGGGATCTGTTGATGGCACTATTTAGGGGAGGGGGATCTGTGGATGGCACTGTTTAGGGGAGGGGGATCTGTGGATGGCACTGTTTAGGGGAGAGGGATCTGTGGATGGCACTGTTTAGGGGAGGGGGATTGTGGATGGCACTATTTAGGGGAGGGGGATCTGTGGATGGCACTATTTAGGGGGGGGGGGGTTTGTTACCTGATACTGACTGGCACATGGTGGGGGAGGCACCTGATACTGTGGATGGCACTGTTTAGGGGAGAGGGATCTGTGGATGGCACTGTTTAGGGGAGGGGGATCTGTGTATGGCACTGTTTAGGGGAGGGGGGGATCTGTTGATGGCACTGTTTAGGGGAGGAGGATCTGTGGATGGCACTATTTAGGGGAGGGGGATCTGTGGATGGCACTATTTAGGGGAGGGGGATCTGTGGATGGCACTATTTAGGGGAGGGGGATGTGTGGATGGCACTATTTAGGGGAGAGGGATCTGTGGATGGCACTATTTAGGGGAGGGGGATCTGTGGATGGCACTATTTAGGGGAGGGGGATCTGTGGATGGCACTATTTAGGGGAGGGGGATCTGTGGATGGCACGGGGGGGGGGGCCCATAATTTTTTTTTGCTCTGGGGCCCATGCATTTCTAGCTACACCCCTGGGACATGTGCCCAATTTGGAGACCCAGAAGTTGAAGGGGGCAGACCCATCAGTCAGTATGTGTAGGCGTGTGCACACTTACTGCTCCACCATGTCGCACGTCCCCGTGATGTCCACGATCTAATTGTATATCTGCTCTATCAACTTTCGATGTTCTTTTCTACGCCTACCATGTTGATTATTGTCAGGGTTCCATGCCGGAGAGGGAGCACGAGAAAGGGATACCACATCCAAGGGAGGTTAATTGTTTGAAATTAAATATGATTGAGCGGAAAAGTGGGACAAATTATTGAAGCGCAAATGTGGGACAAGTTGTTAAAGTTTAAACATTTAATGAAAGGGCGCGCGTCAATTAAAGAAGAATTTTTGAAATGTAATTCTCTGTCACCTATGCAGAGCAGGGGTTTGTATACGGCAGCGTTGGAGAAGGACGAGGTAGCCAACACTGTTTTTTTGTTACATTTTTTTAATTTTTTAATTAGGGTACACTCCAAAAGAGTGGGAAATATCCAAAATACAACAATGAGCAATTGCGCTGTAGTATAACAATGGCTGAGTAAGGCCGGTATACATGTCTATTCTGCACAAGGTACGGACAAGTCCTGTGTTTATCCATGCCTGGTTCATTTTTAATGAACGTGAGCTTGTCCCCATTGGCTGTGGACAGGCGGCTACGCTTGTCTATGATAACGCCCCCTGCCGTGCTTAACACACGTTCAGACTGGCTGCAGGGCAGGCCAGCACCTCCAAGGCGTAAAGGGCAAGCTCAGGCCATGTGTCCAATTTGGAGACCCAGAAGTTGAAGGGGGCAGACCCGTCATTCAGTACGTGTAGGCGTGTGCACACATACTGCTCCACCATGTTGGTGAAATGCTGCCTCCTGCTAAGACGTTCCATATCAGCTGGTGGTGCTGGTTGTTGTGGCATGCTGACAAAGCTTTTCTACATTTTGGCCATGCTAACCCTGCCTTCTGAGGTGCTGGTGGTGCCCCAGCTGCGTTGGCGACCTCTTCCTCCTCCTCTGCCTTCGCCTTGTGCTTCCACTGTGCCCCCGCTGTCAGGTGGGAATGCCACCAGCAGCGCGTCTACCAGCGTGCGCTTGTACTCGCGCATCTTACGATCACGCTCCAGTGATGGAATTAAGGATGGTACGTTGTCCTTGTAACGGGGATCCAGCAGCGTGGCCACCCAGTAATCAGCACAAGTTAGAATGTGGGCAACTCGGCGCTCGTTGCAGAGACACGTAATCGCTCATGTGTACCAGGCTTCCCAGAGGCAACGAAAAGCTGTCCTATGTGGGAGGTGTATCGTCTGTGTCCTCTGTATCCCCCCAGCCACGCACCAGTGATGGCCATGAGCTGGTTTGGGTGCCACCCTGCTGTGAACATGGTTCCTCCTCCTCCATCTCCTCCTCCTCCACCTCATCATCCTCCAGAACTGTGCACTGGCTGGATAATGGTGTACCTGGCGTTTGTGGGTGCAGGAACCCACCCTCGGAGCCACTTGTGGATGACTGGCCGTAAACCCTATGAAATGATCCCTCTTCCTTCTCCTGTGCCACATCCTCTTCCATCATCACCAGAAGCGTTTTTTCAAGGAGGCATAGAAGTGGGATAGTAACGCTGAGAACGGCGTTATCGGCACTGGCCATGTTGGTGGAGTACTCGAAACAGCGCAACAATGAACACAGAGCGACTCACCCGTGGGTGCTGCAGCTGAAACTCCACTATCGCCTGCTGCTGCTCGCACAATCTGGCCAGCATGTGCAAGGTAAAGTTCCACCCTGTAGGCATGTCGCATATGAGGCGGTGAGCTGGAAGGCTGAAGTTACGCTGCATCGCTGACAGGCGAGCAGCAGCAGGGTGAGAACGACGAAAGCGCGCACAGACGGCCCACACTTTATGCAGCAGCTCTGACATATCGGGGTAATTTTTAAGGAACCTCTGCACCACCAAATTCAGCACATGCGCCAGGCAAGGGATGTGTGTCAAACCGGCTAGTCCCAGAGCTGCTACGAGATTTCGCCCATTATCGCACACCACCAGACCGGGCTTGAGGCTCACTGGCACCAACCACTCATCGGTCTGTTATTCAAGGCCCGTCCACAGCTCCTGCGTGGGGTGGGGTTTGTCCCCCAAACAGATAAGTTTTAAAACTGCCTGCTGTCGTTTACCCCTGGCTGTGCTAAAGTTGGTGGTGAAGGTGTTACGCTGAAGGGATGAGGAGCTGGTAGAGGATGAGGAAGCGGAGTAGGAGAAGGAAGCAACAGGAGGCAAACTGAAGCGCCCTGCAATCCTCGATGGTGGAAGGACATGCGCCAAACTGTTATCCGCCTGAGGCCCAGCCGCCACTGCATTTACCCAGTGTGCTGTTAGGGAGATATAACGTCCCTTACTGGTCCACATATCCGTAGTTAGGCGGACCTTGCCACAGATGGTGTTGCGCAGTGCACACCTGATTTTGTCCCCCACTTGGTTGTGTAGGGAAGGGATGGCACGCCTGGAAAAGTAGTGGCGGCTGGGCAGGACGTACTGTGGGACAGCCACTGCCATAAGGCTTTTAAAACTCTCCGTCTCCACCGGACGGAATGACAGCATTTCAAAGGACAGTAATTTTGAAATGCTGGCATTCAGGGCCAGGGATCGCGGATGGGTAGGGGGCTACTTCCCCTTCCGCTCCAGTGTTTGGGAGATGGAGAGCTGAACGCTTCCGTGGGACATTGTGGAGATGCTTGGTGACCCAGGTGGTGGTGTTGCTGGCAGATCCTCTGTTTGATCGACCACGTCCTCTCCCTGCAACAGGCACTCCACCAGCAGCACCACGACCAGGGCCACGTCCCTTATTTGACGCTCTCCTCATATTTCTCAAGTTTAGGATCTTGCCCAAAATGGGTGTTTTTTTTAATAACAGAATAGAACACCAGTATCTAATGCGTGTATTTTACACTGACAGCTTTTTTGTACCTCATGAAGGGGAGTGATTCCCCGAAACGCGTTGTATCACTGCAATAAAAGATTCTTATTCTGATCCTGGCGACTGGTTGATGGTAATTCGCGCCGTGGGACGTATTTGTATTTTCCTGTGCCAATCTTCTTGGGGACTCCGGGCATCTCCATTTAGAAGACTCTCCGTGATCCCGTGGCTGCAGACCATCACAATTAGGTGTCCAGACTTACCATACTAACTTTCATTAGCGTTGTGCCTACATTTGCACAACCACGTAAGGTGAGCCTTGCAAGTTATTTCCTTCCTACTTTCTTACTCACAGAATTACCCTATGGTGTGCACATCTGTTTTATTACAGTATTACTCGGCCTGTCATATTACATATACTACAGAAGACATCTTGCATGAGGTATATAGCCATAATCCATGTTGATCACATTCAGATACAGTACAGACCAAAAGTTTGGACACACCTTCTCATTCAAAGAGTTTTCTTTATTTTCATGACTATGAAAATTGTAGATTCACACTGAAGGCATCAAAACTATGAATTAACACATATGAAATTATATACATAACAAACAAGTGTGAAACAACTGAAAATATGTCATATTCTAGGTTCTTCAAAGTAGCCACCTTTTGCTTTGATTACTGCTTTGCACACTCTTGGCATTCTCTTGATGAGCTTCAAGAGGTAGTCCCCTGAAATGGTTTTCACTTCACAGGTGTGCCCTGTCAGGTTTAAGAAGTGGGATTTCTTGCCTTATAAATGGGGTTGGGACCATCAGTGGCGTTGAGGAGAAGTCAGGTGGATACACAGCTGATAGTCCTACTGAATAGACTGTTAGAATTTGTATTATGGCAAGAAAAAAGCAAATAAGTAAAGAAAAATGAGTGGCCATCATTACTTTAAGAAAGGTCAGTCAGTCAGTCGAAAAATTGGGAAAACTTTGAAAGTAAGGGCTATTTGACCATGAAGGAGAGTGATGGGGTTCTGCGCCAGATGACCTGGCCTTCACAGTCACCGGACCTGAACCCAATCGAGATGGTTTGGGGTGAGCTGGACCGCAGAGTGAAGGCAAAAGGGCCAACAAGTGCTAAGCATCTCTGGGAACTCCTTCAAGACTGTTGGAAGACCATTTCAGGGGACTACCTCTTGAAGCTCATCAAGAGAATGCCAAGAGTGTGCAAAGCAGTAATCAAAGCAAAAGGTGGCTACTTTGAAGAACCTAGAATATGACATATTTTAAGTTGTTTCACACTTGTTTGTTATGTATATAATTCCACATGTGTTAATTCATAGTTTTGATGCCTTCATAGTCATGAAAATAAAGAAAACTCTTTGAATGAGAAGGTGTGTCCAAACTTTTGGTCTGTACTGTACATCCTTTTATATCTCTAATTGCATCATATAGGGAACCAAATAGTCAAAACTCGTTATATTTCCCTCCCAACCCACCCCCCTTCCCCACCCCAACATCTGCTACTCATGCCAATCTTGTTCGCCTCCTCCTAACTTCAATTTTGTGGTATTGCCTAATAGTACATATTTAGACCTCCAAAGAACCTAGCGTGCCTTTCAATTTTGCCTCCAGATACCACTTAGTTTGCTCAAATGGAGATACCAGCTCCTTGATTACTTCTCTCATCAAGATATGCTCAACCATTTTCTTCCATTTTTTAATGAACTTTGCCACTGCCTTCTCCTTGCTCTTACTTACTTCTAGTCTCTCTAAATAAAGGACCTTTTTTATCATGCCTACTACTTCATCTTTGGTAGGAAAAGTGGTCACCAACCAGTGCCTCAATAGACACTTTTTAACTGCCATAAGGACAATATGTATCCCCGGTTCCGCTACCCCTTTTCCTTGCGAGACATCCTGGCCCACTGGAATATATTGGAATATACATTGCTGTGGATCTGCCTTCACCTCCACCTCCCAGAACTCCTTAATAAAGGAGATTATGTCATGAGGTCTGTTTTAGGCTGCGAGCATTTAGGACACTCCCTAAGATAATGTGCTGGGGCATTAGAATATGAAAGATTAAAAGCATATGTAGCTTTATGCAGGATCCTCAATTGTGACTCTCGCCACTGCTCACTATGAACAGCCTTCCTGATATATTCCAACCCCTCTCTCATTTTAAGGGTTAAATCTTCCACCTCAACATCCCTTTCCCAATGTGCGAATACAGTTTTCGCTAAGCCTATAAAACAAGTATCTCGTAGACGTCTATACGTGTCAGCAAGTGAGATCATCACCCCACCCCTAGGGAAGACGATTGGGCTTTGCAATAATCAGAAAGCTGATAGAATGATAATGGGTGAGAAGTCTCCATCTGATGTCTACTCGCAAATTGCTCCCATGACATCAATTTATGATCTGGTCCTATTAGTATGTCACTTAGCGTGTGGATGTTTTTCTCCCTCCATTGCTTATACATCTTGTTTTCTCGTCCTTGTGGAAAAGCCGGCAGAGACCACAAGGGCATCTGGGGCGACAAGTAAATCGGAAGTCTGTATAATTTCCTGATCGCTTTCCATGCCATGATGGTATCTTTGAGAAGAACAGACTGTTTCACCATGTTTGGTAGATCTTTGAGCCTAGTGTGAATAAGGGCAGCTAACTCCCACGGTTGCGCCAATTCCTGCTCCACCCTTCCCGCTGAGAAATAATTAATTTTCCATATCCAGTCCCTCACATGACGGAATAGGGCCACTAAGTTATATAATCTAATGTCAGGCATATTTAACCCTCCCTCCCACTTCATTAAACAAAGCTTCTTGTAGGCTATGTGGGGCCTCTTCTTATTCCAGAGGAATTTCACGAATGCCGATTGCAGTTTCCCCACATCAGTATGCTTGAGAAGTAAGGGGATAGTCTGTAACGGATATAACATTTTCGGAAAGCTTATCATTTTTATTAAGCATGCTCTCCCCATCAGGGACAATGGCAGGTCTTTCCATTTTTCAAGCTCTTTGATAATTTTAGTGATAAGCGGAGGGTAGTTTAAGGTATAAATTGAGGAAGCTGTTTTGCCTATTTTAACCCCCAAGTAAGTGATATAATCTTTACGCATCTCAACCCCAATTTGGGAGATGGCTTGCGTATCTCTATCCCCTAAAAATAATAGCTGACTCTTGGACACATTTATTTTGTAGCCGTTACTCCTCCGTAATTATGGAATATCTCCAAGACAGCTTTCAGGTGCAGGCTCGGTGAATTCATAAAAATCAGCAGGTCATCTGCAAAACATGTGAGTTCCAGGACTTCCTTCCCCACCTTGATCCCTTCATACGCATCTGACTTACAGAGGTACAGGGCCAGCTGTTCCAGAGCAAGGTCAAACAGCAAGGGTGACAAAGGGCACCCCTGCCGTGTCCCTCTGTGAAGCCAAATGGTATCTGACAAAAATCCTGGAACATGTATCCTTGCCTGAGGATCTGTATACACAGCTGATAGATAGTTCCGAAAGGCTCCTCTCACTGCCATTGTGTTTAAGACATCATTGAGCCATTGCCAGCTGACATTATCAAATGCCTTTTCGGCATCGATGGCAAGAAGAGCCTGCGTAGCCTGGGATCCATTCCTTCGCACACTGTCCTGCACTGCCAGTAGTTTCCTAATATTAGTTACCGCAGAGCGGCCATTGATAAATCCCACTTGATGTTCCCCAATCAGGTCCGGCATGAGTAATGCCAATCTATTGGCCAGTATCTTTGATGCCAACTTCAGATCCTGATTAATCAAAGAGATTGGCCTGAAAGATTCCGGTTGTGTCAAATCCTTCCCTGCTTTTGGGATCAGCTTAATATAAGCCATATTACTGGATGGGGGTATCCTCTCCCCCTGGAGCACCGTATTAAACAGGGTGGTCAATGTCGATACTATATCAGGTCCTAGAGCCTTGTAGAATTCTGCTGGGAACCAATCCGGACCCGGCGACTTCTCATTGTGCAGGGCCTTAATAGTTTGCTGTACCTCGGTCTCTGTTATATCAGTGTTGAGGCTCTCTAACATTTCTGCCGATAAGGTAGGAAGTTTTACTTGGTTTAAAAGCTCCCTCGCTTTCTGTGAATCATAAGGTGTTTGGGAGTACATAGCCACAAAATAATTTTTCATAATGTCTAACAGCTTTTTAGGGTGGGAATGCAGGACTCCATCTCATCCCGTAGGGGGTATAATTGCGAGCACCTGGCATGTGGGCGTGTAAGATTCGCAAGCAACTTGCCCGCCTTGTTGCCGTATTTGAAGAGAGTAGCCTGTCTACAATCAGCAAACCATTTGACTCTCTCTTCCTGATAATAATCATAACTATGCTTGGCGGTGACCCATTCCACCTTATTTTCATCTGACGGATCATTAAGATATTTTGTGTATGCTAGCCTGACAGTTTGTATGGCTTGTTCATATTTCTTCTGTACATCTCTTCTCTTCCCTATTGTGTATGACATGATTTGCCCCCGTAGTACTGCTTTTGCTGTTTCCCAAAACAACTCAGAGTTTTGCTTATGGGCTTCATTGTCTTGGGAGTACTCCCACCACCAACCCCTCAATCTATCAATGAAATCTTCATCCATCAGCAAGTGATTTAGCATTCTCCAAACCTGGTCTGTACCTCTGGGGATATTTTCCTCCAGTTCAATCCAGAGTGAAGCATGATCCGAGATCAGTATGTCCACTAGTTCCGCCTTATGAACTCTCGAGACCAGATCCGGAGATACCATTACATAATCAATTCTGGACCAAAATTTCTGAGAGAAAGAGTAATGGGAGTACTCCCTATCAGCGGGGTGACATCTCCGCCAAATATCAACCAAATCCACAGATTCAAGGAACGGAGTGAGTGTATGAGGACCCTCTGGATTTTGTTGAAATCTTTTGTGACCCGTCTGTTTTCTGTCCTCTGCACTATTTCTTACCCTATTAAAATCACCCGCTACTATCATGGGTGGACCTTTATCTTGTAGAACTAAGTTCTCCAAAGCTTGATAGAAGCCTGTCTGGGCCGAATTAGGGGAATAAATGTTATATAGGAGCAGTAGTCTACCCTCCAAGTTTAGCTCGACTCTCAATCTCCTCCCTTCCCTATCTGCATCACTGCTGTTTAGGGTATACTGAAGGTTTTTATGGAAAAGTATCATTACCCCTGCCTTCCTGCCTACCGATGGCGAACCAAATACCTATCCTACCCAGTATTTCCGCATCCTCCAGAAGTCATGTTCCTCCAGGTGTGTCTCCTGCAGTAGGGCCACATCTGCCTTCAGCTTTTTAAGGTGTCTAAGTACCATATTTCGTTTGGTCTGAGAACGCAGACCTTTCACGTTCCAAGTCACTATTTTCATATAATCATCCAATTCAGGGCTATTTCTGGAGACACACCTGGAGAAAATCCAGACTGTCTATATCTGCAAAGAAAGCACAAGTTAGCACTGAGCAGCAATACAAACATTTCCCAACTGAAAATCCCCCCCTCCCCTCCCCCACCATTAACATAAGAAACATCAGTAAGCGATATCAGTCTCTTAGCATTGACTTCCCTTTTTTCGTCCGGAACTATCGCAATTTCGTGCTCCTATCCTTCAAACCACAATAATACTCTAGGAAAATCTCCTACCCCCAAAGCCCTCTGTAACGTCCGGAACATAACATTTCCATTTTAAACCACTCATTTACCCTCCATACTAAATCAACATTGCTGGTTCAGTCTCCCCTCCCCCTCCATCCATGCTATATACCTAACCCGATAGGACCTGGTATTTCAGTCTTCTGACTTAGCGTAAAGTGTCCCAGGGCCTTTAACAATCAACAGATAGCCCACCCTACTTGACAAGAGTCCTCAGGATCTCTTCTCTTCAGCCTTGGGAGTCATCTATGGGCTCCATGAAAGTCGGGGATCTCCTATGGTACTGAGAGTCTTGAAGCCTCTCCTTCCTTCGGTTATACATAGGTTCCAACATTTTTCTTTCTCTCTCCCGTCGCGGCTCTCCTTCTATGTCTTCTCCCAGTGCCCCCATGGCCTCTCTCGGATTAAGATAAGTATCGATGTGGCCATCTTGGCGAAAGACCCGTAGTGTGGCGGGAAACAGCATCGCAAATTAGATTTTTTTCCTGACCAAAGCAGAACATACTTGTGAGAAGGCTCTCCTGCGTTTCGTAACCTCCATCGAGTAGTCACTAAAAAGGAATACCTTTGAGCCTCTCAGCACCAGCGGGTGTTGCACTCCTTTGTACTTCCTCAAAATCGCCTCTTTGGCGGCATAATTTAAATATTTCGCTATGGCAGGCCTCGGTCTCGCCTTCCCCCACTCTGCGTCTGCGGGCCTAGCTGGACCCAATCTATGAGCTCTTTCAACAGTGTACTTGCCTTGGAGCCCCAAGGCTTGAGGGAGTTCTATTGCGAAGATTTGAAGCAGTTGTGTCTGCGGAATATCTTCTGGCAATCCCACCATCCGAAGATTACTTCTCCTGGATCTATTTTCCAGGTCCTCCAGCTTGTCTTTAAGCGCCTGGTTATTTGAGAGCACCTCTCGCACTTTTATTTGTGTCTGCTCCATCTCTTCTTCCACCAGAGCTACCCTTTGTTCCAGCTCCGTTATCTGTGTAGAGTGCTGGGACACTTCTGTTTGTATCTGGAGGAGTGCAGCCGAGACCGTAGCTTCCAATGTGGATTTAATATCCGGCGCTAACAACTTTGCCACTTCAAGCGCCATTGTTCGGCAAGATATAGTAATGCCCTGGTCTGGGGTCAGACTAACCTCGGGTCCCTCCAGTTCCATGTCTGGGCTTCTGACAGGAGGCTGTGCCGCCGATTGAGTGAGTCTCTGTGTCTTCTCCGCCGCCGCCATCTTGCCCTTCGGCTGGCGCTCCCCGCCCTGTGAGAGACGTGCTGGAGTGCCCGTCATGCGGTCTTTTCTCAGAAACTTCTCCATCCACTTGTCCTACAACTCATGCAGGGGTAAGAGGATGACAAAATCACCCCCGAAGGGCTTTATGATTCGATTTGCGGGCTTTGGGTATCGGAGCTCTGGTCTTCCTCACCCTCACATGCGTGCGCCGGAACCGGAAGCATGGGTGTTTTTTTAATAACAGAATAGAACACCAGTATCTAACGTGTGTATCTCACACTGACAGATGCATGTCACGGGTGGTGTGCAGCAAACAAGAAGTCACAAATAAAGATCCAACTGACTTGATCCCAAACTAAGGAACATATGGGTGAGCCCTACAAAAGCCCTAGAGCTCTCCCTGACTGCTCAGCCCATGCAAAGATCTTAATGATAGAAAGTTGCATGCCCCCGTACCTAGACTGAGTAACACCTGAAAACCCTATAATAGTGAGGGGACACGACCACCGGCTCCCTGCACTCAATATGGAGGGAGTCAGGGTCACCTAGAATCAAGCCAACAGGAAAACACAAATAAAGGAATAGACTTATCTTAGGAACCAGCAGTTGCAGCATCTAGCAGTGAGCACAATCCAGGAAGTGGTATAAACCGCAAAGTGAAGCAGTATGGGAGGGGATATAAAGGGAGGCGATCACTGCTAATAGATGCCAGCTGGGAGACGGAGGAGAGAAGACAAAACGAAACCAAAACAAAAGAACATCATGCAAGAGGTACTGAAGAACGTCTGTCAGAACTTCTCAGAGATCTGGCGGTGATAATGCAGCAAAGGCTGCTAATTTAGTTTTTTGCCCAAAATGGGTGTTTTTTTAAACCCAGAATATTATTGCAGTATTTCTAGCTTGTATATAGAAACATAGAAACATAGAATGTGTCGGCAGATAAGAACCATTTGGCCCATCTAGTCTGCCCAATATACTAAATACTATGGGTAGCCCCTGGCTTTATCTTATATGAAGGATGGCCTTATGCCTATCCCATGCATGCTTAAACTCCTCCACTGTATTTGCAGCTGCCACTACTGCAGAAAGGCTATTCCATGCATCCACTGCTCTCTCAGTAAAGTAATACTTCCTGATATTACTTTTAAACCTTTGCCCCTCTAATTTAAAACTATGTCCTCTTGTAGCAGTTTTTCTTCTTTTAAATATTCTTTCCTCTTTTACCTTGTTGATTCCCTTTATGTATTTAAAAGTTTCTATCATATCCCCTCTGTCTCGTCTTTCTTCCAAGCTATACATGTTAAGGTCCTTTAATCTTTCCTGGTAAGTTTTATCCTGCAATCCATGTACCAGTTTAGTAGCTCTTCTCTGAACTCTCTCCAAAGTATCAATATCCTTCTGGAGATATGGTCTCCAGTACTGAGCACAATACTCCAAATGAGGTCTCACTAGTGCTCTGTAGAGCGGCATGAGCACCTCCCTCTTTCTACTGGTAATTCCTCTTGCTATACACCCAAGCATTCTGCTAGCATTTCCTGCTGCTCTGTGACATTGTCTGCCTACCTTTAAGTCTTCTGAAATAATGATCCCTAAATCCCTTTCCTCAGATACTGAGGTTAGGACTGTATCACTGATTTTATATTCTGCTCTTGGGTTTTTACGTCCCAGGTGCATTATCTTGCACTTATCAACATTAAATTTTAGTTGCCAGATTTTTGATCATTCCTCTAGTTTTCCTAAGTCCTTTTCCATTTGGTGTATTCCTCCAGGAACATCAACCCTGTTACAAATCTTTGTGTCATCAGCAAAAAAACACACCTTACCATTGAGGCCTTCTGCAATTTCGCTGATAAAGATATTAAACAATATGGGTCCCAGAACAGATCCCTGAGGTACCCCACTGGTAACAAGACCTTGGTCTGAATATACTCCATTGACTACAACCCTCTGTTGCCTGTCCCTCAGCCACTGCCTAATCCATTCAACAATATGGGAGTCCAAGCCCAATGACTGCACTTTATTGATAAGCCTTCTATGTGGGACAGTATCAAAAGCCTTACTAAAGTCTAGATAAGCGATGTCTACTGCACCTCCTCCATCTATTATTTTAGTCACCCAATCAAAAAAATCTATAAGATTAGTTTGACATGATCTCCCTGAAGTAAACCCATGCTGTTTTTCATCTTTCAATCCATGGGATTTTAGATGGTCCACAATCCTCTCCTTAAGTATGGTTTCCATTAATTTCCCCACTATTGATGTCAGGCTTACTGGCCTATAGTTGCCCGATTTCTCCCTACTACCTTTCTTGTGAATGGGCACAACATTTGCTAATTTCCAATCTTCTGGGATGACTCCTGTTGCCAGTGATTGGTTAAATAAATCTGTTAATAGTTTTGCTAGTTCACCGCTGAGCTCTTTTAATAGCTTTGGGTGTATCCCATCAGGCCCCTGTGACTTATTTGTATTAATTTTAGACAGTTGACTTAGAACCTCTTCCTCTGTAAAGACACATGCGTCAAAAGATTCATTAGTCTTCTTTCCCAACTGAGGTCCTTCTCCTTCATTTTCCTTTGTAAAAACTGAACAGAAGTATTCATTGAGGCAGTCAGCTAGTTCTTTATCTTCTTCCATATACCTTCCTTCTTTAGTTTTTAATTTGGTAATTCCTTGTTTTAGTTTCCTTTTTTCATTTATGTATCTGAAGAATGCCTTATCGCCTTTTTTCCCTGACTGAGCTAATTTCTCTTCTGCCTGTGCTTTAGAAGCTCTTATAACTTGTTTGGCCTCTCTCTGCCTAATCTTATAAATTTGTCTGTCATCCTCGTTTTTTTTTTTTTTTTTATAATTCCTAAATGCTATCTTTTTGTTTTTAATGATTTTGGCCACTTCTGCTGAGTACCACAGTGGTCTCTTCCTTTTTTTGCTTTTACTGACAAGCCTAATGCAATCTTCTGTTGCCTTCAATAGTGCCACTTTTAAGTAGTCCCATTTCTCCTGGACTCCAATGAAACTGTTCCAGTCTGATAGGGACTCGTATACCACTAATCTAATTTTAGAAAAGTCTGTTTTTCTAAAATCTAAAACTTTTGTTTTTGTGTGGTGTGACTCAGTCACTGTACTTATAGTAAACCACACTGACTGGTGATCACTAGATCCCAAGCTTTCCCCTACAGTAATATCAGATACCAAATTCCCATTTGTGAATACTAAATCTAAAATGGCCTCTTTCCAGGTTGGCTCCTCCACTACTTGCTGTAGAGATAATCCCAGTAGGGAATTTAGAATATCTGTACTCTTGGCAGAACTAGCTATTTTGGTTTTCCAGTTTACATCTGGAAGATTGAAGTCTCCCATAATGATAACTTCCCCCTTCAATGTCATTTTAGCTATTTCCTCAACTAGTAGATCATCTAATTCTTTGACTTGGGTAGGTGGTCTATATATAACACCTACACGAGTTACCTTATAATTATCAAGCTGCAAGGTAACCCAAACTGACTCTAAATTGTTCTCGCTAACTTGTATCAAATTCGATTTTATGCTATCTTTCACATACAGGGCCACCCCTCCCCCTTCTTGCCTTCTCTGTCTTTCCTGTATAGAGAGAACCCTGGTATTGATATATCCCAGTCATTACTCCCCTTGAACCACGTCTCAGTAACAGCCACTACATCTATATTCTCAGATGCCATTATAGCCTCAAGCTCATTGATCTTATTCCCTAGACTGCGAGCATTTGTAGACAAGACTCTGAGCTTGTCATTTCTTAACCTTTGTGCTACTGGCCTCTTCTGGCATTGTTCCGGGGGCAGTCGGACTGCTGGATTATCACTCTTTTGCCCCCCTTTCCTAGTTTAAATGCTTCTTAGCAAATACTTGGAACTGTTCACCGAGGACATTCGTTCCCTTGAGAGAAAGATGCAAACCATCTTTCTTGTACAGTTCTTTTCCATTCCAACAAGAGCTATCATGAGACACAAAGCCAAACCCTTGGTTCATACACCATTCACCAAGCCATACATTGAATTCCTTAATGCGCATCTTCCTGTCATGCTGAAGGTTATGCACAGGCAAAACTGCAGAGAATGAAACAGTTGATGCAACCTCCCGTATATCCTTTCCAAGTGTATGAAAAGCTTCTTTCACCTTTGAAACCTCATTGCAAGCCAGATCGTTTGTCCCAAGATGGAGAATAACATCCACTTCCCTTTCCTGCTTTGCTTGCCTAACTATATTTAGGATCCGTCGTCTATCCCTGCTAGCGGTAGCACCAGGGAGACATCTCACAACACCATTCTCCTCAAACTTCACACCTCTTATGATGGAATCGCCCACCAACAGCTGCTTACTATCAATCCTCACCTTCTCCTTTTTGTCTTTGGCTGCAGTCTTTAGGCATGGGAGTTGATTGTTTCTCACCCACTGTGCTTGAGCCATCCTCCATGTTGCTCTTGCACTCTGAAAGTGCTGCAAATGAATTATGGAGAGCCACAGACTGTGGGACATGCCTTCTATCCACAACTCTCAGTCTACCTGAACCTACAGTAACCCATCTTCCATTTCTAGGAGGCCTCTGTGGCAGTGGCATTGCAATGTTCTCAGCCTGAGTTTGTTTAGTGGTTAATTTAAAAATCTCATATTTCAAAAAGGTAATTTCCTGACACACTGACAGATGCAGCAAATGCTGCAAAATTAAGTATTTTGCCCAAAATGGGTGTTTTTTTAATAACAGAATAGAACACCAGTATCTAATGCGTGTATCTCACACTGACAGAAGCAGCAAAGGCTGCAAATTTAGTTTTTTGTCCAAAATTGGTGTTTTTTTAAACACAGAAAATTATTGAAGTATTTCAAGCTTGTCTTTCACTCTGCCAAATGCTGCAAAGGCACCAGATGTAGGATATTGCCTAAAATGGGTGTTTTTTTTTAAACCCAGATTATTATTGCAGTATTTCTAGCTTGTATGTCACACTAACAAATGCAGCATAGGCTACAAAATGAAGTATTTTGACCAAAATGGGTGTTATTTTTAATAACAGAATAGAACACCAGTATCTAATGCGTGTAGATCACACTGACAAATGCAGCAAAGGCTGCAAAATTCGTTTTTTGCCCAAAATGGGTGTTTTTTAATAACAGAATAGAACGCCAGTATCTAATGCGTGTATCTCACACTGACAGATGCAGCAAAAGCCGCAGATTTATTATTTGTGTTTTATTTGTGTTTTTTTAATAACAGAATAGAACACCAGTATCTAATGCGTTTATCTCCCACTGACAGATGAAGCATAGGCACTTGATGTAGGGTATTGCCAAAAATGGGTGTTTTATTAAACCCAGAATATTATTGCAGTATTTCAAGCTTGTATGTCACACTAACAAATGCAGCATAGGCCCCAGATGTAGGGGATTGGCAAAAATGGGTGTTTTTTTAAAGCCAGAATATTATTGCAGTATTTCAAGCTTATATCTCACACTGACAGATGCAGCATAGACTGCAAAATTAAGTATTTTGCCAAAAATGGGTGTTTTTTTAAACAGAATAGAACACCAGTATCTAACGCGTGTATGTCAAACTGACAGATGCAGCAAAGGCTGCAAATTTAGTTTTTTGTCCAAAATTTGTGTTTTTTTAAACCAAGAAAATTATTGAAGTATTTCAAGCTTGTCTTACACACTGACAAATGCAGCATAGGCCCCAGATGTAAGGTATTGCCAAAAATGGGTGTCTTATTAAAGCCAGTATATTATTGCAGTATTTCTAGCTTGTATGTCACACTAACCAATTCAGCATAGGCTGCAAAATTAAGTATTTTGCCCACAATTGGTGTTTTTTTTAATAACAGAATAGAACAATGGAAAAAGTACAGAGGGGAGCGACTAAAATGATAAGGGGCATGAAGGGTCTTAGTTATAAAGAAAGATTAAAATAATTGAATTTATTTTGTCTTGAGAAGAGACGTCAAAGGGGGGACATGATTAACCTGTACAAGTATATAAATGGGCCATACAAAAAATACAGCGAAAAGCTGTTCCATGTAAAATGTGCTCAAAAGACAAGAGGGCACTGCCTCTGACTGAAGAAGAAAAAGTTCAGTCTCCAGAAGCGTCAAAGCTTCTTTACTGTAAGAACTGTGAATCTGTGGAATAGACTTCCTCAGGACGTGGTCACAGCAGGAACAGTGGACAGTTTCAAAAAGGGTTTAGACGAATTCTTAAAAGTAAAAAACATAAATGCTTATGAAAACATGTAGAAATCTGAGTCTCACTTCCTTCTGGGTTTCGCATCCCCACCTATGCCTTGCTTGAACTAGATGGACGTTTGTCTTTTTACAACCGTATTAACTATGTAACTATGTAACCAGTATCTATCGCGTGTATGTTACACTGACAGATGCAGCAAAGGCCGCAAATTTAGTTTTTTGCCCAAAATGTTTTTTGTTTTTTTAATAACAGAATAGAACACCAGTATGTAACACGTGTATCTCACACTGACAGATGCAGCAAAGGCTGCAAATTTAGTTTTTTGCCCAAAATGGGTGTTTTTATAAACCCAGAAAATTATTGCAGCATTTCAAGCTTGTCTTTCACACTGACAGATGCAGCAAAGGCACCAGATGTAGGATATTGCCAAAAATGGGTGTTTTAAACCCAGATTATTATTGCAGTATTTCAAGCTTGTATTTCACACAAAAAAAAATGCAGCATAGGCCCCAGATGTAGGGTATTGCCAAAAATGGGTGTTTTTTAAACCCAGAAAATGATGGCTGTATTTCAAAATCGGATTTCACACTGACAAATGCTGCAAAGGCCCCAGATGTAGGGTCTTGCAAAAAATGGGTGATTTTTTAAACCCAGAAAATTATTGAAGTATTGCAAGCTTCTATTTCACACTGACAAATGCTGCAAAGGCACCAGATGTAGGATATTGCCAAAAATTTGTGTTTTTTTTAACCCAGATAATTATTGCAGTATTTCATACTTGGATTTGAATGTCACAAAAGCACAAATGCTGTGCTGGTGCACTGAGCTTGCAGATAATAGCCGCCGCCCACCTAACTAACAGACGAATAAAAGTTATTTTTCTGTGTCACTGGGCTCAGGGTAGGGTAAAAAGATTGTGCATTAACAAAACTAAATCTATGTAGATCGCTGAGTTAACAAGCACTTCCGATTAAAGATTCTTTCCTATTCTCTCCCTGAAATCACCAGCAGCATCCTCTCCCTACACTAGTAACAGCAGAGTGACGTGCAGCGCTACGTGACTCCAGCTTATATAGAGCCTGGGTCACATGCTGCACTGGCCAATCACAGCCATGGCATTAGTAGGCATGGCTGTGATGGCTTCTAAGGGCACAGAGTCAAACGCTTATTGATTGGCTGCTCTGCAGCCTTTCAAAAAGTGCCATAAAATAGCCGAACACCGAACCAAAACTTTTACTGAAAAGTTCGGGTTCGGTCCGGGGTCAAAAAATCCTAAAGTTCGGTACGAACCCGAATTTTACAGTTCGGGCTCGCTCAACCCTACAAGGCATCCCTTCATGTAAATGGGGAACAATGCGATACATGGTAGCACTGAGTTTCAGAGAGGGAGCTATTATTTGCAGCTGCTTCCATTGTAGACAATACAAAGAGATCCTGAGCACATCATCTAAATGCCCAATGGAATAACCCTTGTCACTGAGCTGTATCTGACATTGATACATTTTGTCAGACAGTTTGGACACATACGTCACACCTCAACAGTGCCCCATATCAAATCCTATTATAAGAAATCGGGCACCCACATTTCAATGTTTTAGTAGATTGACGCCCCAAAGAATAAACCTGGCCGTTTAAATAAGGTGGCTTAAAACTCTCCAGGGCAAGCACCTTGTGAATATGGTAAGTATGTTCGGTAAGAAAATAGTACATACAGCTGTGTGCTTATAATGGGAAAAATATGGGTTTATTTTATAGATATTAATGGAATACAGCACTGCACATAGTCATGTTCATGTTCTCCATTAATTCACACCTAACCTCTGAGCTTTTATCAGCAGTGACTAATTATATTCAGATGGTGACAAGGTTTATATGCAACAATTTGCAACAAGTACTAGAAAGCCTTATTATGTGGTTACTTGTTGGTATGTTATATTGCTCAGTGTTAACCAGCCAGCCCCAGCAATAGTGCAGAAGTATCATGTTTCTACAGTTTACCCTTAGGATAACAAATGAAGCTTTCCCATTCTCCGCTGGAACACTGAAAAACAATCTGGCAGAAAAGAATGAAAAACCTCTACATTTAAGTTTTTTGACTCTTTTCCCAGTACATGACCCCATAGCCCTGATATAATCAGCAGCAATCAGGGTCATCACATCTCTGATACATATTTGTGTAATAAGCCTAAATTAGCAGATAAAGAGTAGTAAGATGACATCTGCTGACATTTCCTTTCTAACTGCAGAAGTATGTTTATTGTATCCACATTTATAGACTTGTGGAAGCATAAAGTATCCAGGATGTCATGTCTATTAGGAGGAGCCTCTGGTGTCACCAGTTTCCAGTGAACCTATAAGTGAATTATACTTATGGGTATATACTTGCCCTGCCATTGAAAGTATATTCATGGAGCATGGAGGACACATCTCCCAAAGCCACACCATCAACTCCTCCCAATGCCTATCTATATGCCCCACACACAGTATGAGAGTCCATAATTGCTATAAGGCCCTTCCAATTGCCCCACACAGTATGAGGCTCCCATAAGTTTCCCCATAAACAGTGATGCCCCCTTAGTTTGAATATTCACCTATCCCATGTTCCCATGACAAACGTTGCAGAACAGGACCTCTCTGGTCTATGGTCTGCGCTGTCTGGGGCTCAGTTCAGCAGGCATGATGACATCACTGTATAGTGCCTACCTGTGCTAAACCACTGGCAACAGGAGGGGGGGGGGGGGTGGAGCAGTGAGCTGACAGCTTCCTGCTTCACTATTGTGTTCAA
Source organism: Bufo bufo (assembly GCF_905171765.1). Classification (NCBI taxonomy): domain Eukaryota; kingdom Metazoa; phylum Chordata; class Amphibia; order Anura; family Bufonidae; genus Bufo; species Bufo bufo. The sequence continues at coordinate 637,388,410 of NC_053389.1, forward strand.
CCATATGTCCATCCTGAGGATCCTGTCCTGCTGCATCTGAGAAGGTTGAGAGGCATAAGGACAACATGAAACAATGGATGCACATGGCTGCAGCAGAAACTGGGCAAGCATATAATGACCATGTTATAACACCATTCATTGTGACTGGAACTGAACTTCATTTTTGATTTGGATAAGCCATTAATATTTGATTCCCACCAGTTCGCAAAAGAAAGGACCATGTCTTCTTGAAGGAAGGGAACCTGTCAGTATATTCATGATGGTCTAACCATGGGCAGCATGAACTACCAGTCTGAACAAGGTCCAAAATAATGTCACAACCAATCCACAAGTCCACAAGAGTTGTTCTACTCTCCTCCAAATCAGAGCATTTCAATCATGTGGACTTCAAACACTAAATTCATACTGCTGTTCAGTCATATTATACTGATGACTCGTAGATGAAACATCTTCTTCATATCTTTCTATTCCATACAAACTCACTGATTACATGGATCAATTCCAAAATATGAAGGATTCTGAACTCAACATCAAGCTGAACCAGGCAAGGAGAAGTCAGTGTGGAGCTCAGCAGACACTTCTCCCTGTGCCAAACTCATTTTGAAACTATGTTTTCTCTGAAATGCAGCAGTCTGGTTAGAGCAACATGAATCTGCTGACAGGTTCCCATTACATTTTTACAAAGACAGAGCAAATCATCAGTACAGAGGGCTGTGCCTGGTAATGCAGATCTGTCCTATCAAGATTTGAGTTCTAAGGACCCTTAAGACTTAACTTTTAATCTACGTAAGATAAAAGAACGCCCTATAAATTTAGACGAACAACAAAATACACACGGGCAATAATATAACCCACAAACGAATGGGCGTGTGGCATCCACTAAATACACCCAATAGTGGAATGTGTTGATATCTGGATAAAGCTGCGATTGATAAGGGTATTAACAGGGACAGAAATAAAAGGTCCAAATATATGACCAGGGACAGGGGAGAAAACGAAAACCTCTCCCTATGTGTGTACCCAGTTCCTGTGGATAGGGGACAGGGTATGTCCATATACTTCCTAAATTTGAAATGAGGGTGTTATCAGCCATTCCTGGGAGCAGTAGAATGCAGAAATTGTACTTGCCTCTATATGATAAGTATGTTCCTAATTAGGGATGAGTGAATCGACTTCGGATAAAACTTCCGAAGTCGATTCGCATAAAACTTTGTTTTAATACTGTATGGAGCGAGCGCTCTGTACAGTATTAAAATGTTCAGTTCCTAGGTACCACTTGGAACCAAACCTTAGTTCAGGAAATGTTTTTTTACAGTATAAATCAATTTCTGAAGTTATTATGCAAAGTCTCGCGAGACTTCGCGAAGTAATAACTTTGGCTCATTGGAGTCAATACATTCTAATACTGTACAGAGCGCTCGCTCCGTACAGTATTGAAACTAAATTTTATGCGAATCGACTTCGGATGTTTCTTCCGAAGTCGATTCGCTCATCCCTACTCCCAATCACAAGTCAGAGGTAGAAATCTGTTTCTCTTCATAAATTGCCCCCTCAATGTGAACCAGCTGGAGCTCAGAGTATTCCTCAACCTGGACTGCTTCATTTGCTGGTTTCTGGAGCTCCCAGCATCTCAATGTGACAATGACAGGGGTAATTTGTATGGGGTTATTTATTTTTACATACAAATATTTATATTTGGGCAGGTTTAGTTTAGTAAATCCCCCCCAATGTGTTTATTATCATTTTAAGATAATCTAGCCACTTAATTGAATTACTAAACGTTGTGTGTGCTTCATGGCTACTGCAATGAATCTTAGGGTACGGCCACATGTGCAGGTTTTATGATGCAGTTATAAAAGTGACACCAGGCATGGATTTAAAAAAGAGGAGAAGTAGCATGTATCCTTAATATTTTCTCTCTTTTTATGATCCTCTACTGATTTTGGCTTTAAAAAAAATGCATTAAAAATGAGGAGAAAAAGAGTGAGTATAACTTTTTTGTGTTATTTTATTATTTGCTGCTGCCCAAGTTTTATTTATCTTGGAGAACCCCTTTAAGGTTTAATGGGATGCTGACATTCATATATGATGGAATAGACTAATACGGTCTCCAGGAAATGTCGGGATAAAGTATAGCCTCCTTTCCCAGAGATGAGGGAGCCACACAGGAGATGCATACAGTATAGTGTTCCTGTGCTGCCTCTGTCTAGGCCTCCAGCAATATAGTAGAGCTGTCACCTATCATTTAATCTCCCACTAATGATAATGAACTGATGCTGTTCCTACAGTAGTCTGCACAGCAAAAGTAACAAGTGATCTGTAGAAATAAAGAAATAGCCAACTAAGTGTATAGTAGCAGCGAGTGCAAAAATGTAATATTTCAGCATTTATTACTGTATGTGGATAGTCATATTAACAATAAAAAAATTAGAAATGTTAAAACATAAGTTTCTAAAAATCCCTAATAATCCCCATTTTCCATTGATATGTTCACTTTAAAATACATATCGACGCTCAGAAACTTGGAAAGGACTTTGTCTAATATGCAATATTTTGCATCATAATTGTTCCATAATTCTGTCTATTCCTGCGCCAGATCTGAGCCTGTGCGATAAATCGAATGCAGGGCTAGACAGTCTTTCTAAGCTTACGCCATCTAGGATTAGTAAATCTGCCCTCTTGAATTCCTTTATTGTACTCACCATCACCACCTCCTCAGGCAGAGAGCTCCATAGTCTCACTGCTCTTACCGTAAAGAATCCTCTTCTATGTTTGTGTAGAAACCTTCTTTCCTCCAGACGCAGAGGATGTCCCCTCGTCACAGTCACAGTCCTGGGGATAAATAGATGATGGGATAGATCTCTGTACTGACCCCTGATTTATTTATACATGGTTATTAGATCTCCCATCAGTCGCCTTTTTTCTAAAGTGAATAACCCTAATTTTGATAATCTTTCAGGGTACTGTAGTCCCCCTATTCCAGTTATTACTTTAGTTGCCCTCCTCTGGACCCTCTCCAGCTCTACTATGTCTGCCTTGTTTACAGGAGCCCAGAACTGTACACAGTACTCCATGTGTGGTCGGACTAGTGATTTGTAAAGTGGTAGGACTATGTTCTCATTGTTCTCATCACAGGCATCTATGCCCCTTTTGATGCACCCAATTATCTTATTAGCCTAGGCAGCAGCTGCCTGACACTGGTTTCTGCAGCTTATATAAAATTCCTAGGTCCTTTTTCATGTCAGAGTTACCCAGTGTTTTACCATTTAGTATGTACGGGTGACTTGCATTTTTCCTTCCCATGTGCATAACCTTACATTTATCAGTGTTAAACCTCATCTGCCACTTATCTGCCCAAGCCTCCAATCTATCCAGATCCCTCTGTAGCAGTATACTGTCCTCTTCCGTGCTAATTACTTTACACAGTTTAGTGTCATCTGTGAAACTTGATACTTTACTATGCAAGCCTTCTACAAGATCATTAATAAATATATTGAAGAGAATAGGGCCCAATACTGACCCCTGAGGTACCCCACTAGTGACAGTGACCCAATCTGAGTGTGTACCGTTAATAACCACCCTCTGTTTTCTATCATTGAGCCAGTTACTTACCCACATACAGACGTTTTCTCCCAGTCCGAGCATTCTCATTTTATATACTAACCTTTTATGTGGTACAGTGTCAAATGCTTTGGAGAAGTCCAGATATACGACATCCATTGATTCGCCGCTGTCAAGTCTAGAACTTACCTCCTCATAGAAACTGATTAAATTTGTTTGACATGACCGATCCCTCACGAAGCCATGCTGATATGGCATTATTTGATTATTTTCATTGAGGTACTCCAAGATAGCATCTGTTAGAAAACCTTCAAACAGTTTACCCACGACAGATGTTAAACTTACCGGCCTATAGTTTCCAGGCTCTGTTTTTGACCTCTTTTTGAATATTGGCACCACATTTGCCATGCGCCAATCCTGTGGAACATTCCCTGTCAGTATAGAGTCCGCAAATATCAGAAATAAGGGTCTGGCTATGACATTACTTAATTCCCTTAGGCCCCTTGCAGACAAGCGTTCATCCCGCAGCCAGTCCTCAACGCAGCTCCTGGCCTGACCTCCCAGCACTGACTGGATTCACATAGCATTATATTACTTTATGATGCTATGTAACCCTTACAGTTCTGGAATGTATTGGATAACACTGGCAGCATTATGCCAGTGTTATCCAATACATTCCAGAACTGTAAGGGTTACATAGCATCATAAATCAATATAATGCTATGTGACTTCCCCCGGCAGCGCTGGGAGGTCAGGCCGGGAGCTGCGATACGGACTCACTGCGGGAGGAACGCTCGTCTGCAAGGGGCCATAGGATACGGTGGTGTATGCTATCTGGGTCGGTGATTTGTCCATTTTAATCTTTTTAGGACACTGCTGTACTTGTTCCTGGGTCAGACAGGACACTTTTAATGAGGAGTTTATTTTGACACTCTGCATTTCATCTGACAGTTCATTTTCCTGAGTGAATACTCAGTATACATTTATATACTAATGGTATAATTTATTTATGATGATGAAAATTTGTTTTTTCTAATATGACAGGTGTAGGCATATAAAGGTGTCAATTTTTTGGACACAGAAATGTTTAAAGTAATTTATAGGCTTACCAACACTACTTACACAGTGCCGTTCATTTCCTGACTTGGTTCCTCGTGGCTTGTATTCTGCAGGTCCTTATAACAAACAAACAAACAAACAAATCTTATAGATTTTTTTGACTGGGTGAATAAAATAATAGACGGTGGAGGTGCAGTAGACATCGCATATCTAGATTTTAGTAAGGCTTTTGACACTGTCCCACATAGAAGACTTATCAATAAACTGCAGTCATTGAGCATGGACTCCCATATTGTTGAGTGGATTAGGCAGTGGCTGAGTGACAGACAACAGAGGGTTGTAGTCAATGGAGAACATTCAAAACAAGGTAATGTTACCAGTGGGGTTCCACAGGGATCTGTACTGGGACCGATTTTGTTTAATATCTTCATAAGTGATATTGCAAAAGGCCTCGCTGGTAAGGTTTGTCTTTTTGCTGATGACACAAAGATATGTAACAGGGTTGATGTTCCTGGAGGGAAACGCCAAATGGAAAAGGATTTAGGAAAACTAGAAGAATGGTCAGAACTCTGGAAACTGAAATTTAATGTGGATAAGTGCAAGATAATGCACCTGGGGCGTAAAAACCCAAGGGCAGAATATAGAATATTTGACACAGTCCTGACCTCAGTATCTGAGGAAAGGGATTTAGGAGTAATTATTTCAGAAGACTTAAAGGTGGGAAGACAATGTAATAGAGCAGCACGAAATGCCAGCAGAATGCTTGGATGTATAGGGAGAGGTATAAGCAGTAGAAAGAGTGAAGTGCTTATGCCGCTGTACAGAACACTGGTGAGACCTCACTTGGAGTATTGTGCGCAGTACTGGAGGCCATATCTCCAGAAGGATATAGATACTCTAGAGAGAGTTCAGAGAAGAGCTACTAAACTAGTACATGGATTGCAGGATAAAACTTACCAGGAAAGGTTAAAGGACCTTAATATGTATAGCTTGGAAGAAAGAAGAGACAGAGGGGATATGATAGAAACTTTTAAATACATAAAGGGAATCAACTCGGTAAAGGAAGAGAGCATATTTAAAAGAAGAAAAACTACCACAAGAGGACACAGTTTTAAATTAGAGGGGCAAAGGTTTAAAAGTAATATAAGGAAGTATTACTTTACTGAGAGAGTAGTGGATGCATGGAATAGCCTTCCTGCAGAAGTGGTAGCTGCAAATACAGTGAAGGGGTTTAAGCATGCATGGGATAGGCATAAGGCCATCCTTCATATAAGATAGGGCCGGGGGCTATCCATAGTATTCAGTATATTGGGCAGACTAGATGGGCCAAATGGTTCTTATCTGCCGACACATTCTATGTTTCTATGTTTCTATGTAGCTGTCCTGTGTTTCTTGGCTTGTAACCCAAATCTTGGCTTGTAACCCAAATCTTGGCTTGTCACCTAACCACACTCTTCTATTTGTCAGTCTCCACAAGAGGTCTTTTCCTCACTATTGTCCCCATTCATCACCCTGGAAAGTACTTGTGACGTAAGGAACAGCACAAGGCCAATCCTATTTTCCTTGTGGGAGAACCCATATTGCTTGTTTTCTGATATGGCTCTCAGGTGACCAAGAAGGATCCTTTTTTGCATCAGTGCATTCCACGACATCCTCATGACATCTCAAGTGCATTTGCAGGAAGAACTAAGTGTTTCCTAACCTTATGCTGAACTGCAGCTTTCATGATGCTTCAGCACTTTATACTGAATTGGATCCTGACAGTATAAAAATAAAGATTAAGGTCTTTTTTTTTTGGATGAAAAGTTTGGATTGTGATAATGCTGGACCGTCAGGCAATTTCCTAACATTGGGACTATTTTGTGAAATGATATATCCTCAGGATATTAGGTTCATATTAATGGAGTTAAACATAGAATGTATTGGTGGAAAACAAGGTACTCAAGAGGTTTGAAAAAGAAAGAAAGAAAGAGACTAAAGAGACGTTCAGTGGAGACAAAATGAAAATGTGGAAAAAGGAAGGATGATATTTATGCCTTTTGGCTTCATGAGTGTGAAGTCTCCTACGCTTCTACCCTGCCAGTCTCCATCTGAATGACTACATTTAACATAATCCTCCCTTTTACAGACGTAGCCTTCCTGTAAAGAAAAGGTTATCTTTATACATAAATGAAAACAGGAAAGTTATGATGTGGCTGATGACAAAGCTTGGGGACAAAAGGGGGGTAACTATGTAGAATACAGAAAAACAGTCAGACGACTTAGGGAGAGTTTAACAAAGTCCAGCAGCCAGAAATAGGAAAAAGTCATTTGTGGGGAGAATGTCATGAGAAAATGAGAAATACATATAAAAAAAGAGAAAAATCAAGCACGAGATGTCATGTCCTAAACTGATTTAAAACAAAACAATTGATTAATCCTCCACTATGAGACTAAGCACCAATGGTTATTTCAGGGGACATCTTGGAGTTATATTTTGGATTATTCTTATTACTATAATTTAGGGTCCATTCACACGTCCGTAGTGTATTGCGGATCCGCAATACACCCGGCCGGCACCTCCATAGAAATGCTTATAGGACATGCTCTTTTTTTCCCCAGAGCTGCGGACCAGAAGATCGGGGCCGCGCTCCAGAAATGCGGATGCGGAGAGCACATAGTGTGCTATCCGCATCCATTCAGTCCCCATAGAGAATGAATGGGTCCGCACCCGTTCCGCACAATTGCGAACAACACTTGCGGACGTGTGAATGGAGCCTTAGTGTATAATAAAGATTGTTGCTAGTGTAAAGGTGGTCAAACACATGAGTTTACAAATAGATTGCCAGCATAATGCAGTAAAGGTACAGATGTCTGTTACCGTTTGGGTGTGTGTCCCTGTACATTCTGACACAAGCAGCACTGACTGGACACACCCGTTATTGGTAACATCCAGCAGTACCTTTATTGCAATTTATTTGTAAACTTCAAGCAAGAATAATAAAGGAATTGCACAACATAGACTAATAAGACTAGATGCTCCAGAATTGTTATTACATGGGAGATGCAAGTAGTTACTAAACTAGACATCAGGAGAGGGGACATGTCCTCTTTAACCACTTAAGGACCACAGGTTTATACCCCCCTAAAGACCAGGCCCTTTTTTACAAATCGGCACTACACTACTTTCACCGTTTATTGCTCGGTCATGCAACTTACCACCCAAATGAATTTTACCTCCTTTTCTTCTCACTAATAGAGCTTTCATTTGGTGGTATTTCATTGCTGCTGACATTTTTACTTTTTTTGTTATTAATCGAAATTTAACGATTTTTTTGCAAAAAAATGACATTTTTCACTTTCAGTTGTAAAATTTTGCAAAAAAAACGAGATCCATATAGAAATTTTGCTCTAAATTTATAGTTCTACATGTCTTTGATAAAAAAAAAATGTTTGGGTAAAAAAAAAATGGTTTGGGTAAAAGTTATAGCGTTTACAAACTATGGTACAAAAATGTGAATTTCCGCTTTTTGAAGCAGCTCTGACTTTCTGAGCACCTGTCATGTTTCCTGAGGTTCTACAATGGCCAGACAGTACAAACACCCCACAAATGACCCCATTTCGGAAAGTACACACCCTAAGGTATTCGCTGATGGGCATAGTGAGTTCATAGAACTTTTTATTTTTTGTCACAAGTTAGCGGAAAATGATGATTTTTTATTTTTTTTTTTTTTTCTTACAAAGTCTCATATTCCACTAACTTGTGACAAAAAATAAAAACTTCTATGAACTCACTATGCCCATCACGAAATACCTTGGGGTCTCTTCTTTCCAAAATGGGGTCACTTGTGGGGTAGTTATACTGCCCTGGCATTCTAGGGGCCCAAATGTGTGGTAAGGAGTTTGAAATCAAATTCTGTAAAAAATGACCTGTGAAATCCGAAAGGTGCTCTTTGGAATATGGGCCCCTTTGCCCACCTAGGCTGCAAAAAAGTGTCACACATCTGGTATCTCTGTATTCAGGAGAAGTTGAGGAATGTGTTTTGGGGTGTCTTTTTACATATACCCATGCTGGGTGGGATAAATATCTTGGTCAAATGCCAACTTTGTATAAAAAAATGGGAAAAGTTGTCTTTTGCCAAGATATTTCTCTCACCCAGCATGGGTATATGTAAAATGACACCCCAAAACACATTCCCCACCTTCTCCTGAGTACGGCAATACCAGATGTGTGACACTTTTTTGCAGCCTAGGTGGGCAAAGGGGCCCATATTCCAAAGAGCACCTTTCGGATTTCACAGGTCATTTGTTACAGAATTTGATTTCAAACTCCTTACCACACATTCGGGTCCCTAGAATGCCAGGGCAGTATAACTACCCCACAAGTGACCCCATTTTGGAAAGAAGACACCCCAAGGTATTCCGTGAGGGGCATGGCAAGTTCCTAGAATTTTTTATTTTTTGTCACAAGTTAGTGGAAAATGATGATTTTTTTTTTTTTTTTTTTTTTCATACAAAGTCTCATATTCCACTAACTTGTGACAAAAAATAAAAACTTCCATGAACTCACTATGCCCATCAGCGAATACCTTGGGGTCTCTTCTTTCCAAAATGGGGTCACTTGTGGGGTAGTTATACTGCCCTGGCATTCTAGGGGCCCGAATGTGTGGTAAGGAGTTTGAAATCAAATTCTGCAAAAAATGACCAGTGAAATCCGAAAGGTGCTCTTTGGAATATGGGCCCCTTTGCCCACCTAGGCTGCAAAAACGTGTCACACATCTGGTATCTCTGTATTCAGGAGAAGTTGAGGAATGTGTTTTGGGGTGTCTTTTTACATATACCCATGCTGGGTGAGATAAATATCTTGGTCAAATGCCAACTTTGTATAAAAAAAATGGGAAAAGTTGTCTTTTGCCAAGATATTTCTCTCACCCAGCATGGGTATATGTAAAATGACACCCCAAAACACATTCCCCACCTTCTCCTGAGTACGGGGATACCAGATGTGTGACACGTTTTTGCAGCCTAGGTGGGCAAAGGGGCCCATATTCCAAAGAGCACCTTTCGGATTTCACAGGTCATTTTTTACAGAATTTGATTTCAAACTCCTTACCACACATTTGGGCCCCTAGAATGCCAGGGCAGTATAACTACCCCACAAGTGACCCCATTTTGGAAAGAAGAGACCCCAAGGTATTCGCTGATGGGCATAGTGAGTTCATGGAAGTTTTTATTTTTTGTCACAAGTTAGTGGAATATGAGACTTTGTATGAAAAAAAAAAAAAAAAAAAAAATCATCATTTTCCACTAACTTGTGACAAAAAATAAAAAATTCTAGGAACTCGCCATGCCCCTCACGGAATACCTTGGGGTGTCTTCTTTCCAAAATGGGGTCACTTGTTGGGTAGTTATACTGCCCTGGCATTTTCCAGGGGCACTAATGTGTGGTAAGTAGGTAAATGACCTGTGAAATCCTAAAGGTGCTCTTTGGAATGTGGGCCCCTTTGCCCACCTAGGCTGCAAAAAAGTGTCACACATGTGGTATCGCCGTATTCAGGAGAAGTTGGGGAATGTGTTTTGGGGTGTCATTTTACATATACCCATGCTGGGTGAGAGAAATATCTTGGCAAAAGACAACTTTTCCCATTTTTTTATACAAAGTTGGCATTTGACCAAGATATTTCTCTCACCCAGCATGGGTATATGTAAAATGACACCCCAAAACACATTCCCCAACTTCTCCTGAGTACGGCGATACCAGATGTGTGACACTTTTTTGCAGCCTAGATGCGCAAAGGTGCCCAAATTCCTTTTAGGAGGGCATTTTTAGACATTTGGATACCAGACTTCTTCTCACGCTTTGGGGCCCCTAGAATGCCAGGGCAGTATAAATACCCCACATGTGACCCCATTTTGGAAAGAAGACACCCCAAGGTATTCAATGAGGGGCATGGCGAGTTCATAGAAATTTTTTTTTTTTGGCACAAGTTAGCGGAAATTGATATTTTTAATTTTTTTCTCACAAAGTCTCCCGTTCCGCTAACTTGGGACAAAAATTTCAATCTTTCATGGACTCAATATGCCCCTCACGGAATACCTGGGGGTGTCTTCTTTCCGAAATGGGGTCACATGTGGGGTATTTATACTGCCCTGGCATTCTAGGGGCCCTAAAGCGTGAGAAGAAGTCTGGAATATAAATGTCTAAAAAATTTTACGCATTTGGTTTCCGTGAGGGGTATGGTGAGTTCATGTGAGATTTTATTTTTTGACACAAGTTAGTGGAATATGAGACTTTGTAAGAAAAAAATAATAATAATTCCGCTAACTTGGGCCAAAAAAATGTCTGAATGGAGCCTTACAGGGGGGTGATCAATGACAGGGGGGTGATCAATGACAGGGGGGTGATCAATGACAGGGGGGGTGATCAATGACAGGGGGGTGATCAGGGAGTCTATATGGGGTGATCACCACAGTCATTGATCACGCCCCTGTAAGGCTTCATTCAGACGTCCGGATGCGTTTTGCGGATCCGATCCATCTATCAGTGCATCCGTAAAAATCATGCGGACGTCTGAATGGAGCTTTACAGGGGGGTAATCAATGACAGGGGGGTAATCAATGACAGGGGGGGTGATCAGGGAGTCTATATGGGGTGATCACCACAGTCATTGATCACGCCCCTGTAAGGCTTCATTCAGACGTCCGGATGCGTTTTGCGGATCCGATCCATCTATCAGTGCATCCGTAAAAATCATGCGGACATCTGAATGGAGCTTTACAGGGGGGTAATCACCACAGTCATTGATCATGCCCCTGTAAGGCTTCATTCAGACGTCCGGATGCGTTTTGCGGATCCGATCCATCTATCAGTGCATCCGTAAAAATCATGCGGACATCTGAATGGAGCTTTACAGGGGGGTGATCAGGGAGTCTATATGGGGTGATCACCACAGTCATTGATCATGCCCCTGTAAGGCTTCATTCAGACGTCCGGATGCGTTTTGCGGATCGGATCCATCTATCAGTGCATCCGTAAAAATCATGCGGACATCTGAATGGAGCTTTACAGGGGGGTGATCAGGGAGTCTATATGGGGTGATCACCACAGTCATTGATCACGCCCCTGTAAGGCTTCATTCAGACGTCCGGATGCGTTTTGCGGATCCGATCCATCTATCAGTGCATCCGTACAAATCATGCGGACGTCTGAATGGAGCTTTACAGGGGGGTAATCAATGACAGGGGGGTAATCAATGACAGGGGGGGTGATCAGGGAGTCTATATGGGGTGATCACCACAGTCATTGATCACGCCCCTGTAAGGCTTCATTCAGACGTCCGGATGCGTTTTGCGGATCCGATCCATCTATCAGTGCATCCGTAAAAATCATGCGGACATCTGAATGGAGCTTTACAGGGGGGTAATCACCACAGTCATTGATCATGCCCCTGTAAGGCTTCATTCAGACGTCCGGATGCGTTTTGCGGATCCGATCCATCTATCAGTGCATCCGTAAAAATCATGCGGACATCTGAATGGAGCTTTACAGGGGGGTGATCAGGGAGTCTATATGGGGTGATCACCACAGTCATTGATCATGCCCCTGTAAGGCTTCATTCAGACGTCCGGATGCGTTTTGCGGATCGGATCCATCTATCAGTGCATCCGTAAAAATCATGCGGACATCTGAATGGAGCTTTACAGGGGGGTGATCAGGGAGTCTATATGGGGTGATCACCACAGTCATTGATCATGCCCCTGTAAGGCTTCATTCAGACGTCCGGATGCGTTTTGCGGATCGGATCCATCTATCAGTGCATCCGTAAAAATCATGCGGACGTCTGAATGGAGCTTTACAGGGGGGTGATCAATGACAGGGGTGTAATCAATGACAGGGGGGTGATCAGGGAGTCTATATGGGGTGATCACCACAGTCATTGATCACGCCCCTGTAAGGCTTCATTCAGACGTCCGGATGCGTTTTGCGGATCCGATCCATCTATCAGTGGATCCGTAAAAATCATGCGGACGTCTGAATGGAGCTTTACAGGGGGGTAATCAATGACAGGGGGGTAATCAATGACAGGGGGGTAATCAGGGAGTCTATATGGGGTGATCAGGGGCTAATAAGGGGTTAATAAGTGACGGGGGGGGGGGGGTGTAGTGTAGTGTAGTGGTGCTTGGTGCTACTTTACTGAGCTACCTGTGTCCTCTGGTGGTCGATCCAAACAAAGGGGACCACCAGAGGACCAGGTAGCAGGTATATTAGACGCTGTTATCAAAACAGCGTCTAATATACCTGTTAGGGGTTAAAAAAAACACATCTCCAGCCTGCCAGCGAACGATCGCCGCTGGCAGGCTGGAGATCAACTCTCTTACCTTCCGTTCCTGTGAGCGCGCGCGCCTGTGTGCGCGCGTTCACAGGAAATCTCGGCTCACGCGAGATGACGCCTATTGGCGTTAGTGTGACCTGGGAGCGCCGCAGAAATGACGCCTTTCGGCGTTAGCGTGGCGGGAAGTGGTTAAAACTGACACCAATAACACTGCAAATGATGATTTCCCCTCTATATGTGTATATTACAGTGATAGCATTATAAACTAGTATGAATATTCTGCAAGGTCATTCTTTTTGTTGCTGTTTCTCCCTTATTTGTACTGCACTTTAAAATGCTGAATTTTCTGGATCATACAGTGTGGTGCCCAAATAACTTCCATATAGCTGAACAAATACCAGTGCCAGGCAGGCATATAAATTACAGTGTTGGTACCATCATACGTCAAAATAATATACAAAGCTTAAGTGAGTGTCTTACTCGGGAATATCCAGTGCTCACAAAACAACCCCTTTCAAATGGAATCCAGCCATAAGGTGATTAGAGATGGCCTTGCAGTTCGCCCGGGGGTTGTTTCACAGCGAACTTTGCTAGATCGCGGTTCGCCAATCGGGCGAACATATGGCGATGTCCGCTGGCCCCATATTCTTTTACATTGTGAAGAACTTTGACCCATGACACATCCATCAGGTGGTACAGGACAGCCAATTGAGATGTTTCAGAACATGGACATACCCTCTACCTTAAACCCGATCTGGGCGCCATTTTATATTCAGTCTTTTGCCAGTGTAGGGAGAGGCTGCTGTGTGGAGCAGAGACAGACTGTTAGGGACACCAAACGCTAGCTAATAGGGCCACAAAAGTCCTTTTAAGGACTGGTATAGGTGTGCTATCAATAGGTGTGACTTACTGAGAGGTGTAATATATTTAAAATATACTTTCTAACATAGAAAGTATATTATAGTGCATTTGTATTGTGCAGCAGTTGTGTGCAGTTCTGCTGCGATACCGCAGGTATATAGAGTGCCAAACGCTATTGGAACAAATAATTTCTACTGGTGTGATATACCAGTTGCCCCCCCAAAAAAACTGATTGAAGCAGGGGTGTGATATTCCAATAATATACTTTCTATCTAGTGCATTTAGGTAGTGTAGCATTTGTTTGCAGTTTTGCTGCGTTACTGCAGTTACACAGAGTGACAAACACTATTGGAACAAATAATTTCTACTGGTGTGATATACCAGTTTTCCCCCCACAAAAGTGATTGAGGCAGGGGTGTGATATACCTTCTTCCACAAATACTGCTCTTCTATACAAACTTTTGTCACAGGGTCATTTTGAAAATGACAGGCAGAGGAGGAGGCAGGCCATTCCGAAGGGGTGGTAGGGGTCGGGCAGGTGCACCAGGCCGCAGCCTAAGTGGGCAGTTGCAGAAGGTGCATGCGATTGCGTCAAAGGACGCACCAGACTTGGTTGAGTGGCTCACTCAGCCTTCCGCTTCTGTACTCTCCTCATCCATTCTATCTGCACCCTCTTCACTCTCTGCTGTGTGCACCGCCAAAGACACCACCACCATATCCCCTCCACTCAAGTTAGAGAAATTATTTTCCCATCCATTCCATGTCCTTACTGATGCGCAGCCATTCTTGGCATCGGATCAGAAAGAGGAGGTATCAACGGTCGCCACCCAGCAGTCTGAAGACAGTACCCAGATCAGTCCAAGGAGGGTGGTCCCCGCTGTTGCTGCCTACTCTGAGATCTCTGTCAGTGGTGGTGAAGGTGACGATGATGACGTGTCGATGTACATCACGTGGGTACCCACAAGAGAAGAAGAGGAGCGGAGTTCAGAGGGAGAGACGGAGCAGCAGATAGGGAAATGAAGGAGGAGAAGCAGGCAGAACTCACGGTGCACAGGAGGCAAAAAGCAGACTGCTAATGTATCTGGAACGAGCCATCCACCATGCACGGTCACGTCTGGCGCTCCCAGGACGCCGGCACATGGCTCCGCAGTGTGGGCTTTTTTTAACGTGTCCACTGCTGACAATAGTGTTGCCATCTGCAGCCTGTGCTGTCAATGCATAAGTCGCGGTAAGCCCAACACTCACCTAGGGACGACCTTAAGAAGGCACCGGGCCTCCCATCACCGAGCCCAGTGGGAGCAACACCGTCAGAACCCACAAAGCCACACTCCCAGCAATTCATGTCCTGCCTCTTCTCCTTCTCCTCTCATTTGTCCTCCACTCCACCGTGCCGTCGTCGGGTTCATCTGGCAAAAGGCAGGCTTACGTGGCCCAAATGTTCGAGCGAAAAAAGATGATGACGCCGGATAACCCTCTTGCCCAACGGCTGACCGCTGGCTTGTCGGAACTGCTAGGCCACCAACTACTGCCATATAAACTAGTGGACTCGGAGTCCTTTTGAAAATTTTTGGCCATTGGCACACCGCAACGTAAGGTCCCCATAAGGAAATATTTCTCCCAGAAAGGCATCCTGGAGCTATATGGCCACGTTCAGCGACAAGTGAATGTATCTCTGGTACACAGTCTCGGTGCCAAGATACATCTGACCACAGACACGTGGTCTAGCAAACACGGGTAGGGAAGGTACATAAATTTTACTGCCCACTGGGTGAACCTTCTGACGGCCGTCAAGCATGCAACCCGTGGCACCCGTGTGGATTTGGTGTTACCGCCACGGATTGCATGCAGGTCTGACTCTTCTTCTACTCCATCCTTCATCTCCTCCTCGGCTGACTCCTCCTTTTCCACTGCTACCGCCTCTTCTACTGCGCCCCCCAAGCTCCCCAGAACCTATTCGACGTGCCAGGTGAGATGTTACCATGCTGTGCTGTGGCTGTTGTGCCTGGAAGCCAAGAGCCACACCAGTCCTGCACTTCTTTCAGCTTTGCGGTCACAGGCCGATCAGTGGCTAACCCCGCTCAATTTGACAGTTGGTAAAGTGGTGTGCGACAACGGTGCCAATCTGCTGAGCGCGTTGAAACAGGGCAAAATGACACACGTGCTGTGCATGGCACACGTCCTGAACTTAGTTGTGCAGTGATTCCTTGCCAAATACCCTGGGGTCCAGGACATCTTGCGGCAGGCCAGGAAAATCTCTGTCCATTTTAGAAGATCTTACACGGCCATGGCTCGCCTTGCTGAAGTTCAGCGGCGACACCACCTGCCCGTCAGACATCTGATTTGTGACTGCCCGACAAGCTGGAACTCCACCCTGTATATGCTTGATAGGCTGCTCCAGCAGAAATGTGCAGTTAACGACTACCTGTGCGAACTCTGCGGCAGGACAGGTTCTGGGAGCTTGGTTTTTTTTCTCCGTGCCAGTGGCTGCTCATGCGCGACGCATGCAGACTTCTGCAGCCAGGGCGCCATCAGTGATATTGTACCTTACGCCTTCTTTCTGGAGCATGCATCGTCGTGTCATTGATCTAGCCATCGAGGAGCAGGAGCAGGAAAATGAGGAAGTCGCAATGCTGGACGAATTCCCAGGGGGGGCTACTCCATCTAATACAAGTCAACAGGAGTCTGAAGAGGAGTCAGAGGGGGATGGTGTCGGGGCAGAGGAGGAGCAAGAAGAGCATGCTTTAAACTTTTCTGGGATCCCTGGTGTTGTCCGTGGCTGGGGGGAGGAGACTGAGGACGACATTATCCTGGACGATGAGCAGGAGCCAGGCCACTCCACTGCTTCTAGTTTAGTGCAAATCGGGGCCTTCATGCTCCAGTGTTTGTAGAGGGACCCCCATATAAAAAGCATAAAGGGCAAGGATCAGTACTGGGTGGCAACGTACTTAGACCCCAGGTACAAACACAAAATGGTGGACATGTTACCAGCATCACAGAGGGCTATCAGAATGCAACACTTCAGGCCTTGCTTCGAGAAATGCTGCATTCTGCTTTTGCGGGTGCTGGCAGAGGAATTTCCACTAACATAGAATCCAACAGCGCATGCAAGAAGAAGGCTGTTTGAAGATGTGTTGGTCACTTCAGATATGAGATCATTCTTGCAGCCACCCCATCGACAGCCGTCCTCTGGATACAGCCTCAGGGAACGCCTAGACCTACAGGTGTTCTACTACATTGGGTTAACGGCTGATGTGGACGCTTTGAGAAGCGAGGAATCCCTGGACTACTGGGTGTGCAGGCTTGACCTGTGGCCAGAGCTGGCACAATTTGCCAAGAAACTCTTGGCTTGCCCCTCATCCACTATCCTGTCCGAAAGGACGTTCAGCACAGCAGGGGGGATCATGACTGATAAGTGCACTCTACTAGCTCACGACAGTGTGGACTACCTCACATTTCTATATTTTCTTTCCAAATTTTTATTTTCTATAACAAAAGTAACAATATAAAAAGTCCAACCATATTAGTCAATTTAATCCCTTGATCCACCCATCCCAACCCAAACTTCCCTCCCATTATTTTGCGATGTGTCTCTAGAAAACTAAAAAAAGAGACCATAGGATGGGGAGGGGGGGGGGGGGATACAGCATATGTATCTCAAACAGGCGAACAGAAAGAGGAGTAATATAGGCCCCAAACTAGTCCCTTAGTTTTCCATACGAACCATATCTTCTTCCATTTTTGGTCACTATTTCTCTGCTTATATAAGATATTTTCGTATCTTTTAACTTTATTCACTAAATTTACCCACATCTTTAAATTTGGGGAACCACATTCTTGTGATCATCAATCGGGCCAGAAAAATTATTATGGTGAGGAGAGACTTTATATCTATGTTGCAGTTCACCTCAAACATATCATTCAATAACTAACATTATGGGGTCGACGGGATCGATACCCTCAGATTCTGCTTTATAAATTCAGAATCTGAGCTCCAATAATTACCAAACAGGACCAAAACGTGTAAAAAATCTGCATCTAGTGCACCACATCTTGGACAATTAGAAGTTTCCCTATATCCACATTTATTTAACCATCTCAGGGTAATATACAATCTGTGCATAATATTAAAATGAACTACAAGGTGATTAAAGTTGTGCGATACTAACCTTAAACTTCTATATATCTTTTCCCAGTTTATTGTGTCATTATTAAGACAGTCCACCCCCCACACTTTTTGACCAGGGGAAACTATCTCCTTGAATTGTGAATGAACTAATATCTTATAGAATTGCGAGATCTTTATCTTATGACTGGGATTTCTCACTAAATATTCAATTAGTGTACATGGTTTAATTATTAAACGTGGTTTCTCCTTAACGTTGGCTATTGCTGATCTCAACTGATGATATCTAAGCCAAGTTAGATCACCTAGGTTGCCTCTTTTAACCATTAGCTGTAAAGAAAAACCCTCACCCTTTTCCACCACTTGTGCAAGATATGTAATATTATTCTTTCTCCAAAAAGTGTCCCCTGACAATTTAAAAAGATTCTTAAAGTGAAAATTATATCAAATGGGAGTACAAAAAAGGGTAACCCTTAATCCCCAACCATTTTCTAATCGTGGTCCAAGATTTAGAGAAGAGCAATCTAGTCATCTTATTCCCCTGTTCCCCATTAGTTAATTGTCCAGATTCTAACAAAGTAAATATATTATTATATGGAGAGCCATCTACTAACAGTTTACAAAGAGAACTTTTTTCCCACTCACTCCACATCCATAATTGCGCTGCGACAAAATACCCCTTTAAAATATGGAAGATTTAACCCTCCCCCTCCAGGTACTCTTTTCCTTCCCCAAATGAAATTGTTAACTAATCTCTCCATTAATTAAAAAAATGTATCTCCAATCCAAATGGGTGAATTTCTTACAACATACAGACCATCCCTCCCTCTCCCTCCCTCCCTCTCCCTACTATTCCTGCCTCCACCAAGAACAAGAAAAACAATCACAAAGAAACAAAAAACGTGAAAAACACAAAAGAAAAAAAATGAAATTTTTTTTTACAGCACTACTCAGACATTGCTCCTATCCAGCCAATCAGAGACAAGGGCTGGAGTATCAAAAAAATGGGTTACTCCATTAAATATTATCCGAAATTTAACTGGATAAAAAAAAGAATACTTAATGTCTTAATGTCTTTGGTCTGTAAGCATTTTTTAACAGCCAAAAAACTCTTTTCTTGAATCTCTTTCGAAAAGTCCAGAAAAAAGGACAGTTTACTGCCATTGTGTATAATGGGAGGACACTCCCTGGCCCTCTTTAAAATCATGTCTCTATCCTGGGAAACAAAAATCTTTGCCAGGAGTACCCGAAGCTGCATTCCAGGAGCTGGTTTACCCCTGGGGATCCGATGGGCCCTCTCTACTAAGAATAAAGACGAGAAGTGTTCCTTTCCAAAATTTTCCAGGATCAGGGACTGTATCATTCCCACAGGATTTTTCTCACGTTGTATCGTCTCGACCCATCTTCCAAATCAACAGCTTTTTTTTGCAGCATATTATATTCCGATCTTAACATAGCGATTTCAGATTTAAATATTTTCCCTTCATGCTCCAACAAGCCAACAGTCTTTTATATGTCAGTAACTCTGTCTTTATTACATCGTCTCTGATTAAGGAGATGTCGGACTGGACTGCCCCCAGCTGCATTGCAATATCTTGTATCACTTTTCCGTTATTTTTGACCGTGGCTAGAATCTCCTTTAGAGGAGAGAGGTCCCCACCAGAAGTATCAATTTCTTCCGCCCTCTCCCCATCTCCACTCTGGGCATAATCATCAACTGCCTCCTCCTCCGAACTTCAACAAGCAGTATTTTTTTGGGCAGTAAACCCTGCTTCCCTTTTTGTCCAGTTCTTGTATTTATATTTGGTAATCTTAAAAACTGGTCGATTTTTACAGCCTCTATAGATAAGCCATGTTTTGCTTAGGAGCCATGTTTATTTTTATTTTTATATATATATATTTTTTTCTCTCGACTTTCTTTTCCTTTACTTTGTTTATATACAGTATATATACACTCACCTAAAGAATTATTAGGAACACCATACTAATACGGTGTTGGACCCCCTTTTGCCTTCAGAACTGCCTTAATTCTACGTGGCATTGATTCAACAAGGTGCTGATAGCATTCTTTAGAAATGTTGGCCCATATTGATAGGATAGCATCTTGCAGTTGATGGAGATTTGAGGGATGCACATCCAGGGCACGAAGGTCCCGTTCCACCACATCCCAAAGATGCTCTATTGGGTTGAGATCTGGTGACTGTGGGGGCCATTTTAGTACAGTGAACTCATTGTCATGTTCAAGAAACCAATTTGAAATCATTCAAGCTTTGTGACATGGTGCATTATCCTGCTGGAAGTAGCCATCAGAGGATGGATACATGTTCTCATTCTGTTTACGCCAAATTCGGACTCTACCATTTGAATGTCTCAACAGAAATCGAGACTCATCAGACCAGGCAACATTTTTCCAGTCTTCAACAGTCCAATTTTGGTGAGCTTGTGCAAATTGTAGCCTCTTTTTCCTATTTGTAGTGGAGATGAGTGGTACCCGGCGGGGTCTTCTGTTGTTGTAGCCCATCCGCCTCAAGGTTGTGCATGTTGTGGCTTCACAAATGCTTTGCTGCATACCTCGGTTGTAACGAGTGGTTGTTTCAGTCAACGTTGCTCTTCTATCAGCTTGAATCAGTTGGCCCATTCTTCTGTGACCTCTAGCATCCACAAGGCATTTTTGCCCACAGGACTGCCGCATACTGGATGTTTTTCCCTTTTCACACCATTCTTTGTAAACCCTAGAAATGGTTGTGCGTGAAAATCCCAGTAACTGAGCAGATTGTGAAATACTCAGACCGGCCCGTCTGGCACCAACAACCATGCCACGCTCAAAATTGCTTAAATCACCTTTCTTTCCCATTCTGACATTCAGTTTGGAGTTCAGGAGATTGTCTTGACCAGGACCACCCCCCTAAATGCATTAAAGCAACTGCCATGTGATTGGTTGACTAGATAATTGCATTAATGAGAAATAGAACAGGTGTTCCTAATAATTCTTTATGTGAGTGTATATACAGTACAGACCAAAAGTTTGGACACACCTTCTCATTCAAAGAGTTTTCTTTATTTTCATGACTATGAAAATTGTAGATTCACACTGAAGGCATCAAAACTATGAATTAACACATGTGGAATTATATACATAACAAATAAGTGTGAAACAACTGAAAATAAGTAATATTCTAGGTTCTTCAAATTAGCCACCTTTTGCTTTGATTACTGCTTTGCACACTCTTGGCATTCTCTTGATGAGCTTCAAGAGGTAGTCCCCTGAAATGGTTTTCACTTCACAGGTGTGCCCTGTCAGGTTTAATAAGTGGGATTTCTTGCCTTATAAATGGGGTTGGGACCATCAGTTGCGTTGAGGAGAAGTCAGGTGGATACACAGCTGATAGTCCTACTGAATAGACTGTTAGAATTTGTATTATAACAAGAAAAAAGCAGCTAAGTAAAGAAAAACGAGTGGCCATCATTACTTTAAGAAATGAAGGTCAGTCAGTCAGCCGAAAATTGGGAAAACTTTGAAAGTAAGGGCTATTTGACCATGAAGTAGAGAGTGATGACCTGGCCTCCACAGTCACCGGACCTGAACCCAATCGAGATGGTTTGGGGTGAGCTGGACTGCAGAGTGAAGGCAAAAGGGCCAACAAGTGCTAAGCATCTCTGGGAACTCCTTCAAGAATGTCAATGCAACCCTTTTCTCCCACTCTTCACACACTGATAGCAACACCGCAGGAGAAATGCTAGCACAGGCTTCCAGTATCCGTAGTTTCAGGTGCTGCACATCTCGTATCATCTGAAGGCAATCGTCTATGCTGTGAAGATACGAGATGTGCAGCACCTGAAACTACGGATACTGGAAGCTTGTGCTAGCATTTCTCCTGCGGTGTTGCTATCAGTGTGTGAAGAGTGGGAGAAGAGGGTTGCATTGACAATCCAACACAATGGGCAGCACATTGAACACATTTTATAAGTGGTCAGAAACTTGTAAATAACTCATGAAAGAATAAAGTTACGTTAAAACCAAGCACACCATTGTTTTTCTTGTAAAATTCCCAATAAGTTTGACGTGTCACATGACCCTCTTCCTATTGAAAAAACAAAAGTTGGATTCAAAATGGCCGACTTCAAAATGGCCGCCATGGTCACCACCCATCTTGAAAAGTTTCCCCCCTCACATTTACTAATGTGCCACAAACAGGAAGTTAATATCACCAACCATTCCCATTTTATTAAAGTGTATCCATATAAATGGCCCACCCTGTATATATATATATATATATATATATATATTTTCCCTTCTTTTTCCTTCTCCTTCTTTCCCTTTTCTTTTTCTTCTTCCGCCCCTCTTTTTTTCCTTTCTCTTCCTTCCCTTTCCCCCTTTACATCATCACAAAGTAAAAAAAAAAGCACCTAGGAAGCAAAAAAAAAAACTGCAAAAAAGCAAGTATCCAATATAAGTAGATCTCACCACAGTTTGCAGAAATCCCAAGAAGAAAAATAAACACTTGAGATCCAGGGGGAGTTAATTTCCAAACTAAGGAGTCCAGTCTCAAGGGAAGCAGAGGAGCCTTGATCTTGTGCAAAGTTTATTCCAGGGTCCTTCTCAGGAGAAATCTCCGGCTTCAGGCGCATAGCGGTGTAGGTGGGAGTACTTGTCTGAGCGGCATCAAAATCATGGAGGCAGACAGAGCGAGGAGAAGGGCGCGACGTGGCGTCCTCATGTCATCACCAAACACTCAGAGATGGCTACCTCACATTTCGACTCGTCACATGTGTTGTATTCCTCTGAGATCCATGCCTCATTCATTTTTAGACTACCTCACATTTCTAAAAATGAATGAGGCATGGATCTCGGAGGAATTCAACACATGTGACGAGTCGACCACATTTAATTTAATTTCCTCATGACAGCCCACAAATATCCGCCACCACACAAAAAGAATAATGGTCCCTGTCTTAGGTAAATACAGCGGCATAAAAGGCCTTTTCTGTCTGTTGAATGCCTAATGTTTTGGGCCTCTGAGGAATTCAACACCTGTGACGACCACGTGTTTCAACTATTATCATTAGGGATTTTTTCAAGAGAGGGGATTTCGTTAGCCATGTTTTTAATCCAATTTTATATTTTTAGTTCCTTTGAACATATGTATTTGACCTGTATTTGTACTGGCCTTCAGTAATTGATATCCATTGACCATCTAATAGACCTCCAGCCACATAATCACTTGACCTTTTCTGTACGGTGAATGCATAAATTTTGGGGCCTGTAATACAATGGCCTTTAGTAAAATGAATATCCAATGACCGTGTAATCTACCTCCAGCCACATACTTACTTGTTCTTTTCTGTACGGTGAATGAATAATTGTTGCGGCCTCGGAGGAATTCAACACCAGTGACGACCACGTGTTATCGAACTTCAGCTATTATCATTAGGGGTTTTTTCAAGAGGGGGGATTTCGTTAGCCATGTTTTTAATCCAATTTTATATTTTTAGTTCTTTTAAACATATGTATTTGACCTGTATTTGTACTGGCCTGCAGTAAAATTGATATCCATTGACCGTGTAATATACCTCTGGCCACATAATCACTTGATCTTTTCTGTCCAGTTAATGCCTAATGTTTGGGGCCTGTAGTCCAGTAGCCTACAGTAAAATTTTTATTCATTGACCACATAATGTACCTAGAGCCACATAATAAGAATTTATTTTATGTCAGGTGAATGCCTAATTTTTAAGGCCCGTACTCCCGTGGCCTAAAATAAAAATTTTCTAGGCTCTGACAGGGCACATTTCAGAGAATTTCCCTTTAAGACACATAAAAATGTTGGGAAGATTTTTTGTTGGAATTTTTGTCATTGCTCCCCCTCTAGTATGTCACTGTCCATGTTGTTGTACTATTTGTGCACTTAAGTATTTGGTGGCTGCAAATATGAGCTGAAGGTTTTTCAGGTTCGTCTGCCATTAAAGTGAAGGGCGCACACCGCAAACTTGCAGTTCGCAAACATTTGATCGCGTTCGGAAACTGTCCAGGCTGATGTTCGTCCATCACTAAAGCTGATCACTTCAGGCCTCTAATCCAAAACCACCAGCTATTATTGCTGACGATGTAATGCATTCAGCAGCCAGGTCCTCCAAATCAACTCCAGCCTAATAGCAGGGAATGACAATCATACCTGTATGCCCTATTAATAAAGTATATAGAGGAGTTATCCTTCAAATCTCGAGAATCCTGTCACATCTGCATCCATAGTGTAGCTCACAATCAAATTGTCACGCTAATAGCAACGCAAACCGCAATCATACACTTAGAAATGGAGGTTACTGGGCTCATTCAGGACACAAGGAAAAAACATTAAAGATGTGCTTTAATGTACTAAAAAGAGTACAGCAGCGGTGGGATTAAAATTTTTAACAACAGGTTCCCTACTCAATGGTGGACATGCGGCGTCACGACACATGTTTACATATACATACACCAAATATATGCAACACACATAAATACACTATATACATGGCACTCATACATAAATACACCATATATACACTACACACACATACCACCAAACTAAGGAGCTAAACTATCAGCGGTGCACAAAGCAATGGAAGTGAACATCTCCAGGTCCCCTGCCGCCACCAGATCGGGACTCAGCCAGTAACACAGTTCTCTGATCCAGTTGTAATTTTAACAATCAGATCTGGAGAACTGGAGGGAACTGGCTGAATCCCATGCCTGTGGTACAGTTTAGTTGCAAAAATTAACCGAAATAAGAGACATACATAAACATGCACAAAACAGTTATAAAAATAAAAGGATAAAAACAGATTGGTTCTTTCTCAACGAATTGTGTGATCAGAGTCCATTCTGGTTACAGGAACAGGAGAACACAAACTAATGTTGATCGGATCCCCAAATTGTGTCAATGAAAGGTTCCAAATACCACATTTTTATCCCCATTCGGCAGAGGGTGGAACCGAGAGGAGTCTTCCTCCTACTCTTAACCCAGCCTTCTAGGTAGAACTTCCTTATGGGTGCATGCTCCACCTCTATCCTTCGGGCAAGCATAAAATTTTAATAAAACATGGCTTCCCCTCCACACTAATGAATATTTGGGCCCCAACATGTTTTAATAGTGCATATTTCATTAGGCCGATCGTTCTTATACTAAATATGTCCAGTGTAGGGGTCCCACAATCAGAGTTTCTCCTTAGGCGGGAATGATAGCTGTCAGGGGGGGAATGTTTAGACTCTCTACGAGGCCCACATTAATACGGAATTGCAATTATAATAATTAATGTGTGAGTTGGACCAGAGATTAGTTATAGCTTATGATATATTTTCTTTATCTTTTGGTACTCCACTTGAAAAGCTTCTGGATGTCTGCTGTGTACCGGTGCCAATACGTGTCAGGCATTGCCATGAGGTTCTAGTGTCCCGTCCAGGAAACCTCGTTACCACTACTTTTGTTAGCAGGAGGATGCTAATTTGTATCCAGCCAAAAGGTGTTTGTGTATTCTTCCCTACAGGTCCAGACTGTATGGCCTCGTACGACTGTATTAAAGAAAGGCATAAAAATATATTAAATCACACGACATCGACATAAAACTATACACAGATAATAAGAGCTATGAGAAAGGTTGCCCCTTTCTCACAAATGGAGTCATGAAACAAGTGGCAAAGTGATTTTAGGATTTCCCTAATTATATGGATATAAAGATATCAATTGTCTGTTCACACTAGCATGACAGTAACCATGACGAATGTGACAAATCCCTTATGATCTGTTTTCTGACATCCTGACCGATCCTGTTCTCGGGCTAACCTATAGTTCTTTCTATTGTATTACTAGACATAGAAATGTATCTCTCTTAACATTTTATTGTGTCGGAGCAAAATCACTAATGTAGTTTCTCTACCATAAATATATACTGTAACCTCAAAACTGAGCAAAAATAAGAGGTTCAAGAACTTGCACTTATCAGTGGGGTTCTTCTCCTTCCAAATATCTGGATGCTTTCTAAGCAAAGAAGGTCTGACTTTAAATTCTTCTTATTAAAAAAAAATACTTACTCTCTACAGATACCGTACATCTGACTCCATGAAAACATAACCCGTGGAAGGCCAGATTCATGAATTTGTTTTCAGACCAGCAAGGTTTGCTATGGCATACATGCATTTTTGTTATCTTATAGACATGAATTTCCACATTAAAAGTGTATTTCTTTATGCTTCCTTATCCATTTAGGGCCCCTTTACATACATTGATCTGGTTAAAAAGGACCTGTTTATTTATTTATTTTTAGTTCCTGAAGGACTATCAGTACAGGGGAAGGTGTTATCAGTGATTTATGACAGTGTATATAAATGTGCATAAGAGATAGCTGTCAGTCACTGATAACACCTCCTCCCTCTTCTGATAGCTCTTCACAGGACTGCAAAAAAGCATAGATATAAATATATAAATTGCAGGTTTTACTGAATGTTTTTCCCCACAAAACTATATATGAATCTGCTCAGCTCCTCCTGCTCTATAACATGATGCCTGCAGATTGCACTGCATTTTGTGGTGACCGGTCCTTTTCAAGTTTTTCTCTGGCATGTTGCAGAAACATTAGTAGAAAACTAAAGCCAGAACTGGTGCCATAGTTTTCTCTGGGATCATTCAAGTGGCGCATCAGTTCTGATGACAGATGTCAAATAGCACCAGACAGAAAAATGTTGCAAGCTGGTTTTTCCTGTCCGATTCTATAAATCTAAGGACACCGGACTGATGGGGTAATGTGCAAAACAGTGGATAGAAAATGAACAATATTGAACTGACCATGAATAGAAACGAGCAACAACGCAGCTCACCCAGAAGCTGAAAGTTATAAACGTTCCCTTGATAGAGTTGGAGGCAAGCTCGGACCATCCCTTGGAATCAAGACATAGAAGAAAACTTCTGCAAAATTGTGATAGATCCAGGCCAGTGCTCATGTAGTTAAAACATAACTTTTACCAGAACATGGTTAAAAACTCCATGATATCCCTCAGCTTATGAAAGGTAAAATCTTTTAAAACCAAATCCACCAGTGGAGGATATTGAAGTTGATCACATGATTGGACCTGCCATACTTATGTCTCTATGCGTACAGGTTATCCACATAAAATCAGAGTGTTGGTCCAACTGACACAGAACAGGAAGTCGGTTACTTCTCTATTCTGTCCTATGAGAAGGAGATTAAGGCTCCCATACGAATACATAGAGAAACTGACTTCCTGTCCACACATAAGATGATGTGTCAGTTGGAGAGTCTGATTGCTGGTCATATAACACAGCTGAGAAGCAGAAGGGAGGGGATACCTCACAAATACAGACACTGGAAGAAGATCACATTCACTACAGATTGCATCATGTAGCTTTCTAACGGGTCAGAGAACAACATTTTTTTGCAGGAGTTCTTCCATAAGTTTCATAGTTATATACACATGATATAGTTGTGCAGTCTATTCAAATTGTAATGTAATCATGGTTTACTAGTCCGAGGTTGTAATCATGCTAGGTGTATACACAAGCACAACCAATTAGGGCTCATTCAGACGGCCGTATGCTGTCCGCAAAAATACTGAATGCTATCCGTTTTTTTGCGGATCCGCAAAAAAACGGATAGCATTCAGTATTTTTGCGGACCCATAGACTTCAATGGGGCCATGTCCTGATTTTCACGGACAAGTATAGGACATGTTTCATTTTTTTTGCGGATCCGCAAAAAAACGGATAGCATTCAGTATTTTTGCGGACAGCATACGGCCGTCTGAATGAGCCCTAATTGTAGAAATGTTGTAAATTGTAGTATGTTGTGTCATAATAGACAGCTGCTAGACCATGGTTATCACAGCAAACCTCAACCTCCACACAGCAAAAACTATAAAGGTGTGAATAGTGATGTAAACAAAGTGGCAAGCCTATGTTTGCATCGCAACTAAATTCAATCATTTTAGGCACATGCATATCTGCTGAGCGCCATTTGTGCACCCTTCTATTCAGCCCGCCTGGTACAGCATGTGTTGGAAATCACAGCAAGTATAAACAGCAATATATCTAGTGCAGAGTCTCTGATTAGTAGAGAAGTAAGTACAAACACAACATAACCATGGATATGATCACAGATCACTAGTTTACAACAATTGTAGTGTATAGGTATAATACCATTTGTTATGCCTAACATTGTGATGGTAGTTGAAATAACATGGCATAGTCATATATATATGGACTAATATACACGCTGAAAAAAACTGAAATACTGAAATGTCACATTGGCAGTCCATGCCCACTGCTGTCTTGCTGCCACAGGCAAGTATGGACGTTGCTCTACTCTCCCTATGTGAACTGGGACTAGTGCTCAGTAAACTGTCCTTCAGCACTGCAAGAGTTAATCTTTTCCTTGTGCTCTCAGCCCAGCTTTTGATTAAGGAGTTGATCAGCCTCCCTATTTAGCTGGTTTGTGGTTCCACTCCCTCGCCTAAGCTTTGAGGTTGTCTGGTCACTAGTAAACAGCAAAGTGCGCAGGTGGACGCCGCCATGGCAAAGACCTAGAGGAAAAAAAGAGACAATGCAGCAGCACCCTGCCAATCAGATAAAGTACAATAATGCCAAAAATTATAGTGCTAATGCTACTCTTATTTATAAAGTGAGATGCTTGGCCAATGCATTTTGTACAAAACCATCTGAGCCCGTCTGCCGTACGTCAAGGCGATCTTTGTTAGATGGGTCCTAACGTACGGCAGATGGGCTCAGATGGTTTTGTACAAAATGCATTGGACAAGCATCTCACTTTATAAATAAGCGTAGCATTAGCACTATAATTTTTGGCATTATTGTACTTTATCTGATTGGCAGGGTGCTGCTGCATTGTCTCTTTTTTTCCTCTAGTAAACAGCAGAGGTGATCTCTTTTCTGAATAACCGTGTACTGTACCTTACCTGTCTACCGATTCTGCTCCTTGCCGCCTGCCCCGAACTTGGAACTGTGACCTGGACTACACACGTACTCTTCAAACTTGACCCATCCAATTACGGAGACATAAGCAATTTATCAGGTCCCACTATCACCGATCCAGGGCTCCTGTCGGATGTCAGAAAATATGCAAATAGTGAAGTACTATAAATCACCAGCAATCGTTCCTGCGTGATTGTACTCACAAGCAGGAACGGTTGCTGGTGATTTATAGTACTTCACTATTTGCGCATTTTCTGACATCCCACAGGAGCCCTGGATCGGTGATAGTGGGACCTGATAAATTGCTTATGTCTCCGTAATTGGATGGGTTAAGTTTGAAGAGGTTTATTCTTCTGGATAGGGAACGAGCGGTCCCTCAAAAACGCATGTACTGAACTGTGACTTGTACCCACTTCACTTTTGGTAATCGCTGCGGCATACCATTGACAACTTATTGGAGCTACTATTGCTTTTTTTACACACGTACTCTGCCTGCCCCGACCTTGGAATTGCTATGTGGAATACGCAAGTACTCAGCCTCCACTGACTTTGGACTGTGTTCAGACTATGCTTTTGCCTGAATCCTTGGTGCTTTCCACCGGTGTCTGTCATCACCTGTGGGTCATCAACCAACTATACCAGGAGGTAACGGCCTGGCTGGTTACCTGCTGCGAAGTCTACATCCCTGTATAGGGGTTAAAGGGTGAATACTAGGAAACTGCCAGGACAGCTCCCTTAGGTTTAGCCCAAAGTCAAACTGGTTAGTTGGCACAGTGAGTCGACACCCACTGCCTGTTACATAAAAAAATTGAATTAAACTAGTCCCTCAGGCTAAGGCCTCCTGCACACAAACGTTTTTCTTTTCCATTTACGTTTCTTTTTTTGCGTTACATATACGGACCATATATACGGAAACATTCATTTCAATGGATCCGCAAAAAAACGCAAGGTACTCCGTATGCCTTCCGTTTCCGTATTTCCGTTCAAACATAGAACATGTCCTATTATTGCCCGCAAATCACATTCCGTGGCTCCATTCAAGTCAATGGTTCCGCCAAAAAAACGGAATGCATACGGAATGCATCCGTATGTCTTCCATATTCGTTCCGTTTTTGTGGAACCAACTATTGAAAATTTTATGCCCAGCCCAATTTTTTTATGTACTTACTGTTTAAACATTACTGTATGCTACCATTTCCGATCCGCAAAAGACGGATCACAAACGGAAACCAAACGGAAAAACGGAACGGCAAAACGCAATGGAAGCGGAAACACTACTGAAGCAAAAAACAGAAAAACTGATCTGTTAAAAACAGACCGCAAAATACTGAAAAAGCCATACGGTCGTGTGCAGGAGGCCTAATAATGGCACAGCAAATCACAGTTATAATGTATACCATAAGGGAAATGGGTATTTCATTGGAATATCCAGTATGTTCCACGATGAAGCAGTTTCCTCTGCCAATCCCCACCAGTAACTGGTTTCTGTATCCATTCAATATCATAGAAGGAGGCAAGATTGCCGCCATGTTATATGACAAAATGTTTTGTGGCCCCAGATAAATTTGTGAGGAACTGAGTACTTTCTATATGTATTCTGCAATACGAGTTTTTAGTTTTCTTATTGTACATCCCACATATTTCAAGTTGCATAACATACATTCAATAACATAAAGGACATGCTTACCCTCACAATAGTGAATGATGTCATAGCAAAATCTGTTGCTATTACATGTAAAGGATTTTCTGCGTATTAACAGGCATCACTTCAGTTTAATCCACGTTTAACAAATCATTATATCCATTATAATAGTATACATTATATCAGTTGTGAGGGTAAGCATGTTATTTATGTTATTGAATGTGTGGTATCTAACTTAACCCTTTCTACCCCTGCCAGTTTTCACCTTCCTGCCCAGGCCATTTTTTGCAAATATGACATGTGTAACTTTACAGTATGTGGTAAAAACTTTGGAACACTTTTACCTATCCATGCCATTCTGAGATTGTTTTCTCATGACACATTGTACTTCATGACAATATACTTTTCCTTTATTTATAAAAGAAAATCCAAAATTTACCAGAAATTTAGAAAATTTCACAATTTTCTAAATCTAAATTTCTCTACTTTTAAGACAGATAGTAATGCCTCATAAAATAGTTGTGGTCATGGCTACGGCCAAGAGATATCTGAAGAACCCTAGGGAGAGAAACAACTGGAACAACCTAACCTAGCTAGGCGTGTCTTAGCTAACCTGACTAAATGGCTTGTTGTGTGCCCTAAGCCATGATCGTGGGTAGGCCTATATGCGGGCATACCCTGTGGAAATGAGAAGATAAGGGAGGGAGGGTGGGGCACCTGAGAACCCACGCCTGAGAGTGAGACTGTGGCTCGTATATGAAGAGCCTCCGCCCCTCCCACAAATGCAGGCTGACTAATCAGCCTTACTAACTTGTGGTCATGGCTACGGCCAAGAGATATCCGAAGAACCCTAGGGAGAGAAACAACTGGAACAACCTAACCTAGCTAGGCGTGTCTTAGCTAACCTGACTAAATGGCTTGTTGTGTGCCCTAAGCCATGATCGTGGGTAGGCCTATAAGTGGGCAAAAACCAAGCCAAGTAGGGTAGAAAAGAAACTCGAATGGCATGTGCAAACTAATCCCCAAGCCAACTGCAAGGCATCAGGGATCTAGAGCGAAAAATTCGGGTTGTATGAGGCAAGGCCAGAAGGAGACCTACAACCCATCTTGTGGATGACAAGGCCAGAGACATGATGCTCACTCAATATTGCGGATACTGCCCCAAAGCGGAATGGAGGACCGGGAATACGTTGTGAAATGGATCATGAAAACCCAAATGAACCTTGTAAAGTTTTGGTTCTACGGAGTACTGGCAATTCCCTAGCCTCAGGAGATCGTGGGACTGAAACCTAACTGCCTAGACTATGCAGGAATGAGGGCCAAAAAGAACTATGTAGATAGGAAGAGAATCCTTGAATAGTTCCCCAGACAACAGCTATCTGCTAGCCGTGGTCCGCTCGTTGTTCTACTGTGTGCCCCTGAGAATTGTTTTAACGCTTGAGACGAGAAGACCGACCTACTATCTGAATCTTCTACCATGAGGAAATGCTGAACTTTGTCCAAAACCCGATTCAACGTGGTTGTAGGGAGTCTGAGGTTAGTGCGGAAAGAAGCTACGAGGTCATAATATACAAGATTATGTCTATGCCCTCCCATGAGTGAGGGAATGCAATTGCAATGAAGCTACTGGCGAAAATGAATTCCTGGTCGTGGTAAAAAGGCAAAGACTTTGCGCGGGAGCCTGGTTGACAAGATATGATCGACTAAGATCAGAGACTGAAATGCTAGAGGGAATTACCCTACTTGTTCCTCCTCAGGCAGGACCTGATTGAAAGCATGAACAATTAAAGCACGAAATATCTGCGTAAAACATGACAATGATGCTGTAGGGCGAACCGAACCAGTTTGCGGTCAAAACATAAAGTGAGCAATCAACATGGATTATTAGGAAATTAGGGAAGCAGGTATGTACGTGATACATACGGGCCAAATCAGCCCAGATGGACAACCAACCAGGCAATCAGCCCAGCAGGACTGAAAACAGTCATCAGGCCCCCAAAGCCATCATCGGGCCCCCAAAGCCGTCATCGGGCCCCCAAAGTCATGGGGCCAAAGCCGTCATCGGGCCCCGAAGCCATGGGGCCGAAGCCGTCATCGGGCCCTCAAAGCCATCATCGGGCCCCCGAAGCCATGGGGCCGAAGCCGTCATCGGGCCCTCAAAGCCATCATCAGGCCCCCGAAGCCATGGGGCCGAGAATTCTTTATATATTTTATAGCCGGCTTGATAATTCCTGGTCGTGTTGGAGGAGAGGGAATGTTGTACCAGGTTCCTGGCGTGAGAAAGGAGGGACTCTAATCCATCACCCGGGAATTGAAGGCTGGGAGAGGGGACCCCGCGGGATCTGCTTCTGGCATCACCTGGAAAAAAAAAAAGAGGGTGACCCAGAAATACCGCACCACGTAGCCCGGTGAAGGACCGACCTGGCAGTGCAAGGAAAAAGTAAACCAGGAAGGGACAGGCATGGGTGAGACGAGTGTAAAAGAGTAGATGGGCCTGTGCGGATCATGGGGAAGTATTGTAATGGATAGGAGGCTAAGCCTGGACGGATCAGCCAACAGCGGGAGACCCTGGAAAAAACCCGGAATAGTAGACATGCAGGGAGACCAGACCTGAACGTACCAGGCAGAGAAGGAAGAACAGGGCCTGGACGGACCCGGGGTAATGATACAGAAAAAATAAACCGAACGTACCCGTTCCCAGGAGAACAAAATCTAGTCGAGTCAGAAGGAGGAATAACTGAGGAGATGACAGCCTGGGCGATCCAGCAGACAGAGGTAGGTATGAGCCTGGGCGATCCAGGAGACAGAGGTAGGTATGAGCCTGGGCGATCCAGGAGACAGAGGTAGGTATGAGCCTGGGCGATCCAGGAGACAGAGGTAGGTATGAGCCTGGGCGATCCAGGAGACAGAGGTAGGTATGAGCCTGGGCGATCCAGGAGACAGAGGTAGGTATGAGCCTGGGCGATCCAGGAGACAGAGGAAGGTACGAGCCTGGGCGATCCAGGAGACAGAGGAAGGTACGAGCCTGGGCGATCCAGGAGACAGATGTAGGTACAAGCCTGGGCGATCCAGGAGACAGATGTAGGTACAAGCCTGGGCGATCCAGGAGACAGAGGTAGGTACGAGCCTGGGCGATCCAGGAGACAGAGGTAGGTACGAGCCTGGGCGATCCAGTGGGAAACAGGAAAAAACATAGGATATGAATAAATGAACATACACATACAGAACGGCCCTGCTACCACTACATATCAGTACAAATGACGGCAGGCAAATTGTCAGCGTGCAGTGACTGTGCATAGTGTCTAGGCTGAAGCTGTGTATTTCCAACCCAGGTGAGTCGTATTCATGTAAAACACAGCCCAGCATGCGCTCCAACGTGAGGATTTTGCACTGTATGACCAGCAACTAGCAACCACAATGAATAGAGGAGCTAGTTTAGCTGCAAGCCACTATCAAGAGAAATTTCAGTGTGTGTTAACCTGATCTGCAAAATGCCGCTGTAGGAAGCATAGAGGAACCGGGAGGAGCGAGCACCGGTAAGTTTGGGCAGCAATTACACAGTACTAACCAGGACACCACCTGTAATTCAAAACACACAAATCCGGCAGTGGTTCTCAACATGCGTTCCAGGCTGGAACGCACGCCGACCCCACGACCGGAAGCAGGGAAACACATGAGCGCTGATCGGAGGAGCCCTGTGGAGGGGATGGACTGAGGGGCGGACGACTCAGACTGCAGTAGTGAAAACAAGGTTTTTTTTGTTTTTGTTTTTTAAAGGAGACCAGTCTGAGTGAATATGAACCAAGATTAAAGAAGACCAAAAAAAATAAAATAATAATTCTCCCTGAGGTGAACAGAAAAGTAGACCTATGGAATGTAACAGACCACCGAGGAAAGGAACCTAAGCCTAAAAAGAACGCAGTTATGTTTGTCGGGAGAGAGGTACCAGAGCGGTGGGTGCAGACTGCCCCGGTGAGATTATTGAGTAAAACCATGACGTAGCAATGAACAGGAGAATGCAGCTTTGAGTGGAAGCAGAGTACAACACATGATGTAACATCAAATGGGGCTTTGGATGTGAGTGGTACCTAAAAAAACATGGTATGGGCGCAGCTCTGAGTATGGGAATGGAGTATAGGACAAGATGTAAAAGCAGACATGCAGCTTTGGATGTGAACGGAATATTAACTTGATGTGACAGCAGACATGGAAAGAACCTGTAGTAGCATATGATGTGTGAACGCAGCTCTGGGTGCGAGTAGAGTAAACCTGATATATCGATAGACGGATGAATGCAACTCTGGTCGAGGGTGGAGTGCAAAAAATTATTTGACAGCGTAGTGTGAATGCACCTCTGGGTGTGGCCGAGAATGAAATTGGTAGAACAGAAGCTCTAAATGTGAGTGGAGCATAAACATGATGTAACAGTGAAAGTGAATGCAGCTCTGAAACAAGCCTAGTATGAACATGTTGTGACAGCGGACGTGTAAACACAGCTCTCAGTGAGAAGAGCAAACATGGTATATCAGTCAACGCATAAACGCAGCTCTGGTTGTGAGTGGAGCAAGGTGTGAACACCAGGGTGGTGCGTCCCAAGAATAAAAATGGAGTAACAGTAGCAGCTGTAAGCCGAGTATACAACATGTAATAACAGGCGTGTAATACGGATCCGGCTGTCGGCTGGGTACAGAATGAGATGCAACAGCCAACAGGTGACCACAGCTTGAATGTGAGACCAATCTGAGTGAATACGAACCAAGAGTAGGAAAGTGCTGGACAGTAAAGACGTGCGGATGCAGCATAAGACATGAAATAAAAGCCGAAAGTGTAAGTGCCGCTCAGGATAACAGCAGAGCATAAAAGTGCGGCAGGGTTTTTAAGTACAGGGACCAGTGAAATACGTGAAGTCTAAGGATGGTGGTCGCGGGGGGAGGGGGAGACACGTGGCAAGGAACAGCTACAGCAAGAGGCCTAAACAATAAACGCTGCGTCCGATCTCCAAACATGACGTCACGTGCAGCCCGGGTAACGCTTCCTTTACAGCAACTTTTCATACGAGATGAACAAAGCGAAGTAAAACTTGTAAGATTTATAGGAACTAACTCCTATTACCAACAAACAAAGTTGAAAAGAAATAGAAGTATTTAGCCCCAACGAGCAAACCTGAGGTAGCAGATTCTGAGGCAAAGCCTCCCGTTTGCTAGCAAAGTCGGTTTCGACCGGCCAGGAGAGACAGCCCCGGCCCAACCTACTTACATAGTATGGCGCGTGCATGCTACGGTAGCAGAGAGCAAAATAACAAGCTCTATTCTGGCTCCATGCTGCAAAGAAAGACTCCTACCACCAGAGAAGCTAGTTTGCTAATGACACCCAGCAGCAGCTGTGCACCTGAGAACCCACGCCTGTGAGTGAGGCTGTGGCTCGTATATGAAGAGCCTCCACCCCTCCCACAAATTCAGGCTGACTAATCAGCCTTACCAACTTATCATTCATCATTCCCC
Source organism: Bufo bufo (assembly GCF_905171765.1). Taxonomy (NCBI): domain Eukaryota; kingdom Metazoa; phylum Chordata; class Amphibia; order Anura; family Bufonidae; genus Bufo; species Bufo bufo. The sequence goes on from NC_053389.1 coordinate 637,424,445, forward strand.
ATATGTCTGCTTTATGTTGGCATCATTTTGTAAATGTCATTTTATTTTTTTAGGACCTTAGAAGGCTTAGAAGTTTAGAAGAAATTTTTCAAATTTTCAACAAAATTTCCAAAACCATTTTTTAAATACCAATTCAGATACAGTTCTGATCAAAAGTTTAGGACCCCTTGAAAAATTGCAAAAAATCATATTTAGCATGGCTGGATCTTAACAAGGTTCCAAGTAAAGCATGCAACAAGAAGAAATGGGAGTGAGACAAAACATTTTATGAGCATTCAATTTAATGAAAACAACGAATAAACTGAAACAGGATGTTTTTCAGCTGATCAAAAGTTTAGGACCACACCTCCAAAAAAAAACTAAACCCCCCCAAAACAGAAATCCAACTTCCAAACATGAACTCAGTAATGAGTAGCTCCGCCGTTATTGTTTATTACGAAGGCCATCTACTGTCTGGAACTATTGTCCATTTTCGTAAACTTCCCTTGCCATCCATCCCCAAAGGTTCTCAATTGGATTTAGTTTAGCGGAACACGAAGGATGGGCCAAAAGAGTGATGTTATTCTCCTGGAAGAAGTCCCTTGTCCTGCGGGCATTGTGTACTGTAGCGTTGTCCTGTTGAAAAACCCAATCGTTACCACACAGACGAGGGTCCTCAGTCATGAGGAATGCTCTCTGCAACATCTGGACATAGCCAGCGGCCGTTTGACGCCCCTGCATTTCCTGAAGCTCCATTGTTCCACTGAAGGAAAAAGCACCCCAGACCATCATGGCGCCCCCTCCACTGTGAAAACATCTCAGGTGGGATCTGCTTGTCATGCCAGTAACGTTGGAAACCATCAGGACCATCAAGGTTAAATTTTTTCTCATCAGAGAATAAATGTCACGGGGTTCCAAAGGTGCACTCGGTCTTCCATTACCTGCAGACCTGTTGCTTAGCTTTGGGAATGAGGATCTGTGTTTGACCTCATTCCCAGGGCGGCTTTACTAGCTGGGTGGTTCCCTGCTCCTAGTCTGCCTTGAGCGCCGAGCGCCACGTCTGCCTTGAGCGCCACGTCACATGACCCTCACTCCCCACTATAAATACAGGCAGCCTGCTGGTCACAGGTTGCCTGTTCATTTCTAGGTTCCTGGCTATTTGTTGGACTACTGAATACTTACCTGATCCTGTTCCCCGACGATCCTTTGCCTGCTCCTCCTGTACTGCGCTTCCGTCCTGGTACTGTGACCTCGGCTCCCACCTGACTACTCTCTTTGGACTCCTCTTGTACTTCTCTGCTCTCCTGGTATTTGACCCCGGCTTCTCCTGACCATTCTTTGCTTAATCCTATGTACTGCGTAGCTCTCTTGGTTCTGACCCGGTCCGTTCATGTTCCGTATTTTGTCTTGTCTGTCTTCCCTGCACATATCCTAAGTTAGGGACTGTCGTCCAGTTGTCCCCTGTCATCAGGACTCGTGAGGCAAGTAGGCAGGGCCAGGGGTGAGGGTGGAGCGCAGTGGTCACTATCCTTCCCCCTGTGTGTGTGTGGACGTGACCTTTACAATAAAACTTTCTTCCACCTTTGAATGTCCCATGTTTGGTGCCCTCTTGCAAAGTCCAAACGAGCAGTTCTGTGGCGTTCAAGGAGACGAGGTCTTTGAAGACGTTTTTTGTTTTTGAAGCCCTTCAGTCTCAGATGCCGTCTGATGGTTATGGGGCTGCAGTCAGCACCAGTAAGGGCCTTAATTTGGGTCGAGGATCGTCTAGTGTCTTGACGGACAGACAATTGGATCCTCCGGCTCAGTGCTGATGACATTTTTTTGGGTCTTCCACTTTTATGTTCCATAACCCTCAGGATCATTTAAGAAATTCCAAATGACTGTCTTACTGCGTCCCACCTCAGCAGCGATGGCGCGCTGTGAGAGACCCTGCTTATGCAGTTCAACAACCCGACCATGTTTAAAAAGGGAGAGTTTTTTTGCCTTTGCCATAACAACGTGTGACTACCTGACAGAAAATGACAATGAATCCACATCTTTGCACAGATTTGGCCTTTTAACCTCTTCATGACACAGGGCATACAGGTACGCCCTTAAGTCCTGGTACTTAAGGACACAGGGCGTACCTGTGTGATCGGAAGCCGGTGCCTGCTCAAATCATTGAGCATGCACCTCGGCTAAATGCGCGTGTCCCGTGACCACCCCATGTCGGCGATCTGCGTTTTGCGGCTTTTACCTATTGCGGTGGCGGCGGTGCCATCGGGTCCCCATGCGGCATCGCGCTACCTTCCGGTGACGAGCCTGTGAGATCCAGCCCCCTGGATCTCACAGGCCGGAAGCTGTATAAGTAATACACACAGTATTACTCATACAGCCAATGCATTCCAATACAGAAGTATTGGAATGCATTGTAAAGGATTAGACCCCCAAAAGTTCAAGTCCCAAAGTGGGACAAAAAATTTAAGTGAAAAAAAAAGTTGAAAAAATTATTAAAAGTTTCAAGTAAAAATAAACAAAAACGTAATTTTCCCCAAATAAAGTTAAAAAAAAAAATCGGGGGAAAAAATAAAGTATACATATTAGGTATCGCCGCGTCTGTATTGACCTGGCTCTATAAACATATCACATGACCTAACTCCTCAGATGAACACCGTAAAAAAAACAAAAAACTGTGCTAAATAAACAATTTTTTTGTCACCTTACACCACAAAAAGTGCAATAGCAAGCGATCAAAAAGTCACACGCACCCCAAAATAGTGTCAATAAAACCGTCATCTCATCCCGCAAAAATCATACCCTACCCAAGGTAATCGCCCAAAAACTGAAAAAATTATGGCTCTCAGACTATGGAAACACTAAAACATGATTTTTTTTGCTTAAAAAATGAAATCATTGTGTAAAACTTACATAAATAAAAAAAAAGTATACATATTAGGTATCGCCGCGTCCGTATTGACTGGCTCTATAAAAATATCACATGACCTAACCCCTCAGATGAACACCGTAAACAATTTAAAATAAAAACTGTGCTAAACAAACCATTTTTTGTCACCTTACATCACAAAAAGTGTAATAGCAAGCAATCAAAAGGTCACACGCACCCCAAAATAGTGCCAATAAAACCGTCATCTCATCCCGCAAAAATCATACCCTACCCAAGGTAATCTCCCAAAAACTGAAAAAATTTGGGCTCTTAGACTATGGAAAAACTAAAACATCAAAAATGAAATCATTGTGTAAAACTTACATAAATAAAAGAAAAGTATACATACTAGGTATCGCCGCGTCCGTGACACCCTGGTCTATAAAAATACCACATGATCTAACCTGTCAGATGAATGTTGTAAATAACAAAAAATAAAAACGGTGACAAAACAGTTATTTCTTGTTACCTTGCCTCACAAAAAGTGTAGTATAGAGCAGTGGTCGGCAAGCCGCGGCTCGCGAGCCACATGCGGCTCTTTACACACTTTAATGCGGCTCTTCTGCAGGGCTCCAGATGCCATTAGCGACTAGACCCGCCGCCGCAGCTCTGCTCAATACAGCGGCGGGCACAGGAGATGATCGTTCTCAGCAGCGCAGGAGGAGTCTCTCCCTCCCCCCTGTGCTGCTGCTGTCCCCGCCGCTGCCAATAAGAAGAGGCAGGAGGAGGAGGGGAGGGGCTGTGGCCACTGCGCCACCAATGAAGAAAACTGACCTGTTAATACAAATACAGGAGGCGGGTGCCGGAATCAAATAGCCGGCACCCGACCTCTGTGACAGGGAGCTGCGATCCGCTGCAGTTGAGTTAACCCTTCAGGTGCGGTACCTGAGGGGTTAACTGCCGCTGATCGCAGCTCCCTGTCACAAAGGTCGGGTGCCGGCTATTTGATTCCGGCACCCGCCTCCTGTATTTGTATAAGAAACGTTGGTGGCACAGTGCCCCCCCCCCCCCAGTATAATAAACGTTGGTGGCACAGTGCCCCCCCCCCCAGTATAATAAACGTTGGTGGCACAGTGCGCCACCCCCCCCCCCCAGTATAATAAACGTTGGTGGCACAGTGCGCCCCCCCCCCCCCAGTATAATAAACGTTGGTGGCACAGTGCGCCCCCCCTCCCCCAGTATAATAAACGTTGGTGGCACAGTGGGAAGTGCCAATGAGGGTTAAAAATAATAAAAGAAAATTAACTCACCTCCTCCAGTTGATCAGGTAGCTGCCGGTCTCCTGTTCTTACTTCTTTCTAGTTTCTTCAGGACCTGTGGTGACGTCACTGAGCTCATCACATGGCCCATTACCATGGTGATGGATCATGTGATGAGCACAGTGATGTCACCACAGGTCCTGCGTCCTGAAGAAACTAGAAAGAAGTAAGAACAGGAGACGATCAATTGGAGGAGGTGAGTTAATTATTTTTTTATTTTTTAACCCTCATTGGCACTGCCCACTGCGCCACCAATGTTTATTATATTGAGGGGGGGCGCACTGCGCCACCAATGTTTATTATATTGGGGTGATGGGGGGGGCGCACTGCGCCACCAATGTTTATTATACTGGGGTGTTGGGGGGGCGCACTGCGCCACCAATGTTTATTATATTGGGGTGATGGGGGGGGCGCACTGCGCCACCAATGTTTATTATACTGGGGTGATGGGGGGGGCGCACTGCGCCACCAATGTTTATTATATTGAGGGGGGGCGCACTGCGCCACCAATGTTTATTATATTGGGGTGATGGGGGGGCGCACTGCGCCACCAATGTTTATTATATTGAGGGGGGGCGCACTGCGCCACCAATGTTTATTATATTGGGGTGATGGGGGGGGGCGCACTGCGCCACCAATGTTTATTATATTGAGGGGGGCGCACTGCACCACCAATGTTTATTATATTGGGGTGATGGGGGGGCGCACTGCGCCACCAATGTTTATTATATTGACCTTGTACTAAGCATTCTGTATTCAGAATGCTATTATTTTCCCTTATAACCATGTTATAAGGGAAAATAATACAGTGAATAGACTTTCATCCTAGGAACCATGCGTGAAAATCGCACTTGCTTGCGATTTTCACACAGCCCCATTAACTTCTATGGGGCCTGCGTTGCGCGAAAAACGCACAACAGAGCATGCTGCGATTTTCACGCAACGCACAAGTGATGTGTGAAAATCACCGCTCATGTGCACAGCCCCATAGAAGTGAATGGGTCCGGATTTAGTGCGGGTGCATTCCGGTATTTTGAATGCCGGATCCAGCACTAATACATTCCTATGGGGAAAAATGCCGGAGCCGGCATTCAGGCAAATCTTCATTTTTTTTCGCCGGAGATAAAACCGTAGCATGCTACGGTTTTATCTTTTGCCTGATCAGTCAAAATGACTGAACTGAAGACATCCTGATGCATCCTGAACGGATTACTCTCCATTCAGAATGCATGGGGATAAAACTGATCAGTTATTTTCCGGTATAGAGCCCCTGTGACGGAACTCAGTGCCGGAAATGAAAAACGCTAATGTGAAAGTACTTTAAAATATTAAGTTTAAATCCCCCCTTTCCCAATTTTACATATAAAATATATAAACAATAAATAAATAAACATATTACATAGCCTTTTTAGTCACCTTGTCACCCCAAAAAATAGCATAGGACTGTTCTATTATGGGCCGAATGTTTCATAAAATGCGAAATGCACACAGCTTTTTTTGTTGTTTTTTTTTTTTTGCACGGTATTGAGTATCACAATACTTTTTTATGGTGACGAAAGCGAATCAAAATTTTGGTTTCAAAACAACCCTACGCCGATCTGATCGGCGTAGCGTTGTCACGATACCAAAATTTTGATTCAGTTTCGATTTGGCAACTAAAAATTTGATTTGGCTCCTAAATTTTTCAGTTCAGGAGCCAATGGCTACTTGGAATTTTTTTTTAGTCTGGAGCACTGTTCTGTGTGCCCGGCGCCCGCTCCCCTCCCTCCTCTCGGGGGCGGCAGCCTGCGGCTGTCCTGCCTACATGTGTGCCGTGCGGCGCTCAGGCCAAAGGAGGCGTCACTGACTGTCAGTGGGGCCGCGGCGGAGGGAGGCGAGGAGGCGGAGCTGCTCTGTCTGCTATGACCTGTAAAAGCTGCCCCTCCAGGCTGGCAGCAGAAGAACACAGTCACAGAGTAACACTGAGGCACGACTTGTTGGAACTTGGCCGACCCTGCTGGACTCTAGTCTGGACTCTGGAGAAGACACCTTAAGGCAGAGCCAGCTGAGATTGGAGCCAGGACCAGACCGACCCCACTCCAGCCAGACCCCAGTGATATATCAGGTACCGACTTCAACATTGTCCCTCATCATGTCACCCCCCCGATGGTGCAGACTCCAACATTGTCCCCCATTAGGGAGCATAATGGATGGGGGCTGACGGCTGTCATGGGGGGCATGATGGCTGACATGGGAGTAATGATGGATGGGTGCTGACGGCTGACATGGGCATGATGGATGGGGTGCTGACGGCTGACATGGGCATGATGGATGGGGTGCTGACATGGGGGGCTGACGGCTGACATAAGGTCATGATGGCTGACATGGGGGGCATGATGGATGGGGGCTGACGGCTGACATGGACATGATGGATGGAGTGCTGACATGGGGGGCTGATGGCTGACGGCTGACATGGGGTGCTGACGGCTGACATAGGGGCATGACGGCTGACATGGGGGGCATGATGGATGGGGGCTGACAGCTGACATGGGCATGATGGATGGGGTGCTGACGGCTGACATGGGGGGCATGATGGCTGACATGGGGGGCTGATGGCTGACATGGGGGGTAATGATGGATGGGGGCTGACATGGGCATGATGGGGTGCTGATGGCTGACATGGGCATGATAGATGGGGTGCTGACGGCTGACATGGGCATGATGGATGGGGTGCTGACATTGGGTGCTGACGGCTGACATAAGGTCATGATGGCTGACATGGGGGGCATGATGGATGGGGGCTGACGGCTGACATGGACATGATGGATGGAGTGCTGACATGGGGGGCTGATGGCTGACGGCTGACATGGGGTGCTGACGGCTGACATAGGGGCATGACGGCTGACATGGGGGGCATGATGGATGGGGGCTGACAGCTGACATGGGCATGATGGATGGGGTGCTGACGGCTGACATGGGGGGCATGATGGCTGACATGGGGGGCTGATGGCTGACATGGGGGGTAATGATGGATGGGGGCTGACATGGGCATGATGGGGTGCTGACGGCTGACATGGGCATGATGGATGGGGTGCTGACGGCTGACATGGGCATGATGGATGGGGTGCTGACGGCTGACATGGGCATGATGGATGGGGTGCTGACGGCTGACATGGGCATGATAGATGGGGTGCTGACATGGGGGGCTGACGGCTGACATAGGGGCATGACGGCTGACATGGGGGCATGATGGATGGGGGCTGACATGGGCATGATGGATGGGGTGCTGACTGCTGATATAGGGGGCTGATCTGAGGTATGATTAACATTGGGGGTCTGATTGGTGGTCTGACCTGAGGTATAATGGAAAATATTGTTTCTGATTATACTCCTCTAAAACCTATGTGCATCTTATAGGGCGAAAAGTACAGTCCTCAAACCAGATCGAAGATATCAGGACCACACAGAGGAGAAGCCAGCTGCTGCAGACAGAACCAGGACCAGGTGAGCTGCGGGCGGGGCGGTGGGAGAAGGGGGTCACCGAGATGTAGCTTCGCTTGTGTTGCCAAAAAATCCTTGCACAGGCTCTGGTCACGTCCACGTGACAGGGCCGGTGCAAAGAGTCCCACAGTACCCGACCTATGTGGATACTTGCATGCACAATATTCTCAATAAAAACTTATTGAAACTAAAAACAGTGTACCATCCTATGTATTTTCGGTTTTAAAAATGTGGCTCTCAAAATAAATTTCAATCGTGGTTTTGGCGAGATTTGGCTCAGTTGAAAAAAAAGGTTGCCCACCACTGGTATAGAGCAACCAAAAATCATATGTACCCTAAACTAGTACCAACAAAACTTCCACCCTATCCCGTAGTTTCTAAAATGGGGTCACTTTTTTGAAGTTTCTACTCTAGGGGTGCATCAGGGGGGCTTCAAATGGGACATGGTGTCAAAAAAAAACAGTCCAGCAAAATCTGCCTTCCAAAAACCATATGGCATTCCTTTCCTTCTGCGCCCTACCGTGTGCCTGTACAGCAGTTTACAACCACATATGAGGTGTTTCTGTAAACTGCAGAATCAGGGCCATAAATATTGAGTTTTGTTTGGCTGTTAACCCTTGCTTTGTTACTGTAAAAAATGGATTAAAATGGAAAATTTGCCAAAAAATTTAAATTCTGAAATTTCATCTTCATTTGCCAATAACTCTTGTGGAACACCTAAAGGGTTAACGACGCATGTAAAATCAGTTTTGAATACCTTGAGGGGTGTAGTTTCTTAGATGGGGTCACTTTTATGGAGTTTTACTCTAGGGGTGCATCAGGGGGGCTTCAAATGGGACATGGTGTAAAAAAAAACAGTCCAGCAAAACCTGCCATCCAAAAACCATATGGCATTCCTTTCCTTCTGCGCCCTGCCGTGTGCCCGTACAGCGGTTTACGACCACATATCAGGTGTTTCTGTAAACTACAGAATCAGGGCCATAAATATTAAGTTTGGTTTGGCTGTTAACCCTTGCTATGTAACTGGAAAAAAATTATTAAAATTGAAAATCTGCCAAAAATGTGAAATTTTGAAATTGTATCTCTATTTTCCATTAATTCTTGTGGAACACCTAAAGGGTTAACAAAGTTTGTAAAATCAATTTTGAATACCTTCAGGGGTGTAGTTTCTAGAATGGGGTCATTTTTGGGTGGTTTCTATTATGTAAGCCTCGCAAAGTGACTTCAGACCTGACCTGGTCCCTAAAAATTTAGTTTTTGAAAATTTCTGAAAAATTTCAAGATTTGCTTCTAAACTTAAAAATATCATTCCCAAAATGATCCAAACATGAAGTAGACATATGGGGAATGTAAAGTAATAACAATTTTTGGAGTTATTACTATGTATTATAGATATATGTAACAAACTTGTTCACACCGGGTATCTGCTATGTATAGGGTTCCCACCCCAGTCGTATTACAATGGAAATCACAGCAGTTGAGAAAGTTCCTTAAAGGGCTTCTGTCACCCCCCAACCCTCAATTTTCAGTTTTTGACTTATTATATTTGTTAATGTAAGCAGATTCCAAATATGTCCCTCTTACCTCGGGCTGTGCAGTAATTACAGTAAAAAACGTACTTTTATTATATGTAAATTTCTTCACTACCAGCAAGTTGGGCGGACTTGCTGGTAGCCGCCGCATCCTCTGTTTGAAAAAACGCCCCCTCTTCCACTTGATTGACAGGGCCAGCGAGCGCTCTCCTCCTCTCGCTGGCCCTGCCTGCAGCCTCAAATCCCGCATCTGCGCCGTACCGGTCGTCATTCGGCGCAGGCGCTCTGAGAGAAGGACGGCCTTCCTCAGTGCGCCTGCGCCGATGACGTCAGCCCTACACCCGGAAGAGAAGTCTTCCGGGTGTAGGGCTGACGTCATCGGCGCAGGCGCACCGAGGAAGGAGCGGCCGTCAGTGCCTGGTCTGGCCTGGTCGTTAAGGTGAAATAAGGCTGTGTCCTAAAGGGGTTAAAGGCATGTGGTCCTAAAATTTGGATCAGCTGAAAATCTGCCTGTTTCAGTTTAATCGTTATTTGAATGCTCAAAAAATGTTTTGTCTCACTCTCATTTCTTCTTGTTGCATGTTGAAGCTCTACTTGGCACCTTGTTAAGATCCAACAATGTAATATGATTTTTTGCCATTTTTCAAGTGGTCCTAAACTTTTGATCAGGACTGTATAAAGTGATTTTGAGGGGCTTACATAATGGAAACCACTCAAATGATCCCATTTTAGAAACTACAACCCTATTATTCAAAACTGATGTTACAAACTTTGTTAACCCTTTAAGTGTTCCACAAGAATTAAAGGAAAATGGAGGCGAAATTTAAAAATTATTTTTTTTATGCAGATTTTTCATGTTAATCAATTTTTTCTTGCAACACAGCAAGGGTCAACAGCAAACTGAACCTCAATATATATTACTCTGATTCTGCAGTTTACAGAAATACCCCATATGTGGTAGTAAACTGCTGTCGGGGCACATGCCAGTGGTCAGAAGGAAAGGAGGGCCATATGGTTTTTAGAGGCAGATTTTGCTAGAATGGTTTTTGTGCACCATTTTGTATTTGAAGAGACCCTGACGTGCCCCTACAGTTGAAACCCTCAAAAAGTGACCCCATTTTGGAAACTACACCCTTCAAAGAATATATTAAGGGGGGCTACTGAGAACTTTGACCCCCTAAGCGTTTTATGGAATTTGAAAACAGTTGGCTGTGAAAATGAAAAGTTTAATTTCTTCCAATAAAATGTTGCTTTAGCCCCAAATTTTTTATTTTCACAAGGGGTAACAGGAGAAAAAGCACCCAAAATGTGTTACCCACTTTCTTCTGAATACGGCAACACCCCATATGTGGTGGTAAACTGCTGGGGGGCACATGGCAGGATTTAGAATGGAAGAAGCGCAATATGGCTTTTGCAGCGCAGATTTTGATGGATTGGTTTATGGGCGCCATTGGCTTTTATTTTTGGAGGGATTGTCTTATATTTGCTCCATTGATTGATTTGGTTTTAAGTATTTTTTACCTTTCCATTTTATTTTAAGCGATGAGTAAGCACCAAAGCATAAGCTGAGGGATATCATGGAGTTTTTAACAGTGTTCTTGTAAACATTATGTTTTATCTGCATGGATGCTAGATCCATCACAATTTGACTGACCATATCTGAATTCAAGTCGATAAACAGCTTGCACAATACAAAAGCACAGCAACAAATAAATCCCAAAGACAGCAAGAAAGACCGATTTGAACAGGATACAATCATGTAACAACATATGGTAGAATACAGAACAATGTGAAAAATATCTGGAAGGGAACACTATACCTGACAACCAGAATGGAGTGAGGTCTGGATGTATAATGGCTCAACAATCAGCAACTCCACCCTAATCAACCAGGCAAAGAGATAACCAAATCCAGAATAGGATGCAAGGCAGCTGGACAGCAACTGCCCAGGCAATGTTAGTTACTTGATTAAAGGGGAACCCTGCTGCTTGTAACAGCTTTATAAAAACCCATTTTCAAACACCTTATTAGAGCATTCGTTGTTTGGTAGACAGGAGTCCCATGTTCATAAATGCCCCTCACTGTATTAGATTTAAATGACCGAAGAAAAAAATAAAGATGATGCACAGCGAATATTACCCTTTGAAGGGACAGCATGTCGTCTTATCAATGCCAATATAGGCATAAGGCCTCTTGCACACAAACGTTTTTTTTTTCCGTTTATGTTCTTTTTTTGTGTTCCGTAAACGGAACCATTCATTTCAATGGATCCGCAAAAAAAAATGGAAGGTACTCCGTATGCCTTCCGTTTCCATATTTCCGTCCCATTAAAGATAAAACATGTCCTATTATTGTCCGCATAACGGACAAGGATAGTACTGTTCTATCAGGGCCCAGCTGTTCCATTCTGCAAGATACGGAATGCACGCGGTCATCCGTATTTTTTTGCCGATCCGTTTTTTGCGGACCGCAAAATACTAAAAGAGCCATACGGTCGTGTGCAAGAGGCCTAATGATGATGTTTAACTAAATCTGGCATATAGAGCAGATGTCCAATAGAGAATTCACTGAGCACGAGATTACCAATTACTTGCTGGATGTTTCTGTGGGATCCAAGGACAAATGATTTAATAGCTGAGATACTTCAGAGTTGTAAGTATTCTGATTGCCATATTGGAGCTCACACTTTCCAAATTCCACATCTGTTGATAAATCCAGCTTGTGTTTTAACCATGCCTGATAATCCTGTGCCCAGGGCTGCATATAACGGTGATATGACATCTCCCATTAATAACATACTCCCTCTCTATAATGAATATTGTGTTACACTTCAGAGAACTTTCATCCTTATCATAAGCACATCCCTGGCTATTATTTCTTAACACTTTGTGCCACATTTAAGTACCTGGCTTCAACTTGCACTAGAAAAAAATCCAAATATTCCAGAAATGACGGATATTTGTACTGAGGTGCTAACCCTGATAAGGAAACTGGTAGTGCCTACATGAGTATTTTTCTTAAAAGAAGTATATCTGTTATTTGTCTTTCTATATATGACTACATATGCTCTTTGGGTTGAATATATACTGGGAAATAAAAAACTGGGTGTGGTGCTAAGAGCGTTACATCACATTGGGAAACTATCATACGTTAGGATGCATTGAGCACATCACTTGACAATAAAGGAGTTGTTACTTACTATGTCATAAGCACTTAATAAAGCCTCATAGGGCAGACTGTACCTCATCTCACGTCCTGCTCGTAAGTAGTCCCAGATGTTTAGCGCATTTGATTTAGTGAGGTACATACTTTGCTGGACATCTACACATTGCTTATTATTGGCTTTTAAGTGTTGCTGTTGTACGTGGAAAGTTGCAAAGGTAACAGCATAATGGAACAGACAGTATTAACATTAGGCATTCACAGATAGAATGAACTTGTCAGATTTGGATTTGCACTTTTAAATATTTGCAGAACTATATAAGATGGGATGTGTGATTTGCAGTGGATTAGGTCATGTTGCCTCCTGGATTAGAACATTTTTAAATGTTTGCAAATACAAATAATATGGAATGATGTTGCTGCAATACCTCAAGGAGGATCATTGAAGAATAGATTTTTTTGTATTGCAAGGTCTGGGAAATAAATAAATCTAGTTAAACAACCTTCTAGGGAGTGGGGAGAATACTAGCTTATTTTAGTTTGTGCAGTCTTTGAGTATGGCTAATGGTTGGGTCAGAGGTACAGCCAGTTATATACCATCTTTATATCATGATTGAGATAACTGGACATTAAAGTCAGCTTGGCGCAAGCTAGATTGGACTTAGAGTCAAAGGGATTTCCTGTTTTTTCCCCGCAGGGAAGCTTGGGCTTGGCTGTAAGAAAATCCCCAGGTTGTAGCTCCAGAATAGTCAATGGTTGGTGGTGGTCAAACAGGTAGAACAATCACTAAATGGAGGCCGGAGGAGTACAGTCACTTCCTTCGAGGAGAACTGCAAGTTTCATCAATGAAACCAAGGATCCAGATAACAGGATCAGATGTAGTACTACTAATTCCAGAGGGGGGGGGGGGGGGGGGGGCATAGTCAGAGCAGGTGCATGTGTCATGTAAGGGGGGTTAGGACTACAGATTTCATGCAGACAAATCTGGATGAGACAGAATAATGGTCAGAAATAGAATGAGGATTAAATACCAAATATAGCTGAGCAAAGTAATAGGTACGGCCACATGGTGCAGCTGCGCCACGGTTGGGACATTTGGTGTTTATTGTTAATGACTACTCGGCAAACCACAAAACCATGTGGCCACCAGCAATGAACACCAAATGAACAATTCAGTTCTAGTCAGTTAATGTGATTCTGATGCAACTTACATTTGTTAGAAGTCAGCTGAGTACAGTCTTACAATAGGCAATGAGTTTGGTGATTTCAGGGTCTCTCAGTGAGGGCACAATCCTAGTCTGCGGCAACAGGAAAATATAACTCGGTTCCAAACACAGCAACAATTCACTCTCAGACTGGCATGCATAGCACCCAACTGCTGGAAAATCACACTCTGACTCTGGTTTCCTCACAGTAACAGCAATGAAGTCTTATCATGGCTTTCTCTCAATGGCTTTCGTTCAACATCTCGACTCACTTGCTTTCTGACTCTCTTCTCCCACTCTCTACCATCTGTTGCCTCCAAGACCCAGATGCTGCTACCACCCTATATAACACCACAATAAGTACAGCTCTCGACACTGTTGCCCCCCTCACACACAACAAAATCCGGAAAATCAACAGACAACCCTGGCACACCCACCTGACCAAAAAACTCAGACAAGCTTCCAGGACTGCTGAGCGGCGATGGAAGAAATCCCATTCTAAAGATCATTTCACTGCATACAAGCAATCCCTTCTCATATTCAAATCTTCACTCGCTGATGCAAAACAGGCCTACTTCTCATCTCTCATATTTTCCCTGTCACACAGCCCTAAACAACTTTTTAACACTTTTAACTCCCTTCTCCGTCCCCCAGTGCCCCCAACCTCTCCACTCTTCTCAGCTGCGGACTTTGCCAAATATTTCAAACAAAAGATAGTCCACATCAGAGAAAGCTTTACTGCACAGTCCCCACAGACCCTCTACACAACTGCTCGGTCCTCTTCTCCCAAAACCCGCTTCTCCACCATTACAGAAGAAAAACTCTCCACTCTACTCTCCAAATCTCATCTGACCACCTGTGCACTTGACCCAATCCCATCCCACCTCATCCCTAACCTCACCACAGTGTTTATCCCAGCCCTAACTCATCTCTTCAACCTATCACTAAACTCTGGTGTCTTCCCCTCTGCTTTTAAACATGCTACCATTACACCCATCCTCAAAAAGCCTTCACTTGACCCATCTTCCTTGTCCAGTTATCGCCCCATATCACTTCTTCCGTATGCCTCAAAGCTACTTGAACAACATGTCCATTCAGAACTGTCCTCCCACCTCTCCTCCTGCTCCCTCTTTGACCGCCTACAATCTGGCTTCCGACCCCACCACTCGACCAAGACTGCCCTTACCAAAGTCACCAATGACCTACTGACAGCCAAAACCAAGAAACAATACTCTGTCTCCTTGACCTGTCCTCTGCCTTCGACACTGTTGACCACTCCCTACTGTTGCAAACTCTCTCATCTCTTGGCATCACTGACCTGGCCCTCTCCTGGATCACATCATACCTCACAGACCGGAGGTTTAGCGTCTCCCACTCCCGCACCACCTCCTCATCTCATTCCCTCTCTGTTGGTGTCCCGCAAGGCTCTGTCCTAGGACCCTTGCTCTTCTCTATCTACACTTTTGGCCTGGGACAGCTCATAGAGTCCCATGGCTTTCAGTATCACTCCTACGCTGACGACACACAAATCTACCTCTCTGGTCCAGACATCACCACCTTACTATCAAGAATCCCACAATGTCTATCTTCTATATCATCCTTCTTCGCCTCTCGCTTTCTTAAACTTAACATGGATAAGACAGAATTCATAATCTTTCCCCCATCTTGTTCAACCCCCCCAACAGACCTATCTATCATGATCAATGGCTGCACACTCTCCCCAGTCAACAAAGCCCGCTGCCTTGGAGTGACCTTGGATTCTGCCCTTTCCTTCCGACCGCACATCCAAGCCCTTTCCACCACTTGCCGCCTCCAACTCAAAAACATCTCCCGCATCCGTGCTTTCCTTAACTTTGACTCTGCGAAAATGCTTGTACATGCCCTCATTATCTCCCGCCTAGACTACTGCAACATTCTCCTCTGTGGCCTTCCATCTAGCACTCTCGCACCCCTCCAATCTATCCTCCACTCTGCTGCCTGACTAATCCACCCTATTACTCCTCTGCCTCTCCCCTCTGCCAATCCCTTCACTGGCTCCCCATTGCCCAACGAATTCACTTCAAAGTACTAACAAATACATACAAGGCCGTCCATAACCTGTCCCCTCCCTACATCTCTGAGCTACTTTCCCGATACACCCCCACACGCACTCTCCGATCCTCACAAGACCTCCTTCTCTCCTCTCCTCTCATTGCCTCTTCCCACAATCGACTCCAAGATTTCTCCCGTGCATCCCCCAGACTCTGGAACTCGCTACCCCAACATATCAGACTCTCACCTACAGTGGAATCCTTCAAAAGAAACCTGAAAACCCACCTCTTCAGACAAGCCTACAACCCGTGACCCTGCTGCCTCTATACCGCCAGGACTAACTTAACCCGCACCTACTGTGTCCTTCTCCCATACCATGTAGATTGTAAGCCCTCACGGGCAGGGCCCTCTCTCCTTCTGTACCAGTCTGTAACTCGTCTTGTTCCTGCTTAGTGCACTTGTCTGTATTATGTATGTGCACCCCTTATCATATGTACAGCGCTATGGAATGAATGGCGCTTTAATAATAAATAAATAATAATAATAATAATAATAACATGGATCAAAGTCTGATCAGGAACAAAGCAGATGCTTCCGATCACTGTGAAATGCGGACATCACTTCTGCATTTATACGCAGCAATCACGTCCGCTGTATGGGAACAAACGAACGATTTATTAATCGTTTGTCGCCATAGAAAATAATTTTTCCAGCACAGCAGATCAATGTTTATACACATGACAATGATTTTCCGTGCTAGCAAAACAACGCAATAACCCGCTGTTGCTCATTCATCCGGTGATTGACAACACCTTTTTTACACTGTCAGATTATCAGGTACGAGCATTTATACAAATGCTCTTTCCTGATAATTGGACAGATAATTGGTCTATGTAAAAAGACCCTTAGTACCGCATAATTTGCGCTGGTACAGAGACAAGGGCAAACAAGGACAGTGAGCCATAAGGCTAGAACCCAGCCCGCTTTCCCTACCTATTTGCAGTACAAGCCCCATGTAGCTAGACCACAACTGGTCGACAGTCCCTATGGTATTTAGGTGTATAGACGGACAACAAAGACAGACAAACACAATACCAGAGTCGTACGTAAATCGGTCAGAACCATGCAGTACCAAACGAGAGACAGAGAGTGGTCAGAAGACAAGCCAGGGTCAGAAGCTTGAGCAATCCAATAAAGCACAGGAACAAGAACTAGGAACACAGCTAGTGAGTCCAAAGACTATCACTGGCAGTGATGTATGGACAGGAAGGAATTTAAACAGAGTGACGAGTCCCTGGATCAGAACTCGATAGGTCCATGACTCTGCGCTCCATTAATCAGAAACACTAGTACATAGTAATAGAGCAGCTAAGCTAATAAGCCAACTGCGTGGCTCAGCAGCACATCTCTCCCGACGCAGCTGTGCAGAGGCTGAGTATCGCGCAGCTGGAGCCCAGACAGGTACGTTTATTACAGTTATCTTTTCAAGTCACAGTATTTCTCTCCTAGTGACACTGTAGCGCTCATTCTGCACAGGTGGTTCCAGGCTATAGTATCTCCTTCCTCATAGCTCACTGCACACAGTTTGCACTCTGTCAGCAGTTGTGGTAATTTTCCTTCGACACACAATTGTAGTTTACACTGTGGGAGGCTATCTGGTCTTTGTGATCCTGACCTGGCTTCTTGACAGGTCTCTAGGTGATTCTGGGCATGGAAGCTAGGCAGTGGAAGTCATCTACCTCTGCGCCAGACTACCCCTCTCTTCCTGCGATGCTCAGCTGCTCTTCTATGACTAGTACCTAAAACTTCTACTTTCTAGCTGACTAAAACTCAGGAGTATTGATGGATCTGTCCCCAGCAGCAGCTTCTCCCCAGCACACACTTCCTCTCTGCCTGTGTACTACTAACTGAATGGTCTGAACAGTTATTTATCTTCTCAGAGACATGTGCTCTTACTATAGCTGGAAGACCTGCATTACTAGATGTTTACAATATACACATATACAATGCACTTCACATTTACAGTGAAATACATCTATAATACAGTGTAATCCCGTATCAATGTCTGTTTCCAATTGTCCTCAAAGCGGCTCAACTTCAGTGTCCATTGTATCCTGCCTAAGGCATTATAACTTTAGTTAACACTCTGTTTCAGACTGTCTTGCGACATTTCCCATCAATGTATAGCTGTGTATACTTTGTGGGTGAAACTTCCTCAGCAGTGCTAGGTCCACGCCAACACATTATTTTCCTTGCATCTAACATCAGCTTAAAAACACAGTACACATGGTATATCAAACATCCATGTAAATTACATGACACACTTAAGTGCAAGGAGATTTAATAGAATGCAATAAATATCACATATACATTACTGGCATCGTAAGTAGTTTGGCTTGTGGAGGTCACTTAACAGTTCAACAGTTTGAACTGGTAGAGCTACCACCACGAAAGGGGCACACTGAAACGCCTAGCATCAAGGTAAAGGATATGTGCATTTCATGTATCCATGCAATATTAGAAAGAAATCCTGCTAATAACCATTAATAAACAATACTTCAGGGTAAAAATCTGTCCTTACAAGCGTAATTACTTATTATGAGTATTGCTAAGACTAGTGATGAGCGAAGCTCGCTTCGGATGTTACATCTAAAGTCGCTTAGTTTAAAACTTCGGATTAATACTGTACGGAGATCCGTCTCTGTACAGCATTAAAAAGTGGTGTTCCACTTTAAAAATGAATTACCGAAGTTATTCAATGAAGTCACACGGGACTTACTAACTTCTGCCCATCGGAGCCCGTACATTTTAATACTGTACAGAGACGGATCTCCATACAGTATTAATCCAAAGTTATGAATGAAGCGACTTCGGATGTAACATCCAAAGCTCGCTTCACTCATCACTAGCTAAGACGATATCCCACCTGCAGTTGGTTAACCTGCATTATGTGTATCCCTGTGTTAGCTATGTTGCTACAGCTCAGAAATCAGTAAACCAGCTATGCCACTATATCTTTAAGACTCATTCATGATTGACAGTGAATGGTACTGTAACCCAGCATTCACCTACTGTCAGTGTAATTACATTCCATAACAATGAATGAGATCATGCCATGAAATTGAAGGCAGCTGTGATTTTTAATGTGAACCCAAATAAACCATGCTTATCATATTCCCTTGATTTACCGCTCAAATCATATAATGTATCCGGTTAAATAACAACAGGAAAACAGCAGAGAGTAATAAATGACCTGTTTCACATTTTATGTAACGTTACATAATGGGCTAAAGTCTTTCTAGTTTACCAATCAAGTCACAATGATTAATAAAGCCATTTTCTTTCTGCTTTGGGAAAAGGAAATGGAAGTCAGAGAATACAATAAAATAGGACATAGTGATTGATACACCATGCTTTACACTACAATATACTAATGGAGTGGTTTATTTGCTGATGTGGTCTTTCAAATATGTAATGTATATAAAAACGGGTTATATTTATAAAACCCAACCTTGGAAATTATTTTAAGGGCCTACCCTACGTCTTACATAGCCTCATTTGTAACCTCAATCAATTAGACAAAGCAGCGAACTGTGATGAAGAGTGTCTTCCTCTCTGGAGGACCCAGGACGTCTGTAAGTTCAATGGACCTCCCATTGCTTTTAATGGACATCTGTCAGCCGATTTGTATCTATGAAACTGGCTGACCTGTTGCATGTGTGCTTGGCAGCTGAAGACATCTGAGTTGGTCCCATGTTCAAATGTGCCCGCATTGCTGAGAAAAATGATGTTTTAATATATGCAAATGAGACTGTAGGAGCAACAGGGGCGTTGACGTCAGAGGCTCAGCTCTCTCTGCAACTGATGTGCCCTCTTCATGAATAGGATCGCTGCACCAGTTGCAAGCAATCCAGCAGTGTTGAATTTCTTGCGACTAGTGTGGCGAACCTGTTAATTTCTACGGGATCACCTCAACTCTGTGATCCTGGCCTCTACAGCTGTTGTGCAACCAGCGTTGCGGTGTAGCCCTAGCCTAAAAGACATACTTGAAAAACATTACATACAGCGCTACATAAAAATACAGGAGAATAAACCTAGTCATAGCCTAACATTAGAGCTGGAAGGAAGGGGTTAGGTTGAGAATTTGGCATGGGGGGGGGGGGGCTTTTCAATTTTGCTTCAGGCAGCAGAAAGGCTAGGAGCACTTTGGCCCCTGGCCACAAAGCACTGAGGGAAGGGGGGCACAAAATGAACTCTTGCACTAGGGCCCATGAGCCTTTAGCTACGCCCCTGGTTGGGTTCCTTAGCAGGTTGCAACTCATGTACAGTTTTTAGTTTTTTATTATTCTATGTGACATAATTGTATGTCTACCGGCAACCTTGGTTTACTATAGCCAGCTCCCTGAAATATGCATCCTCCTCTGCAGGGTACTCCCTTCTTTTGCCCTTCCATGCTTAAGCCACTCTAGTTCTTTTGTTCCCTTTGTCTACATTATCCTTAATTTCCCTGTTTTACTCTTTCCTTCAAAGCATAGGACTGAAGCCTACAAGCCTTATCTTGTCACTTTTTACAACCCCCTGTATCAAGCAGAGCAAAGTGTAATTCTTTTCCTGTGCTTTCACCATACATCATTATGAAATGTATAACTTTTTTTTTATTAAAGAAGACATCAGATAAAGGAAACTCATAAATTGTAGAAATGTAGTAATGTAGATCTTCATTGCATCTTAAAAACAGATATTTGATTTACGTTGTAGATGTGCAAGCTGTATTATAGCTTGTCTACCGTTTAGGACTTCCAATGGTGTATGATGCATACCATTTAAATAAAATATTTTTAAAGCAGCATCTGCAATTTTCTAGCCAGGAAACAGTGGGCATTCCTTTAAAGAGAATGTGTCATCAGAAAACTACAATTTTTTTAAATCACTTTTTTATATTAAACATACTTTTAAAGAACTTTTGATGTGTTTTTTTTTATTTTCCATGTCAATATCCATATTTACACAAAAAACATAAAATCCTGCAGTTTTAGTATTGGCCACTAAGCCTAATGATAGGCATCACTTCTCGGTCTGTACAGATCACTTTACTGCAGTTATCTGCTTATCACTACAGGCAGGGTCAGAATGATAGATGCCACCGCTGTCTATATGCAGCGAGGTGCCGAGGATGGGAATAGTAGTGGCCCTGATGTGATGTTGTGTCACTGTGTGTACCCTCAGGCTGTTGTTCCCTGGGAATTGGTGCGGTGGAAAGATGGCTTGAAGAGGCAGGCTGAAGAAAAAGTATAAAAGTCTCTCTTCACTTAGTTCAAAATATAACTTGTGGTACATCCAGCAGTAATGGGAACAAAGTGCAATTTCTGTCACCAGATTATGAGGTAAAGTGGCTGATTATATAGCAATTTAATGTCACTTGTGGGTATAGCTGTCAACTGTGTGATACAGGCCTGGAGCTAGACCCTCACCTGCAGCAGGGTCTGATAAGCCGTAGCTGGCTGGTCACTGCTCTGCTAGATTTATATCAAGCTGACAGCTCAGGGGGAGTATCTTTTCTGCTGCAGCTCAGGGGGGGGGGGGGGGGTGTCTCAGCTCTCCCTATCACAGCTCAGGAGGCAGCTGAAGGATGAAACTGAGCATGTGCGGCCTTCTCAGTGAGCAGGACAAAGAGATAAAAAAGCAAACAGCAGGTGGCGCTATACAGATATATTTTATTGAATAACTCAGTGGCTCTGCTAAATTTTTAATTACATGCAATTACAAAAGTATTCAGATCCAGGGGCTGGTTTGAAAACTGTAGAATTTTTTTTTCTGGGACAACCCCTTTAAGTACAAACCCTATCTACGATGACATAGAAGGCAAATAAATCAAATGTCTCAGATCTGGTTAAATTTTAGTGCTTTAATGATATCCGTCAGTAAATCAGTGGAGCTTAACACTGTTCATGCTCTCACATGTTGGCGCTCAGCCTGAGGGAAGAGTCTGGTGTCACATCCCTGCAAGCTAATGTTCTGAACAATCAGCCATAATACCAAAAGCTCAAATACAAATAGACACAAAGATCATATAGAGATCATACATAAAGAACTGAGAACGTCCTTGTCTTTCTTCCCACACAGTGATTCTGAAATATTTGTAAAATGTAAGAAAACATATTAAACATTCCTGTCATTGTCAGATTACAGGCAAAAGGAAAATCAAGCAGAACTTGTGATAAAATTTTTAATGCTCTAGAATTCTTCTTTATTTTAGAGCTATTGCCTCCTTAAAATAATATCTAGAGAAATTAATTTTGCAGCAGAGACGAGGAGACTCCTTCTGCAGGAGAAGCAAGAAGGGACTATATTCTTAGCTGCCAGAGGAGGAAGGAGAATGATTTTGTCCAGAGGCAGAGCTGCAATAACTTACAGTACAATACACATGGATGGGGTTTTAAAAACTCGATAAATCTGTGTGGCTCTGTAGATGAACTGCGGATTTGTAGCATTTTTCCACAGTGGGTTCCACCCTTGCAAAAATCTGTGGCCGAATCCACTGCACGCAGGCACAGCCTTATGGAGGAACTTCTCTTCTGGATATTTGAACTTTTAAAGGGGTTCTCCAGGCTTTTAATATTGATGACCTATCTTCAGGATAGGTCATTAATATCAGATAGGCGGGGGTACAACACCCGGCACCCCAGCCGATCAGCTGTATGAGGAGACGGCGTGTGCAGTGTGCATGTATTGCCTCCCGTCTCTCTTCCTGCTTGCCATAGACATAGCAGCATCAGCAGGAAGAGAGACAGGAGAAGGCACATGCACACTGTGTGCGCCGTCTCCCCGTACAGCTGATCGGGGGGGTGCCCGGTGTGGGACCCCCACCAATCTGATATTTATGACCTATCCTGAGGATAGGGCATTAATATTACAAGCCCTGAGAACCCCTTTAAGGCTCGCTCACGTGGCAGAATTTGTTGCCAACCACGTGGTGTCTACCTCTCATTGTTTTCAATGGGAGACAGCGCTGAAGTTCATGAGCTGGCGGTTTAAAGCTGTGACCGCGCCAAGAAGGGTCACGTCTCTTCTTGCTGGGGTGCGCAGACAGCCAGTGCTTGTAGCCTTGGCAGCTATCCACTCACAGCTTAGTTCCATTCAATGGAGTTAAAACGCAAGAGGGTCCACAACATCTGAAGTGAACAAACATGACAGAAACTGTAGCAGTTTCTGCCATGGTATACAGTACATGGTGGATTTTGACAGTGCAGTGTGAATGGGCCCTTAGACTCACATTCTCATCCATATTCACACCCAAACTTAGGCTACTTTCACACCGGCGTTTCTGGGTCCGCTTGTGAGATCCGTTTCAGGGCTCTCACAAGCGGCTCATAACGGATCAGTTCAGCGCCAATGCATTCTGAATGGATAAGGATCCGCTCAGAATGCATCAGTTTGGCTCCGTTTAGCCTCCATTCCGCTCTGGAGGCGGACACCAAAATGCTGCTTGCAGCGTTTTGATGTCCGCCTGACGATGCAGAGCCAAACGGATCCGTCCTGACTTACAATGTAAGTCAATGGGGACAGATCCGTTTTCACTGACACAATATGGTGCAATTGAAAACAGATCTGCCTCCCATTGACTTTCAGTGTAAGTCAAAACAATAGTTTGCATTATTATGGTAACGCAAACGGATCCGTTCTGAACGGATACAAGTGTTTGCATTATAGGTGCGGATCCATCTGTGCAGATACCAGACGGATACGCACCTAACGCAGGTGTGAAAGTAGCCTTAAATGGGGTATTCCCATCATATACAATGGGGGAATATTGCTAGGATATGCCCCCATTGTCTGATAGGTGCCACCTCTGGGACCCACACCTACAAGGAGAACGGAGTGGGGAGAGCTGTGGCTGGAGGACCCCGGGTTTCCCAGGGTCCATCCACCACCAAGCACTGCTCCCATACAAGTGAATAGGAGCGCACCGCGCACGCACGGCCCCTGCTCCCATTCATTTCTACGGGGCAGACAGAAATAGCCGAGCAGTGCGCCCTCCGTTCATTTCCCCGCTCCATTCTCGTTGTAGGTGCGGGTTCCAGGGGTGGGACCTGCACCTATCAGACAATGGGGGCATATCCTAGCGATATGCCCCTATTGTCTGAGATGGCAAAAACCCTTTAAAGGGGGTTAGCAAATTTGTCATGCCAGTTCTCAAAATGCCATAAACAGTCATGCATGCTCCACGCAAGGATGAAGGACTTTCCCCAGATGGCGTTGCTGCTTCCTCAGGCTGTTCTTGGGTACCTGTAATTCTGAGCAAGCGCTGAATGGCAAGTGGTGGCATCTGACGCATGTGCAGATACAGGCAGCATAAATACATATACCATGGAACAGCTCGAGGACATGGTGCCACCATCTTGCAGCCCATGGAAAAGAAGGATGACAGGGGAGTATGTTTACTCTACTAATACTCGGCAGCTGGTGGCCTTCATTTGGACAGCTGGGGGACAGTATACAGTCGTCTATGCTTATAAGGAGTATACATGACTGTGTATGCCATTTTGAGAAATGCCACAGGAAACTGGCCAACCCTTTGAATCTATTTACATACAATCCTAATGAATAAAGACATTTATTAAAGGGTTTGTCCAATTAAAACTGCATCCCTGGCAAACAGCTGATTGTCAGGCATTAGGGAACCTGCATCTGCATCCATCTGCTCATCGCCAGGCCTGCTTCATTGTATTGTATTGGGATTATCTTTCATTTTAGAACTGACCATGTTACTAATAAAACAACTTTCTAATGTATTTTTATTAAAAATTAATGTCTCTTTATGCAATATATCGATTGCAGATGTGGCTCAGCCTGTGCATGCCCTCCCCTGTACATTACGCCAAGCACACAGTGGATGCAGCTTCCATGTGGCCAATATATGGAGCACAGGGAGGAAGAGGGAAGGCCATGGGCCATGGCCAGTGATATAGAAGTTACCAGTGCACAAAGGGGCTGACATACAGAGAACCCGCTGCCCCACATGACCAACTCCCTCTGAGGGTGATGTCTAAGCACACCCCCACGATACCTCTGATGGTGAGGAGAGACTTTCCCGGGGGGGTTACCAGGTGCTACCTCAGAGGGGAATTGGAGCAGAGATTAAACCCACTGGACTGACCTTCAGGTGACAATACACCCAGTGGATGCTGGGAGGCCAGAGGCTGATCAGAAGAAAGAGTTGTCAGGGTACGAAGGCAGACATCAGAGCAGGCGGCAGTCAGGCAAAGTCGATAAACGTAGATCAGGGTCAGGGCAGGTGGCAATCAGGCGAAGTCCGTAAAACGTAATCCAAAGTCCGGTACACAGAATGACAAGAACTAACAGAACACCTTCGCTCAAACAGGAAACTAAACAAGCTAGGAATCTAAATTGCTCTGGCGCCTTCCTGTAGAAGGAGGCACCTTTAAATACCTCCTGCAGACCAGCTATAGGCAGGGGAAGATAGAGGGTGTGCGCAGGCTGCCTCACAAAGGGAGGAGAGACATGCCTGCACACACCCTAAATACACACAAGGACCTCTGAGGCCGCTTTCAGACGAGTGTATTGAGATCCGTCAGTATTCTGGCTCAGGATCCTGATGATATACCATCAGTATTGTCATCAGGATTACTTCAGGATTTCATCAGGATTTACATGCGTATTTCTTCCTTCCTTCGTTATTTAAGCACTGCACAGACTGCAATGTGTGTATTTGGAAACAAATCCGCACAAAACTCGGACATGCTACGTATTTTAAATACTGACGAGAAATGAATCGCCCATGTGAATAGCTCAGCGTGCAGGAAGGAGTGAAGAAGCCCGGCGTCCGTACCTGTGTGTGGGGACAGAATCGCAGGTACGGGGAGCTGGGCTAACATTAGTACACATAGATTCTGGAATAAATTGTCCCAAAATAAATATGGCATCATTTGGTGCATTTAGATTTATTGAGTTTATCTAACCCAAAAAGGGGGTGTAGTTTATTGGGAAAGGGGCATGGCCATGTCTGAAGGGGTATGGTTTAATATGCAACATTTACTGCCAAAATAGCACACAGTGTAATGTCCCTTATGTGCCCCACAGAGTCTGATGCCCTCAATACAGTATAATGCCCCCTTATTTGCCCCCACAATGTATTATGCCCCCTTATGTGCTCCCAAAGTGAATACTCACCTACCCCATGTTTCCAGGCGTTTAGTACAATGGTGGGGCACAAATACAGATTCTGCAGACTCCATAAAAAATGCTGGAGAAAAAAGTGCAGCATGGCGTGCTATTTGGTCTGGTAATATGACCATCCACAGGGCATCGTTGGTATCTGTCATGTGACAGATCTGCTACTGCCATTTCTTTTATTTTCTGCTCCTAGACGCACCAAGAAATGTACAGTGCTTTAAGTCACCTGAGGGATGATATCATTAGACTGGAAGTCTTGACAAGAAGCGAGAATGCTCCTAATCTCCTGAACGTTCGTATAAGCAAGGCTTTGTATTTGCCAGTGAATGTTCGAAATGGATTTCCCTGTGAATTGTTAACATGCTAACCCCTGTGGATGAATTAACAATGCGTGGATAAGCCCCCATGATATGTGTCAGGACTAATGCTTGTTCCCACAAACCGTAACAGGTGCAATAAATGTAACAACGATTTTAAGGGGATTTGCTTCCTTTTGATAACATTTCTCTCCCTGCCGGTTGTTGACAGTGAACTCAGGATCATTTAGAACACGGAAAATTCGGGGTTGTTATTAATTTTGCTCAAGGACAGCACTAAAACGGGGTCACTATTTTTCTTTCATTTCTGTATGGGAGGGTAAATTGTACCAGCATGTCTATGTATGGATGTAGCAGGGTTAACACGCAGCTTTATGAGACATGTTATCTAAACTAAATGCAACTAAATGCGTTAAGCGATTGCTTTTCAATGGCTTTTGTTTCAAGATAACGCGATGAGTTAAAAAATTTGAGTTAAGAGTGTGTGTGTTACCCCTGCTACATCCGTAGTCTGTAGACTAGTCAGAATGTGCCATACATTGTCTACAGGCCTGGCATCCATCAGGGCGTGACATGTACATAAACATATTCCACAATAAAATGGGGAAGGCGGGGATACTAATTAAAATATATTACAGAGTAACGTGTTGTTTTAGCCAATATTCCCCCCCCACCCATTTTTCTTGTTTTGTTGCATGACAACCTGAAATTCTAATTTTTATTTATATTTATATTGTTTTTTTGAGGGAAGGGGGGTGTCACCATCTAACGTACACAACATGCCTACCACCAAAAAGGTAAGAGATAGAAAATATGTGCTATAAAGTATAGCAATCTATAGTGAAGACAAAAATAGTTAGAGGTTATCTAATTCTAAAAATGCACCCCACAATGCCCGGGCCCCTCCTATAGATCATACTTACCCCGCTCCCTGGCACCCGCGTCACTCCAGATCCCCGCATGGCTGCTGCTGCATCTCCCCGTTGCGTGGATCAAAACATCCGGCGATGGGGGGTGCAGCCAATAGCAGGCCATGACGGTGATCAGCCTCCCTAGCATCACGGGATCCGGAGTGATGCGTGTGCTGGGGAGCGAGGTAAGTATGATCTATAGGAGGGGTTGGGGATTGTGGGGGGCATTTTTAGAATTGGATAACCCCTTTAAGAACAATTAACAGCGCACAAAAAGTAACACAGAGGACATACAAAAAAGTCATCCCCTAGAAGTGCCCACCTATAAAAAGGAAATATCACCGCGTTTAGGTTCTTTAATAAAATGCCATGTGAGGCTGCATACTTAAAGCCCCATCATACAAGCACCGCTGAGCACTATAATAATTCTGAATACTGTAAAGTGCGGAGTGCAATAAAAAATATGTATGAAAAGATCAATGTGATGATACGAGACTATGACCAACGATAGGACTGAATGAGAAATATCCCTAATTAAAATAGGAGGAGGGCAGCACGGTGGCTAGCCCTTCAGGACTTGGGGTCCAAGGTTCGAGTCTGACAACATCTGCATGGTGTTTGCATGTTCTCCTATTGTTTGCATTGGGGTACTCTGGTTTCCTCCCACACTCCATACTGATAGGGAACTTAGATTGTGAGCCCCATTGGAGACAGATTGATGCTAATGTCCGTAAAGTGCTGAGGAATATGTCAGCGCTATATAAGTGTGTAAAATAAATATCAGCATAACAAGAAAAAGTTCCAGCACGGGGTAGATCAAACGTTGCAGCGTCTTTATTCCGATATTCACATGATAAGTAAAACGTAGTGGACTTCACCTTCCATCAGATCGACATGTTTCGAACCACCAGTGGTCATCATTAAGAACCCGGTGGTTTGAAACATGTCGATCTGATGGGAGGTGGAGGGAGGTGAAGTCCACTACGTTTTACTTATCATGTGAATATTGGAATAAAGACGCTGCAACGTTTGATTTACCCCGTGCTGGAACTTGTTCTTGTTATGCTGGTATGAAGAGCTGGCCTTGGCTTAATCTGTGCACAGAAGAATTGGGTGAGCTGGACTAATACATTTATTTTTTGGACTGTAAAGTAAATACACAACATGCGTATGGCTGCCAAACTAGCATCTTCCTCAGGGATCTGTGGGGTTCCTCCTCCTTTCTACACAAGGCTCAGGTGTATTTTGCCGTTTTTAAATCTATTTTATGTAGGGACATTTCTTATTGCTTCACTTCTATTCCGTCTGTTCCATTTTTTCATGGTCTTGTATCATACTTTTTCACATTGATTTATTTCTGCATATACTCCTTGAACTCTGCACTTTCTAGTATCCAGCATTATTAGGCTACCTGCCACATCGCAGATCACGCACAGCTTTTCCACATGGATTCTTATGCAGCGTAATACAGTACTAGGAACTTGTATGTAGTATTTTCACTGATGAGTGCTTGGAGATGTTGAGTGTTATTTTTCAGTTTTTCTTCATGCATAAAAAAATGCATCAAAAACTGATTGCACGCAGGAAAAACTGAAACACTGAATACAATCTATGGCAGTCTAGGGAATAAGATCAATGAACTTGAGGCTATAATGGCATCTGAGAATATAGATGTAGTGACTGTTACTGAGACGTGGTTCAAGGGGAGTAATGACTGGGATATATCAATACCAGGGTTCTCTCTATACAGGAAAGACAGAGAAGGCAAGAAGGGGGGAAGGGTGGCCCTGTATGTGAAAAATAACATAAAATCGAATTTGATACAAGTTAGCGAGAACAATTTAGAGTCAGTTTGGGTTACCGTGCAGCTTGATAATCATAAGGTAACTCCTGTAGGTGTGATATATATAGACCACCTAGCCAAGTAAAGAATTAGATGATCTACTAGTTGAGGAAATAGCTAAAATGACATTGAAGGGGGAAGTTATCATTATGGGAGACTTCAATCTTCCAGATGTAAACTGGAAAACCAAAATAGCTAGTTCTGCCAGGAGTACAGATATTCTAAATTCCCTACTGGGATTATCTCTACAGCAAGTAGTGGAGGAGCCAACCCGGAAGGAGGCCATTTTAGATTTAGTATTCACAAATGGGAATTTGGTATCTGATATTACTGTAGGGGAAAGCTTGGGATCTAGTGATCACCAGTCAGTGTGGTTTACTATAAGTACAGTGACTGAGTCACACCACACAAAAACAAAAGTTTTAGATTTTAGAAAAACAGACTTTTCTAAAATTAGATTAGTGGTATACAAGTCCCTATCAGACTGGAACAGTTTCATTGGAGTCCAGGAGAAATGGGACTACTTAAAAGTGGCACTATTGAAGGCAACAGAAAATTGCATTAGGCTTGTCAGTAAAAGCAAAAAAAGTAAGAGACCACTGTGGTACTCAGCAGAAGTGGCCAAAATAATTAAAAACAAAAAGATAGCATTTAGGAATTATAAAAAAATAAAAAACAAGGATGACAGACAAATTTATAAGATTAGGCAGAGAGAGGCCAAACAAGTTATAAGAGCTTCCAAAGCACAGACAGAAGAGAAATTAGCTCAGTCAGGGAAAAAAGGCGAGAAGGCATTCTTCAGATACATAAATGAAAAAAGGAAACTAAAACAAGGAATTACCAAATTAAAAACAAAAGAAGGAAGGTATATGGAAGAAGATAAAGAACTAGCTGACTGCCTCAATGAATATTTCTGTTCAGTTTTTACAAAGGAAAATTAAGGAGAAGGACCTCAGTTAGGAAAGAAGACTAAAGAATCTTTTGATGCATGTGTCTTTACAGAGGAAGAGGTTCTAAGTCAGCTGTCTAAAATTAATACAAATAAGTCACATGGGCCTGATGGGATACACCCAAAGCTATTAAAAGAGCTCAGCGGTGAACTAGCAAAACCATTAACAGATTTATTTAACCAATCACTGGCAACAGGAGTCGTCCCAGAAGATTGGAAATTAGCAAATGTTGTGCCCATTCACAAGAAAGGTAGTAGGGAGGAATCGGGCAACTATAGGCCAGTAAGCCTGACATCAATAGTGGGGAAATTAATGGAAACCATACTTAAGGAGAGGATTGTGGAACATCTAAAATCCCATGGATTGAAAGATGAAAAACAGCATGGGTTTACTTCAGGGAGATCATGTCAAACTAATCTTATTGATTTTTTTGATTGGGTGACTAAAATAATAGATGGAGGAGGTGCAGTAGACATCGCTTATCTAGACTTTAGTAAGGCTTTTGATACTGTCCCACATAGAAAGCTTATCAATAAAGTGCAGTCTTTGGCCTTGGACTCCCATATTGTTGAATGGATTAGGCAGTGGCTGAGGGACAGGCAACAGAGGGTTGTAGTCAATGGAGTATATTCAGACCAAGGTCTTGTTACCAGTGGGGTACCTCAGGGATCTGTTCTGGGACCCATATTGTTTAATATCTTTATCAGCGAAATTGCAGAAGGCCTCGATGGTAAGGTGTGTCTTTTTGCTGATGACACAAAGATTTGTAACAGGGTTGATGCTCCTGGAGGGATACACCAAATGGAAAAGGACTTAGGAAAACTAGAGGAATGGTCAAAAATATGGCAACTAAAATTTAATGTTGATGTGCAAGATAATGCACCTGGGACATAAAAACCCAAGTGCAGAATATAAAATCAGTGATACAGTCCTAACCTCAGTATCTGAGGAAAGGGATTTAGGGGTCATTATTTCAGAAGACTTAAAGGTAGGCAGACAATGTCATAGAGCAGCAGGAAATGCTAGCAGAATGCTTGGGTGTAGAGGGAGAGGAATTACCAGTAGAAAGAGGGAGGTGCTCATGCCGCTCTACAGAGCACTAGTGAGACCTCATTTGGAGTATTGTGCTCAGTACTGGAGACCATATCTCCAGAAGGATATTGATACTTTGGAGAGAGTTCAGAGAAGAGCTACTAAACTGGTACATGGATTGCAGGATAAAACTTACCAGGAAAGATTAAAGG
This sequence comes from Bufo bufo, assembly GCF_905171765.1. Lineage (NCBI taxonomy): Eukaryota > Metazoa > Chordata > Amphibia > Anura > Bufonidae > Bufo > Bufo bufo. The sequence continues at coordinate 637,455,475 of NC_053389.1, forward strand.
ACCTTAACATGTATAGCTTGGAAGAAAGATGAGACAGAGGGGATATGATAGAAACTTTTAAATAAATAAAGGGAATCAACAAGGTAAAAGAGGAGAGAATATTTAAAAGAAGAAAAACTGCTACAAGAGGACATAGTTTTAAATTAGAGGGGCAAAGGTTTAAAAGTAATATCAGGAAGTATTACTTTACTGAGAGAGTAGTGGATGCATGGAATAGCCTTCCTGCAGAAGTGGTAGCTGCAAATACAGTGAAGGAGTTTAAGCATGCATGGGATAGGCATAAGGCCATCCTTCATATAAGATAGGGCCAGGGGCTATCCATAGTATTCAGTATATTGGACAGACTAGATGGGCCAAATGGTTCTTATCTGCCGACACATTCTATGTTTCTATGTTTCTATGTTTCAATCACAGACAAAACTGATTGAACCTGCATGTAGAACCATCAGTTTTACCCAGAACAGATCCTGACGCAATCCGTATCGCTTGTGTGAAATAAGCCTCATTCACAAGACAGCATGGTCGCCATACCCGTGCTGTGGACCGCAAATGGTGGTCCACAATGCACAGGCACCGGCCGTGTGAATTGACTTTAATGGGTCCACGATCTGCAAAATACAGCAAGAAATAAGACTGTCCTGTCTTTTGCGGTGCAGTAGCACGGACCTGAAAGCCCAGGGAAACGCGCTTCCAAGTGTTTCTGTGTGCTTCCGATCCATAGCTCCACTCCACAAAAGATAGGACATTTCCTATCTTTTGCTGTATTTTGCAGATCGTGGACCCATTTAAGTCAATGAGTGCACATGCCCGTGTATTGAGGACCCGCCGTTTGCGATCTGCAATACGGGCACAGAGCCCTTATGGTCATGTGAATGGGCTCTAAGGGTACGGATTACATGCAGATCTTGTGTGGAAAAACCGCACAGCAGTACAGTACCCGTGAAGTGTATGAGATTAGACAAATCTCATGTAGACTTTGCCTTTTTCTTAGGTGAGGAAATTGACCTGATGGGCGGATTTTGAAATCCAAAGCATGTCAATTGTTGTTGTGTTTTTATGCAGTTTTTACCCTTTTGGAAGGATGAGAGCATCAAATCCACACCAAAAACTGCATAAAAACGACACAAAAATTTGCCAAAACCACTACAAATGGTGCAGATTTATGTGTGTTTTTTTGTGCTGTTTCGTTAAAGATTTCTTGCAGTTTTACCTGCGGATTTCACCCTTTTCCAATGATGGATGAGATCTGCAGCAAAACCGCATCTAATCCGCACCAAAATCCGCATTTACAATTGGATCTTATGTGAGTTCACCCGCACCCGTGTTCAGATGGCCTAAGGGTACCTGGACACATGGCAGATTATGTGCTTTTTTCTGTGTGGATTTTCATGCAGAAAAACACAGCGTAATAAAGTACCAGCAAAGTGACTGACATGAGGCAAATCTCATGTACACATCGCGCATTTTATACCTGTGGAAATTTACCTGCAGCATGTCAATTGTTTGTGCAACATTGCATCTTCTGTAGGGTGGCCACCAGTGAATAATGCGACATTTAGGCCTCATGCATACGGCCGTTGTTTTGGTCCGCATCTGAGCCGCAGTTTTGGCGGCTCGGATGCGGACCTATTCACTTCAATGGGGCCGCAAAAGATGCGGACAGCACTCCGTGTGCTGTCCGCATCCGTTGCTCCATTCCGTGTTCCGCAAAAAAAATATAACCGGTCCTATTCTTGTCAGCGTTTTGCGGACAAGACTAAGGCAGTAATATTAAAGGCTGTGCGTGCCGTTCCGCAAATTGCGGAACGCACACGGACGCCATCCTTGTTTTGCGGATCCGCTCTTTGCGGACCGCAAAACACACAACGGTCGTGTGCATGTAGCCTTAATCAATGGAATGGGAATAGGAGCAGTGACCTATTAAAATATTTCACAAAATAGGAAATAATCAGCAATTTAGGCTACATGCACACGAACGTTGTTTGTTTCCGTGTCCATTCCGTTTTTTTTTGCGGATAGAATGCGGACCCATTCATTTCAATGGGTCCGCATAAAACGCGGACAGCACACCGTGTTCTGTCTGCATCAGTATGTCCGTTCCCCCGCAAAAAAAATTGTGCATGTCCTAGTTTTTTCTAGTTTGCGGACAAGGATAGGCATTATTACTATGGATCCGCCAAAAAAACGGATCCGCAAAAAAATGGATGCCATACGGAACGTCACCCTTTTTTTTGCGGATCCGCAATTTGTGGACCACAAAACACATACGGTCGTGTGCATGTAGCCTTACTGTAGAACTGGATCTATTTATCATGCAATGTATGGCTTATCTTTTTTAATTTTTATTTCACATATAATTACTGTTAACACCATATTTATAAAACACATTATAAAGAGTTTCTTTGGCACCCCCCCCTCCCCCTCACACCCTCTGGACGCCAGCTGGAGAAAAAAAGAAAAGTTGCATATACACGTATGTATACATACACATTTCCTTTCCCCCTCTTCCCTCCCCTCCCTACCTTCATGGCTCTTATCCACAACCCATCCACCAACTCCAAATTTTATTCCACTTGACTTCTTGATTAATACTCTGAAAATAAATCTTCTCCTATCAACATTCAACAAACCTTCCCATTCCTTTATATCTGGGGATTTTTCTGAGCACCATACTCTGGTAATAATAACTTGTGCTATTAAAAGCACTCGTAGAATACATTTTTGTTTATTAATACATTTCTCCACGTCTGGAGTATCAGGACATTTTACCCCCATCTTTCTCTCCACTATCTGAAAAATCTGGTTCCAATATTCCCTTATTTTAGGGCAAGCCCATATTAAATGTAGGAAGTCTGCCTCTTCTTGTTGACAACGCCAACATTTTGAGTTATTCTTCAATTTATATATATATATATATATATATATATATATATATATTTATTTTACAGGTATTTTCACGTAATTGCACTACTATATGCTACTGTTTTTTATCACTACTCTACTATTAATATTGATTTACTTTTTTGACAGCACTTGTTATTTACACTTATACACGTTGGATTATAATTATTTTTGAATTGTATTTTATTTGTGGAGAATCACTCGGTATCAGCCACTGCTGTAATTAACAGAGTACAGTTAGTCCGCTAGTTCTTATGCAGTCTGGATAGACTTTGTTCCATACTTTATCTATCAATCTTTTTGGCCGGACCATCAGACCTCCAACTTTTTCATCTATTAGCTATATCAGTACCGACATCTGTTTGGTGCACCTTGCCATCTTGAGCCAGAGGTGAGCCGTCCTTCATCTTTTCCATATTCTTCAATTTATTCCTATGCAGTGTTAGCCCAGCGATCCGTGCCGGTGCTGCTGCCTCTACCCACTGTTTGTTAGGGCTTGCGTGGGTGTGTCTCTCCTTCTTTGTGAGGCAGCACGTATACGCCCTCTGTTTTACCAGCCTATGGCTGGATTGCAGGAAGTATTTAAAGGCGCTTTCTTCCCCAGAAAGATGCCTGAGCAACTCATGGTCACTAGCTTGTCTAGTTCCAAGTGTGAAGGTGTTGCTGTGTACCGGACCCTGCTTTTGGATTTATCAGATTTTGCTTGTTTGCCACCTGCCTCTGACCTTGGACTTCGTTTACGGACCTTGCTTGATCCTTGCCTGCCCTGACTCTGAACTTCCTGACCACATACATCCGCCCGGGGCTTGCACCGGTATCTCTGACCCCTTGGTTAGCTACCACTGACTCGAGGACTGCTCTGGAGTGGCACCTGGCAACTACCCTAACGGTCCAAGCCTATTCTCACCATAAGAGGCTCTAGTGAAGACCAGGTAGTTGCTTAGTCACGCCCCTCCAGGTCCACACCCGCTTGCATAACATGCAGTAATTTAGGGGTATAATACAATCTATGCAGGATTTTACATTGGGTCATCCTATGTTTTGACAAAGAAGAATCTTCAATATTCCTATATACCTTTCCCCATTGAATTTCCCCTCTTACACCTATATCTCTTTCCCATTTCCCTTCACTTTTCAATAATATTACTTCTGCCATTCCTTTTATAATTTTTTTAAATATATTTTAGAAAGTGAAATTTGTGTGCCCCTAGTTTTATAGCATAATTCCATGACTTTGTGAGGTTCAATATAAAATAACTCTCTTTCCAACGTGTTTTCATAGGCGTGTTTAAGCTGAAAATATCTAAATTTTATCATTATATCTTTCATCACCTATATTCATCTCTGAATGGGTGAATATTGTGCCATAAAGGTGTAGGAGTACTTAATACCCAATATTCTTTTAAGCCATGCCCATGATTGTTGCAACATATGACAGACCTCACATTTTCTATATGATATATTTTTCAATGTCCCTGATTCCAAAACCTCAAAAATATTGGAAAATTTACGATCCATTTTATTTACTATATCAATAACCAAAAGGGCTTTTATTAGCTTCAGACGTGATCCATTGTTTCTGAGAAGCCACAAAGTAACTATGAAAGAATTGGAGTGCTAAGTCTCCCATCTCCTCAGGTAACCATAAATACTGCGGCTTTATTCTAACCCTTTTCCGTTTCCATATAAGTTCATTAAAGAGAACCTCTTACCGGGATTTTGTGTATAGAGCTGAGGACATGGGTTGCTAGATGGTCGCTAACACATCCGCAATATCCAGTCCCCATAGCTCTGTGTGCTTTTATTGAGTAAAAAACCCTGATTTGATACATATGCAAATTACCCTGAGATGAGTCCTGTATGTGAGATGAGTCAGGGACAGGACTCATCTCAGGTTAATTTGCATATGTATCAAATAGTTTTTTTTTACTCAATAAAAGCACACAGAGCTATGGGGACTGGATATTGCGGATGTGCTAGCGACCATCTAGCAACCCATATCCTCAGCTCTATACACAAAATCCCGGTGACAGGTTCCCTTTAATTATTCTTTCAATCAACCTAAAAAAAATATCCTCTATCCAAATCGGGTAGGGCATTAAAATATATTATATTTGTGGAAGAATTATCTTCTTAACTAATACAACTCTGTCCGATCTACAGAGGTAACTTCTGCCATACACTCACCTTACTTTTTATCTTACTGAGGATTGGGGAGATATTTTGTATTGAGTATTTTTTTATTTTAACTGATACTTTAACACCTAGATACTCAAAGCAATCTGTTTTACATAGTACGTTTAAACCTTCCTTTGATATTGTTATATCACTATCGATGGGGAGCAATGTTGATTTACTCCGATCGATCTCAAATCCGGACAAGGAACAAAAATTTTCAATTACCTTAGCTTAGGAAGTGTCTGTTGGGTATCCTTTAAAAATAAAAAAAATCTCATCTGCATACAAGCAAATTTTTTCCTTCTCCCCTTGTACCCCAAAACCACAGATTTCCTCATCATTTCTTATTTTACAGGCAAACGGTTCTAAAAAAAAATTGAAAATAACATTGGACGATAAAGGGCATCCTTGTCTGGTACCTCGACCTATATTAAAGCTAACTGTTTGTTCCCCATTGTTCTTTTATTTTGCCTTGGGTTCATGATATATCAATTTAACCCAACTTATAAAGTTTTTTCCCAATTTCATTCTATCTATTACCTTCCAGAGGAAGGACCACTCCACCCTCCCAAAGGCTTTAGCAGTATCCAGTGACAGGATGGAGCGGTCCACCCCTTCCCCTTTTGAGATATTCAACAGCGTTCTGCCTATATCCATCTTGGTGCCCCTTTTGGGGATACTGATCATGCGGCACCATTATTGCTGGCTGAAGCAATTAGGCCTCCAATTGGAATAATCAGTGCGGCATAGGTATATATAGGTGGATGTTACTATCCTTTGTATTCACTTTTTCCCTGACAAAGCCGTTGGCGAAACGCGTTGGGTAAGTGGGGGACCGCCATGCAGACATCGGGTGTTTGATGTGTGTTTTTTACCATCCACTACTGTGTGGTTTGTAATACCCCGCTTTATGTGATGCCTATTGTGAAGTCGCTGTACACTTCAGGTACCTGGATGCCTAGGCAGATTATATTTGGATTTGATGCCATTGTAGTATATATTTTTTTGACCTCCATAGCAGACCGTCTCCTTAACTGTGACCTCCACCGTTCCCTGCCCCCTTAACTGAGACCTTCACAGCACCCGCCCCTTTAACAGTGGCCTCCACAGCATCCCGCCCCCTTAACAGTGAAGTGACCTCCACAGCGACCCGCCCCTTTCACAATGACCTCCACAGCAGCCGCCCCTTTATTAGTGACCTCCACAGTACCCCATCTCCTTAACCCCTTAAGGACCGGGCTCATTTTCACCTTAAGGACCAGGCCATTTTTTGCAAATCTGACCAGTGTCACTTTAAGTGCTCATAACTTTAAAACGCTTTGACTTACCCAGGCCGTTCTGAGATTATTTTTTCGTCACATATTGTACTTCATGACACTGCTAAAATTGGGTCAAAAAAGTTAAATTAACAAATTTCAAAGTTTCAGTTTCTCTACTTCTGTAATACATAGTAATACCCCCAAAAATTGTGATGACTTTACATTCCCCATATGTCTACTTCATGTTTGTAGCATTTTGGGAATGATATTTAATTTTTTGGGGATGTTACAAGGCTTAGAAGTTTAGAAGCAAATTTTAAAATTTTTCAGAAATCTTCAAAATCCCACTTTTTATGGACCAGTTCAGGTTTGAAGTCATATTGTGAGGCTTAGATAATAGAAACCTCCCAAAAATGACCCCATTATAGAAACTACACCCCTCAAGGTATTCAAAACAGTTTTTTCAAACTTTATTAACCCTTTAGGTCTTCCACAAGAGTTAATGGCAGATGGAGAAACAATTTAGAAATTTCTATTTTTTGGAAAATTTTCCAATATAATCAATTTTTTCCAGGAGTAAAACAAGGGTTAACTGCCAAACAACACTCAAAATGGGTTGCCCTGATTCTGTAGTTTGCAAAAACACCCCATATGTGGTCGTAAACTACTGTTTGGCCGAACGGTAGCACATAGAAGGAGGGGAACACCATATGGGTTTTGGAAGGCAGATTTAGCAGGACTGGTTTTGTTTATACCATGTCCCATTTGAAGCCCCCTGTTGCACCCCTAGAATAGAAATTTCAAAAAAGTGACTCCATCTAAGAAAGTACACCCCTCAAGGTATTCAAAACTGGGTTTACAGTCTTTGTTAACCCTTTAGGTGTTCCACAAGAGTTAATGGCAGATGGAGAAACAATTTGGAAATTTTTATTTTTTGGAAAATTTTCCAATATAATCAATTTTTTCCAGGAGTAAAACAAGGGTTAACTGCCAAACAACACTCAAAATGGGTTGCCCTGATTCTGTAGTTTGCAAAAACACCCCATATGTGGTCGTAAACTACTGTTTGGCCGAACGGTAGCACATAGAAGGAGGGGAACACCATATGGGTTTTGGAAGGCAGATTTGGCAGGACTGGCTTTGTTTATACCATGTCCCATTTGAAGCCCCCTGTTGCACCCCTAGAATAGAAATTTCAAAAAAGTTACTCCATCTAAGAAAGTACACCCCTCAAGGTATTCAAAACTGGTTTTACAAACTTTGTTAACCCTTTAGGTGTTCCACAAGAGTTAATGGCAGATGGAGAAACAATTTAGAAATTTCTATTTTTTGGAAAATTTTCCATTTTAACCCTTACTTTATTACTGAAAAAAATGGGTTAACAGGCAAACAAAACTCAAAATGGGTTGCCCTGATTCTGTAGTTTGCAGAAACACCCCAAATGTGGTCGTAAACTACTATTTGGCTAAACGGCAGGACATAGAAGAAGGGGAACGCCATACTGGACTAGTTTATTTACACCATGTACCCTTTCAAGCCCCCTGATGCACCCCTAGAGTAGAAACTCCATAAAAGTGACTCCATCTAGGAAACTACGGGATAAGGTGGTTGTTGTTTTGGGACTATTTTAGGGGTAAATATGATTTTTGGTTGCTCTATATTACACTTTTAGGTAACAAAAAAATAAAATTCTAAAATTTTTCTACATTCGCTATTTAGTTTTGTGGAACACCTAAAGGGTTAACAAAGTTTGTAAAGTAACTTTTGAATACCTTGAGGGGTATAGTTTCTTGGATGGGGTCACTTTTTTGGAGTTTCTAGTCTAGGCTACATCAGGGGGGGCTTCTAATGGGACATGGTGTAAAAAAAAAAACTGTCCATCAAAATCTGCCTTCCAGAAACCATAAGGAGTTCCCTTCGTTCTATGCCCTGCCGTGCGGCTATATAGCCATTTACGACCACATATGGGGTGTTTCTGCAAACTACAGAATCAGGGCCATAAATATTGAGTTTTTTGGGCTGTTAACCCTTGCTTTATTACTGGAAAAAAAGGATTCAAATGGAAATTTTGCCCAAAAATGGGTGTTTTGCACCGTTTTTATTTTATATTTTTAACGCTGTTCATCCGAGGGGTTTGGTCAAATGTTATTTTTATAGCGACGACTTTTACGCACGCGACGATGCCCAATATGTATGGCTCTCAGACTTTGGAGACACTAAGCAGGCATCCTAAAACTGCGGCCCTCCAGATGTTGTAAAACTACAATTCCCACCATGCCCTGCTGATGGCTGTAGGTTGTCTGGGTATGCTGGGAGTTATAGTTTTACAACATCTGGAGGGCCGCAGTTTGAGGATGCCTGCACTAAAACTAATATTTTTTTGGGGAAAAAAAATTGTTTCTGTGTCTCCAAAGTCTGAGAGACATAGTTTTTTATGTTCTCTAGGGGACTGTTGGAGATTATAAAAATTTAGTACTCCATGGAAGTGTGATACTCCCTGAAGCAATCGGTAACGCAGAGGCCCGGATGATCGGGGCAAGTGTCACATTGAGTGGTGGTGTCCTTCCGTATCCCCCTCTTGTGACACACTCTGCATCTTTTTTGGGTTCGTCCCTTCTTTCCAGTATGGGGGACCACACCTGGAAAGTGTTGGCCAGGGACGATCCGGGCGCCTCCAGTTCCCGAGGTACTCCGGCCTGCTCTTTCCCGGTCCGAAAAGATCAGGGCCTTGAGGACTGCCTCAAAGAATTGGAGGAATGTCCCTGTGCTGCCAGCGCTTCGGGACAGCACAAAAGAGTTGTACATGGCAACCTGTACCAAGTAGACCGCAACTTTTTTGTACCATGCCCGGGTTTTGCGCATGGCATTATATGGCTTGAGGACTTGTTTAGAGAGATCAACTCCTCCCATATACCGATTGTTGTCGACGATACAATCGGGCTTGAGGACCGTTGCCGCGGTACCTCGCACAGAGACGGGGGTGGTGCTGTTACCGTGGATTGTGGACAGCATAAGGACATCCCTCTTGTCCTTATACCTGACCAGCAACAGGCTTCCACTGGTAAGGTCTCACCCCTGGGGATAGGTACCTGGAGGGGGTGGGCAGGGAGGCCGCGTTGATTTTTCCGCACGGTCCCACAAGCGAACGTGGATCTGGCGGCAAGGGACCTGAACAAGGGAATGCTGGTATAAAAGTTGTCCACGTACAAGTGGTAACCCTTATCCAGCAGTGGGTACATAAGGTCCCACACGAGTTTCCCGGTAACACCCAGAGTGGGGGGACATTCTGGGGGTTGAATCCGGGAATCTCGTCCCTCGTACACACGAAATTTGTAAGTGTACCCTGAGGTACTCTCACAAATTTTGTATAGCTTCACGCCATACCTCGCCCGCTTTGTGGGAATGTATTGGCGGAAACTGAGTCTCCCCTTGAATGCAACGAGAGACTCATCAACCGCGACCTCCCTTCCAGGTACGTAGGCCTGCTGAAATGTGGCCCCAAAGTGATCGATGACCGGCCGTATCTTATACAGCCGGTCATAGGCAGGATCACTTCGGGGGGGACATGCTGCATTATCGGAATAATGCAGACATTTCCGGATGGCCTCAAACCGGGAGCGTGTCATGCACATAATGTACAGTCCCCACTCCAGTATTGCCTGACACTGGGTATTTGCACTAGACCCATATGCAGCACGAGGCCCCAAAATGTCCTCATCTCGGCTGCACTGACCGGCGTCCAGCCACCGGGTCTAGCCAAAAATGAGCCCGGGTTTTGAGCGACGAACTGTTGGGCGTACAGATTCGTCTGCTCCACCATCAGATTCACCAGTGGGTTACTGAAAAAAAAAACTAAAAAAGTCAATTTCAGTAAACCCCACTGTGGGAATCTGGATTCCTGGATTGCCAGCAAAATCCGGAATCTCGGGCTCAAAGTCCACTGGGGGACACCAGCTAAGTTCATCGGCAGGGGGCTCCGGTGGGCTTATTTGGTGGGCCGGGAAACCAGTACGAACCCGAGGGCGGCTCGTACTAGGGTGGGCCACAGGATCCCTAGCATGTGGGGCCCCTGGCTCCGCCTGGCGGCATCTCCGCCGCCTTGGTGGCTCATCGTCATCCGATGATGATGAGGAGGATGCGGATGACAAAAGGAACGTGGGGTCATCCTCATCCTCACTGGGGCTCTCGGAGTCGGAGGCAATCTTGGCGTATGCCTCCTCCACCGAGAACATCAGGCGGGCCATGGGTGTGTGTGTGTGCGTGTGTATGTGCGTGCGTGTAAAGCTTTATTCTATGTGCATGTGTGTGGGGGCATCGGTGTTCACGTACTAAAAAGTCCAGGCAAAAAAATGTGTTTAGGAAAAAAAAAAAAAGTTCAAACTTGCTGATCAGCGGTTCAACGCTGATCAACGGTGGGGCGGGCGATGCGCTAACAGTGGCCGAACGCTAAAAGTGCCGGCCAGTCAGCGCACGCAGAAAAAAAAAAAAGTGGTGGTGGGGGCAGGGGCCGGTGGGGGGGGGGTGGAGGGGTTGGTGGGGTGGGGGGCTGGTGGTGGGCGGGATGCGGGGGGGCAAGTAGCAGGGGGTCTGGGGTCTGAAAGCTGAAACAAAAAAGTTTGGAATAAATGTGCCTTTTTTTTTTTTTTTCTAACTTTTCCCTTCTATCCCTGCCTAAAGGTGCCTCTCCCTCACTGACCCTAACCTACCTGGGTGGCGATGGGTGCAGGAGGGTGATGGATGCCGATTAGGGGAACACAGGAGCTGGTGCTGGACGATGCTGCACGGTCAGGGTGCTGGACAGGAAGAGGAGGGGAGAGAGGAGCGCAGGAAGTTTGAATCTCGCGCCTCTCTCTCCTGCACCAATCAGCACCCTGGACAGCAGTGTTCAGCACCAGGGCCAGCACCGCCTCTCCAAATCCTCGGACTGCGATAGGTGGTGTATAATTACGCCACCGATCGCAGTCGGCATCCCGTTCCGATTAACCCCCGCGGCGCCGGCATCACGATTTAAAGCCATGACGTACCGGTACGTCATGTGTCCTTAAGGACTCGGGAAACATGCCGTACCGGTATGTCATGTGTCCTTAAGGGGTTAACAGTGATTTCCACAACACCCCATCCCAGGGCTGGGACAAGGTCCACCACCAACAGAGGCTGAGCTGCCCAAGTGCGCCCCCCCCTCCGCCATTTAGATATGTATGTTTGTTATTAATCATCATCCACCCCAACCCCCCCCCCCCCCCCCCTCCCCGGGGCGTTCCTTGTAATTTTACCCCATCAGACCTCAGATCAGACTGAAAAGAATATTATCTTTATTTAAAATCTTACTTCACTTCAGGCAGACTCTCACGCTCTATCCCTGCTGGGGCCTGGGCTGGGTCGTGACACAGTGCTGTGCTGCTGCCTGCTGCTGCCCGCGCTGCTCCTGGTCTCCAGAGGGTGCACATGTGACCTGACTGCGTACAGCGCGTCAGGTCAAAGTGCGCGCTGTACGCAGCCAGTCAGGCAAGTGACTGAGCAGAGACCAGAGCAGCGGAGCGGCCGAGCCAGGAGGCAGAGCGGGGAGGGAGCACGTAAGTCAGTGCCAAGTGCTCACTACTCCCTCTGTCCTCCAGCGTGGCCGGCAGCCCGGCAGGCACGGCAGCAGCAGCGACGTGGTCAGTGGCAGTGGTGTATCTTGGTTTTGTGCTGCCCTAGGCGAGACTAAACTCGGGCACCCCCCTAATATAAATTTGACCCACCCCTTCCTGTCAAGGCCAAACCCCTTTCTCGCTAAACCCCACCCCTTCCTATGTGCCATCCACAGATCCCCCTCCCCTAAACAGTGCCATCCACAGATCCCCCTCCCCTAAACAGTACCATCCACAGATCCCCCTCCCCTAAACAGTGCCATCCACAGATCCCCCTCCCCTAAACAGTGCCATCCACAGATCCCCCTCCCCTAAGCAGTGCCATCCACAGATCCCCCTCCCCTAAATAGTGCCATGCACAGATCCCCCCTCCCCTAAACAGTACCATCCACAGATCCCCCTCCCCTAAACAGTGCCATCCACAGATCTCCCTCCCTATAACAGTGTCATCCACAGATCCCCCCTAAACAGTGCCATCCACAGATCCCCCTCCCCTAAACAGTGCCATCCACAGATCCCCCTCCCCGACGCTCACAGGACAGGAGTACATTTATAAACTGTAATCAGTAACTTTAACTTTAATCATTGCTAATCTCTTTACTTGGATACCTTACTCTGTCTTAGCTCCGGCAATAGCAGTAAGTGCGGGAGGGCGGCGCTCACTCACTGACGTCACGCGCCTGCTTCTCCCACTAGGCGGCGCAGGCACGTGACGTCAGTGAGTGAGCGCTGCCCGCCCGCACTTACTGCTGTTACCGGAGCTAAGACAGAGTAAGGTATCCAAGTAAAGAGATTAGCAATGACTAAAGTTAAGGTTACTGATTAGTTTATAAATGTACTCCTGTGAGCGGCGTGGCCCTGTATATTCTAACCCCCAGGCAAGCATCCCTTTCACCATGGGAACACCTGACTCAGTGGCCTGCCTGCCGCCCAGAGGCTGGGGAGCTGGCCTGCACCCTGAGGCTGGAGCCTCACCAGCCTCTGTGTCGGCCCGGCCCTGCCCCATCCCTTTAACAGTGGCCTCTACAGCAATCTTCCCCTTAACAGTGACCTCCACAGCATCCCGCCCCCTTAACAGTGACCTCCACAGCGACCCGCCCCTTTCACAATGACCTCCACAGCAGCCGCCCCTTTATTAGTGACCTCCACAGTACCCCATCTCCTTAACAGTGATTTCCACAACACCCCATCCCTTTAACAGTGGCCTCTACAGCAATCTTCCCCTTAATACTGACCTCCATAGCGGACTGTTACCTTAACTGTGACCTCCACAGCAGCCTACCCCCTTAACAGTGTTATCCACAGCGCGCTGCCACTTTAAAGCTGACCTACAACAGTGAAGAAAAATGGCTAGGTTGTTATGGAAACCTGGTGTAAAACTGTGTGTATGTGGAGACTAAAGGCCAGCGAGCTTCTATTGGCTGATAATGGTGACCATGTGACCGTGTATGGCAGTTGGGATATGTGGAGAAAGACCTGCAGGCTTCTATTAGCTAATGTAGGTCTTAAAATGATGCCATATTTGCATTTTTGGGGGGGAATATCTCAGGAACGGTACATGCTAGATAGCTGAGACCAGGTCTAAAACCTTCCCGGACACCTGATGTACCTGTGTGCCAAATTTTGTGATTGTAAATGCGACAGGTGCGGATTCCTTTAGCGGACATACACACACATACATACACTTAGCTTTATATATTAGATATCCTTGATGCTCCTACTGTGGCTCAATATTGCATCTCTGTCCCTTGAGCTTAAGATTTTGACAATTAATGGTGGGCTTCTTGGCGGTTGTTTTTTTATTAGGGATTCTGTGGGCTCGTTCAACTCCATACTGCAGAGAGGGATATTCTTGACCCACAGACTCCGCAATCTATTTTTGTATGAATGTCTGTGCATCCCCACCCTCTGCCCCTTCTGGGAGGCCAATAATTCTTATATTACTACGGCGGGCTCTATCTTCTAAATTAGTCATTCTCAACACACTGTTTTCGCTTTCCAAGTGGCTAAGGGTACTTTCACACTTGCAGCTGAGGATTCCAGCAGGCAGTTTCGTCGCCGGAACTGCCTGCCGGATCCGGCAATCTAAACGCAAATTGATGGCATTTGTCAGAAGGATCTGGATCTGTCTGACAAATGCATTGAAATACCTAATCCATCTCTCCGGTGTCATCTGGAAAAACTGATCCGGTATTATTATTTGTTGCATTTTTAAAGGTCTGCGCATGCGCAGACCGGAAAGCCGGATCCGTTTTGCCAGAACACTTAATGCCGGATCCGGCACTAATACACTTCAATGTAAATTAATGCCGGATCTGGCATTCCGGCAAGTGTTCAGTATTTTTGGCTGGAGAGAAAACTGCAGCATGCTGCGGTATTTTTTCAGTCCTAAAAACGTAAGAGGGACTGAACTGATGTTTTCTGATGCATACTGAATGGAATGCTGTCCATTCAGAATGCATTAGGATAAAACTGATCAGTTTTTTTCCGGTATTGAGCTCCTGTGACAGAACTCAATACAGGAAAACAAAAACGCTAGTGTGAAAGTACCCTAATAGCCTCATGAATGTTATTCAAGTCAGTTTTTAACTCCTTAAGGCCTCTTTCACATGGGCGTCGGGTGTGAGGGCCGGATAGGAAGCGGGTGCGTAGAGGGAAAATGCACAATTTGCGAGTGCAAAGCGTTTTAATGCGTTTTGCTCACGCGTGAGAAAAATCGGCATGTTTGGTACCCAGACCCGAAACCGGACTTCTTCACAGAAGTTCGGTGTTCTGTAGATTTTATTATTTTCCCTTATAACATGGTTATAGGGAAAATAATAGCATTCTTAATACAGAATGTTTACTAAAATGTCCATTGAGGGGTTAAAAATAATAAACAAATTTAACTCACCCCATCCACTTGGTCGCATAGCGGATCTCCTCTTATTGCTTCTTTCTTCAGGACCTGGCAAAATTTGGTGATGAACCATGTGATGACCGCAGTGATGTCATCAAAGGTCCTTTTGCCAGGTCCTGAAGAAAGAAGAAAGAAGAGGAGATCTGCTACGCGACCAAGTGGATGGGGTGAGTTAAATTTGTTTATTATTTTTAACCCCTCAATGGACATTTTACTATGCATTCTGTATTCAGAATGCTATTATTTTCCCTTATAACCATGTTATAAGGGAAAATAATAAAGATCGGGTCCCCATCCCGATCGTCTCCTAGCAACCATGCGTGAAAATCGCACCGCATCCGCACTTGCTTGCGGATGCTTGCGATTTTCACGCAGCCTCATTCACTTCTATGGGGCCTGCGTTGCGTGAAAAATGCACAATATAGAACATGCTGCGATTTTCACGCAACGCACAAGTGATGCGTGAAAATCACCGCTCATGTGCACAGCCCCATAGAAATGAATGGGTCGGTATTCAGTGCGGGGGCAATGCGTTCACCTCACGCATTGCACCCGCACGGAAAACTCGCCCGTGTGAAAGGGGCCTAATAGTCCCCTCCGGTTCTTTAATTTTACCCCGCATTTTGTTCATATCGTCTCTGATCAATGTTATATCTGTTTGAACTGTGCCCATTTGAGCGGAAAGTTCTGCCAATGAATGATTTGTTTTATTAATTGCTGAGAGAAGCTCCTCAGGCTTGTCATTTATAAAGTTTTTTTCCTCTTCTCCGCTTCCACCTCCATTGTTTCCATTGGGTTCCACTGTTTGTTCCACTTGAGTTAGCTCATTTGTTGATAGGGCACTATCCTCTATTGCCTCTGTTACCTGCAGGCTTTTCTGGGCATTTCTTGTTTTAGTCAGTGGCAGAGATTTCCAAAATGTTTCCATTTTATTAGAGTTATTACCAACCACACCTTTCGCGATGCCGTACCAATTGATTTTCGGTTTTGTGATTTCGGGGGCATATTTATACACTGTGTTATACACAATGTATAAAAATGAGTCGCCACTTCAGATGATTAAGAGTCCCAGCTCAATAATGCCGCGCTCTCGTACCCCCAATTTATCACCAGTATCCTCACTAATCCAGACACCATGGGCCACGGCTCATACACCTTGACTGTATATACAAACTCTCTTTGCCCTTGTCTTCCAGAGCAGAAGGTTAGATGAGTCAATGTGGTAGCAGATATCAGCGAGTTAGTTAGATGGTGAATTACCCTTGAAGCACTTAACTGGTTAAGGGCTCATGCCCATGACCGTGTGCTGGCTGGGTCCGTGCTGTGGACTGTGGGTCACTTGAATGGGGTCCGCCATCCAAATCCGACAGTCCGCACCGCAAAAAAGTAGCGCATTCACTACTTTTTTGCAGTGTGGAGGCACGGACAGAAAACTCACCGAATCACTCCGTAGTGCTTCAGATCCGCACCGCATCTTCAAGTGAATGGGTCCGCATCCGTGATGCGGGGTGCACACGGCTGGTGCCCGTGTATTGCGGACCCGCTGTATGCGGGCCGCAATATGGCCACAGCCGCGCAAGGGCCATATGCATGAGGCCTAACAGATAGTAAATAGGAGGTTAGATTAGCAGGTTAACTGGTTAGTGAGTTAATAATAGCTTTAAAGCCTCATGCACACAACCGTATGTATTTTGAGGTCCGCAAAAAATACGGAACGGAACAGCTGGCCCCTAATAGAGCAGTCCTATCCTTGTCCATAATGCGGACAATAATAGGACATGTTCTATTTTTTTTGCGGAACGGAAATACAGACATACGGAAACGGAATGCACACGGAGTACCTTCCTTTTTTTTGCGGACCCATTAAAATGAGTTGTTCCATATACGGTCCGCAAAAAATATGGAAAGGACACGGAATGAAAATACTTTTGTGTGCATGAGGCCTAAATCAGATAACACAGATATATGCTGCGCTTGCTTTTCAATCACCATCCGTTTCTCGCTGCAGGGGTCATCCACGATTGCCTTCCTAGCACAGTAGTTATCTCCCGGTCACCTGCTCATCCCCCATCATAGGATCTCTCTCTAAGGGCTTGTTCACACGACCGTATGGCTTTTTCAGTGTTTTGCGGATCGTTTTTCACGGATCCGTTGTTCTGTTTTTTTTTTCCGTTGTGTTTCGGTTTCTGTTCCGTTTTTCCGTATGGCACATACAGTATACAGTAATTACATAGAAAAAATTGGGCTGGGCATAACGTTTTCAATAGATGGTTTTGCAAAAACGGAACGGATACGGAAGACATACGAATGAATTTCCGTATGTGTTCCGTTTTTTTTTTGCGGACCCATTGACTTTAATGGAGCCACGGAGCGTGATTCGCGGACAATAATAGGACAAGACTCAAAATGTAGTGGAACGGAAATACAGACATACGGAAACGGAATGCACACGGAGTACCTTCCTTTTTTTTGCGGACCCATTAAAATGAGTTGTTCCATATACGGTCCGCAAAAAATATGGAAAGGACACGGAATGAAAATACTTTTGTGTGCATGAGGCCTAAATCAGATAACACAGATATATGCTGCGCTTGATCACCATCCGTTTCTCGCTGCAGGGGTCATCCACGATTGCCTTCCTAGCACAGTAGTTATCTCCCGGTCACCTGCTCATCCCCCATCATAGGATCTCTTTCTAAGGGCTTGTTCACACGACCGTATGGCTTTTTCAGTGTTTTGCGGATCGTTTTTCACGGATCCGTTGTTCTGTTTTTTTTTTCCGTTGTGTTTCGGTTTCTGTTCCGTTTTTCCGTAGGCCACATACAGTATACAGTAATTACATAGAAAAAATTGGGCTGGGCATAACGTTTTCAATAGATGGTTTTGCAAAAACGGAACGGATACGGAAGACATACGGATGAATTTCCGTATGTGTTCCGTTTTTTTTTTGCGGACCCATTGACTTGAATGGAGCCACGGAGCGTGATTCGCGGACAATAATAGGACAAGACTCAAAATGTAGTGGAACGGAAATGCGGACATACGGAAATGGATTGCTTACGGAGTACATTTAGTTTTTTTTTTTTGCGGACCCGTAGATATGAATAGTTCTGTATACGGATCGTAACGCAAAAAACATTTGTGTGAACGAGCCCTAAAGTTGCTGCTTCAATCCTATGACCTCTGTGACGCCGGTCTTCTTAATCCGTTATCTTGCGCAGCTTCTCCTGTGCTCCCAAACTCTCCATCAGAGCATTACCACAAGGACACCGTGTCTGGGCAGTTCAGGAGGAGGTCGAGGTGAGGAGGGAGCACGTCCTGCCGATCAGCTGTATGGTATGGCTTATCTATACTTTCACACTAGCGTTTTTCTTTTCCGGCGCTGAGTTCCGTCCTAGGGGCTCAAATCCGGAAAAGAACTGATCAGTTTTTTCCTCATGTATTCTGAATGGAGAGTAATCCGTTCAGGATGCATCCAGTTCAGTCTTTTTTACTGATCAGGCTTTTCAGAAAACCGTAGCATGTTGTATTTTTACCTCCGGCCAAAAATCCGGAACACTTTGACTGAACGCCGGATCCGTCATTTTTCCCATTGACTTGCGTTAATACCGGCGTCGTGTGTTCGTCAAACCGGATCAGGCTTTTGCATGTTAAACCCGAAACGTAAAAAACAAAACGAAACGAAAAAAAAAGTTAAAGTCCATAAATGGCGGATCCAATTTTTTCAATGCATTTTTTCATTGTGAGCAGAATCCTGTGATCAGGATTCAAATGTAATCCGTTTTCACACGTTTTTCCGGATCTGGCGGGCAGTTCCGGCGACGGAATTGCCCGCTGGATTCAAACAACGCTAGTGTGAAAGTACTAGCTCTCCTTGGAAATGATCTAAGCATGAATACATGCACTTTATTTCCTTCTCCTTCTAATGACCTACAAGCTGGTTGTTCAGGTGATGGGTATTGTGGGATTTGTAGTTCTGGAGCAGCTCTGAGCGTTCACCAGGCGTTTCTGCAGGTCGGCCAGCAGGTGGCGGTAGGGCGCACCGTCCCCGGAGTTGACAGTGCAGGTCTCGGTGAGCAGCGCTGGGAGGACGGAGCTGCCTTCTTTCCCACAGCGTGGAGTTGCCAGGGAACTGGAGTGAACCTGCATGTGCTCTGTCCTCCTGCTAGAGTCGGAGAAGTCACTTGTGGAATCTGGGCTGGGACCTGGAGGATCCGGGGGAGCCATCAGCAGCACAGGTGAGATCCGGCAGCAGCATGTTCTGCAGTGGGACTGTTGTGCTGAGGTGAATCAGTGGGCACTGGCACTGTGCATGGGTATGGGGGGCACCTAGGTGGGTGACTATTCAGATTTGTAATGAATTATTTCTGTAAGGCTGTGATGCAGCTCTGCTGTGGAGACATGTAGATGGTATGACTAAAGATGTGACTGCAAGTAAAGTCTTGTT
This sequence comes from Bufo bufo, assembly GCF_905171765.1. Lineage (NCBI taxonomy): Eukaryota > Metazoa > Chordata > Amphibia > Anura > Bufonidae > Bufo > Bufo bufo. Next base: position 637,474,789 of record NC_053389.1, read on the forward strand.
TCTACACCTTAAGGGCTCATGCTCACGACCGTTGCCTGTTTTACAGTCTGCAAATTGCGGATCCCCAAAAAACGGATACCGGCCGTGTGCATTCCGCAGTCCTATCCTTGTCTGTAATGCGGACAAGAATAGGACACAGTTTATCATTTTGTGGACGGCACGGAATGGACGTGCGAATGCGGAGTGAGATTGATGAGCTATAATCAGGATACACCGTTAATATCGGATTAGCGGGGGTCTGACACCGTTCAGCTGGACCTGGCACCATCAATGGACCTGGAGTGACCCAGCAGGAGCTGTTCTTGCTGTGCCAGCGCAGGAGGCTGCAGGGACCAGCCGACCAGTGGGGCATTAATGATCTGCTCACCCAGTTATCCAGAATTCCGGAGTGTGTGGTGGTTCTTAAAGGGGTTTTATTTAAGGATCGTCCTTTTGTTTTCACTGGCGATAAGTAGCCACCAGAGGCGTCTGACAGCGGCTCAGGGCGCCTTCACACGCTGCGGATTTTAGTGTAAAAATTTCTACCACTGAATCATTTCCAATTATTGTAAGGGGGTCGGTTTGGCAGCAAGAACATGGACTACAATGAATAGAACTGACTGTCCTAAGGCCTCATGCACACGACCGTATGTATTTTGCGGTCTGCAAAACACGGATCTGCAAAAAATAAGGATGACATCCATGTGCATTCCGTATTTTGCGGAACGGAACAGCTGGTCCCTAATAGAACAGTCCTATCCTTCTCCGTAATGCGGACAATAATAGGACATGTTCTATTTTTTTGCACAACGGACATACAGAAACACGGAGTAACGTACGTACACGGAGTAACTTCTGTTTTTTTTGCAGGCCTATTGAAATGAATGGCTCTGCATACGGCCCGCAAAAAAAACAAAACGGAACGGACACAGAAAGAAAATACATTCGTGTGCATGAGCTCTAAGGGTGATACTTTTTTCTTAGGTTCGTAAATTGAGCCACTGCGCAGATTTAGAAATCCGCAGCATGTCAATTGTTTCGTCTTTCTTGTGCGGATTTCACTCTTTTTAATGGAAAGGTAAGATCCGCATAAAATCTGCCCAAAAAACGCATAAAAAAACGAACTAAAATGCGGATTTCTGTGCATTTTTTGGTGGTTTTGGAGTGGATTTCATGCAGATTTTCTACACATAAAAGCACACAGAAATCTGCGCTATTTACTGCATTTTGTTATGATGCGGTTTTCCACAGATCTCACCCTTTTTTTTGAAAAGGTTGAAACCTGCATGAAAAAAACCACAGCAACAATTGACATGCTGCAGATTTCAGAATTCACACAGCAGGTCAATTTCCACATCTAAGAAAAAAGCAACGTACGTGAGATTTGTCTAATATCATATACAAACCGCACCTAATCTGCATCATGTGCTGCCACCCTAAGGCCACCTGCACATGTTGCGGAATACGTGCAGTTGTTCAGCGCTGTTTTCTGTGCAGTGTATCACAGTATCGGAAAGTGTGTCAGATTGCACAAATCTCATGTACACTTTGCAATTTTTTTTCCGTGCGGAAATCGACCTGCCGTGCAGATTTAAAAATAAATAGCGTGTCAGTTATATCTGTGGTTTTAGATGTTTCCAGAATTATTTCAAGGGGAATACAAGTAGTTACTAAACTGGACGTCAGGAGAGGGGACAGGTCCTACTTAAAGGGAACCTGTCACCGGGGGATGCGGGGCGGTGCTGGACTCATCTCAGGGACAGGACTCATCTCAGGTTAATTTGCATATGTATCAAATAGTTTTTTTATACACAATAAAAGCACACAGAGCTATGGGGACTGGGTATTGCGGATGTGCTAGCGGCCATCTAGCAGCCCATATCCTCAGCTCTATACACAAAATCCTGGTGACAGGTTCCCTTTAAGGCCACCTGCGCGTGAGTGCGCGTGAAGACACATAAGATCCTCATGAATTTTCATACAGATTTATGTGCGTTTTTCTGCAGCATATCCGTACCAAAATCCTCACTGTCCAATTGCGGTTTTTGGTGCAGATTTAATGCGGCTTTGCCGCAGATCTCATCCTTCCGTTGAAAAGAGTGAAATCTGCACAAAAGAACCGCAAACATAATTGTCATGCTGTGAATTTGGAAATCTGCAATGCAGGTACATTTCCGCACGGAAACAATCCGCAAAGAGTACTTGGGATTTGTGTAATCTCATACAAACTTTGCTGCGGTTTTTACACACGGGAATCTGCATAAAAAAAAAACCTGCATGTATTCTGAAACATGTGCAGTAATGGCTCCGTGCCTCTATGACTTGAATGTGTCCATGATCCGCAATAAACGGACGAAAATCGGACATGTCCTATGATTTGCGGAGCGGAGGCATGGATCAGAAGCCCACGGAAACACCACGGTCTATCTTTTGCCATTTTGTGTGGATTGCGGACTCATTCAAGTCAGTGGGTCCGCATCCACAACATGGAGCGCATATGGGCAGTGCCCGTGCGTTGCAGAGCGCTACTTGTGATCCTCACCACAGGCACGTTTGTGGGCATGAGCCCTAATACAGAGAAGTAAAGCCCTTATGTGCTGCTGTACAGGCTCTGTTGGGTGCTGCATGAAGCAATAATACCTCCCATCTGATGGAGCATGCAGAATAACTGGATAACATTCTCTGTATGAAGGTGGACACATACATAGTCATTACTAAACTGAGTATCAATATGGCCATGGAGGGAAGAGATGCAAATGAGCTCCTCTAATGCCACCAGATGTAAGGCAGCTATCCTATAAGTCAATGTTCAGCTCTTTAACTAAGCCTTGAGACATGACTTGGATATAAAATAAGCCAGCACCTCATCTGCAGACAGCTGTTTCGGGGCGATTGCCCCTCATCAGTGCAGAGCAGAGAGTACTGGCTTAACTGGGTGAGAGGCCTGTGTCCAGGTAAGGGGGGAACTAACTCTCCTTAATATGGCCATGTGCATGACCCATTAAAGGGGTTGTCCAGAATTAGAAAAACATGGCTGCATTATTTCAAAAACAGCCCCACACGTGTCCATGGGTTGTGCCTGGTATTGCAGCTCAGCTACGTGAAGGGGGCTGTAATACCACACACGGCTTGTGGACAGGAGGGAGCTGTTTTTTTCTTTTGAGACAACTCCTGTAATTAAGCAGTCCCTTAATACCTAGCAGTTACAAATTCCTTTATTTAAAAAAAAAAAAACTTTCTTGGAACAGTCCATTTTCTGTCCGTCATTTCACCTTATCTTCACGCCTGATTTACAACAATAGTTGTTGGCAGATTTTGAAAACACATTCTTTCAGGTAAATTAAAATTCGACATATACAGAATCCCAGCAGTAAGGAGACAGCTTTTTAATCTCAGGATTTATCACTCACTGCTCTTGAGCCCTTGAGCAACACAACTCGCCTTTACCTGCATGTGTCAGGAGCTCCAGAGCGCCAGGTAACTGCGGCTCAGGCAAATCAAAGGGAGAAAGAGAATCTGACACTGGGGGAGCTGCTTCACACCCGAGAGGGACAGGACACCCTCTGGATCAGGGTAATCACTCTACGACACGTGGCTTAGTCGTGGTGGCATTTAGCACTGTAGTATTTTAGCACAGCACAGTGATCAGAAAGTACGGCTTTCCATTAAGGCCTCTTGCACACGACCGTATGGCTTTTTCAGTCCGTCAAAAACGGATCCACAAAAAATACAGATGACGTCCGTGTGCATTCCATTTTTTGCGGAACGAAAAACAGCTGGCCCCTGATAGAACAGTACTATCCTTGTCCATTATGCGGACAATAATAGGACATGTTCTAAACCTCTTCAGTCTGCTCTACAGGTCATCCATAGCGAGTAGGTTCCAGGAGGCGGGTTATAAGATAATGTCCAGATGGTACTATGTTCCGACCAGATTGCAGAAAATGTTCCCATCCGCGTCTCCTATTTGCTGGCGCTGTGACTCCGCTATGGGCTCCATGATGCACATTTTCTGGGATTGCCCAAAAATGAGTCCTTTTTGGCAGTTGGTCCATAAGACCTTGTCCTCAATTTTCCGATTTACGATACCACACACCCCTGGTTTCTTCTTACTATTTCTCTCGGATCTGCCAATGAGTGTTCTCCGGAAGTCTTGTCTGTGCTCCCTGGTGATAGCGGCTGGGTCGTGTATACCTGCGAGATGGAAGCTCTCTGCGCCTCCGACAATTAGTTGTTGGATCCAAAAGGTGGAGGAGATCCGGAGAATGGAGGAACTTACCTCACAGCTGCGAGCCAAGCATAAAGCCTTCCTTGATTCATGGGCCCCTTGGTTTTCTTTTCAGGAGTCTCAGGAGTTTCAGAACCTTTTGGCCTGAGCTGCGGATCTTACTCTGTACTCTGTGGGTTTACCCCCTCTCTAGTACCCACCCCCCTTTAGTGTCTATTGTCTGTGTGTATTGTTTCTCTCCTTTTGTTGATATGTGTCTAGTGGTTGCACCTCCTAATCTGTGTGCACTTATGCTGCTTTACTCTCCCTGGTAGCTCTGTTTAAAGGCCAGGATTATGTTTTTACTATTTTAGCCCGATGTGGTCATTGTTCAGTCGAAAGGGTTTCTGCTCTGTCGAGGTTCCTATCATTATACCACAAGTGCCATTAGATATTGTTATGTTGGCTGGCGTATAAGGTGATATCGTTGTTGTGCAATATCTTTGATACACTGGATGTATTGACTTTGCTAATGCATGGTTGGATTTCCGTATTCATTTAAATAAAGAATAAAAAATAAATAAAAAATAAATAAATAATAGGACATGTTCTATCTTTGAACGGAAATACGGAAACGGAAGGCATACGGAGTACCTTCCGTTTTTTTTTCAGATCCATTGAAATGAATGGTTCCGTACACGGTCCGTATACGGAACACAAAAAAATGGAACGTGAACGGAATGGTGGTGGTTTGTAGTAGCCATATTGTAGGTGGAGTGTTTAAGTGGTGCTTTTTTCATTCATTACATAAAGTACAATGAAGTAAAACGAGCTGCCTGTACTTTTACTTGAGAAGCAACCAAAGAAGGTACAATAGTATCGTATATCAGATCTTCTGCAGTCTTCACGTCTTCAAACGTGGCAGAACAATCTGCCAGAAAAGATGCAGGTGCAGATCTTTACACATGGATTTCTGCACAGATGACATCCCCCATTGAGATGAACATAGACATTCTGCTTCAGAAAACTACAACTCCCACCATGCCCTGATAGCTGTAGGTTGTCCAGGCATGATGGAAGTTGTAGTTTCGCATCAGCTGGAGGGCTGCAGGTTGGGCATCCCTGCCATAGAGGAAAACACAGGACAGGGATTGACACTTATCAACACCATAGGATAACATGGGGGAAGTCCTTATGTTGGGATTTTCTGGCGAAATTCATCCCCCCACAAGAATGGTAGAAAGTTGTTCCTTAAGGCCTCATGCACACGGCCGTGGAACACGAGTTTATTAGTGTAGTGCAGCGGTGGCACGAAGCGCGCGGCGTCATAGCAACCAATCTCTCAGCAGGATGCCAGGCCGGGATACCACGGACCACTCACGGCCTAAAGAGGACCCTTCATGGGTTTATATGTTAGAAACTGGTATGCTTACCAGATAGGTCAGTAGTCCATCTGTCTCTAGGCCCCAAATAACTGCTATGGTTTCTACAGATGTAATTACCCCCATGATAGTTCTGCAGGGCCGATCCTCATGCAGGTGCTGTGGCGGCACTAATCGCTAGATGCTGTTTGGCGACTTTCACAATCATCCATAGACCGTATTAGCCAAAACCAGTGGTGACAGAAGAGGTACAAATCTTTCCATTAGGCTTCCTCCACACGCACGTTTTTAATGTTGCGGACCTTTGAAAACTGCAAGCAAATCCTAACTTCTGGCAGGAATAATAGAGGAATGGCACAACATAAAGTCCTAGGAATAGATGCTCATGTCAGGGGAGGTTATAGGTCCACTTTAAACATCCGTACAGCCCGTGATAACTCTGTAGTGTGCCGTGCCTGGCAAGATGGCCCTTGCTACAACCGTATATCGATTTCTGGAATGCAGATATAGAATTGCAGGTATTAATTAATAATGCCATTGATCAACCTGCCGTGCATAGTATTTGTAACTTTCACCTGTCAACCACAGAAAGGAATTTTTTTCTGTTTGTAATTTCAATGATGTAACTTCCCATTCAGTATGTAACGGCCTGTGTAATAAGTCCGATGGATGTGTCGTCTTCTTTGGTGCTCACAGTGTAATAACACCCTTACGAGTTCTCAGCAAAGAGACTATCTAATTCATAAACCCATTTTCTGCACTCACTGTATGTTAATGGGACGTATGCAACACGGAAATTTGAAAGATAAAATATATGTAGTCTGCAATGGGCAAAACCTGCGGTGGGGTTTGGCGCATTGATCTCATGTGATCTAGCACTGACAGTCCTTGTGTGGTCCTTGGACAGCAATAGGAACTTATTTCAGATGAGATCTAGTTATTTGTATAGTGATGGATGTACTGCTGTTATGAATGGTAGGGTCTTATGTCGGCCTTCATTTTTTGCTTCTAGGAATCTGATCCTGTTGAACTCAGAGCCCGTGTGATGCTATTTTAAAGGGGTTTTCCAGTAATAATAATTTTTATCTAGAAGAAGAAGATTTATAGGTACCTGCTCCATGCTGCTCCACTGTCTCCATCGTCTGGTCCCCGTACAGTTTACATCCAGCTGGCAATGGGCATGGTCATATGCATGGCTCCAGCCAATGACTGTCTTCGGGGACATGCCGCTTGTGACCACATCACCACTGAAGCCACTTATTGGCTGGAGCTGTGCACGTGGCCATGCCCGTGGCCAGCCGGATGTAAAGTGTACGAGGGCGGCACGGAGGAGCGGAGCAGCGTGGAGCAGGAAAGTATGAGTCTGTTTTAGGAAGCAGGCTGTGGACACTTGATAAAAAAATAATTATTGCCAGAAAACCCAGTTAAAGGGGTATTCCATGAAGACTTATCACAAAGAAAACCCCTTTAAGATAGTGTCACACAGATACTTATCCTCATGGGATAGGGGATAAGCATCTCATCAGTGGGTGCCAGAACGCTGGGGATCCCGCCAATGAAAAGAACATGGGTTCCCTGTGTTCCCCAATTTGAATGGAGCGGCGTTCACACTTGCACACTTCTGCTACATTCAGCTGTATGGAGACAGCTAAGTGCTTGTGTTTGGATATCTCCCGCGGAGTTGAAAGGAGCATGTGTGTCTGATGTTCCATTAAAATAGGGGGCACAGGCCCTGTTCTTATTATCGGTGGACCCAAGCCAATTAGACATTTGTGGGGATAAATTGTCTTCATGGGACCACCCCTTTAAAGTGGTTTCTCCAGGATTACATAGACGAGAGAATATTATTAACACCCCTACCATCCCATCAGCCATAGTTTGGAAACTTATAAATATGTAAATGTAAAACCTTCATTTGTCAGAGAAAAAGCAGAGTAAACCCTGACAGGACTCCTAGGAGAGATGGTAAGAGTCCTGGTTACCCTGCACACACAGGATGATTGACAGGTGTGACTGTCAGAATTCTCACTGTCTCTCCTAGCAGATTAATACGAAAATAGGTTACAAGGAAATAGCGTAAAGCAACAATAAAGCCCCTCACTAGAGCTTAACTCAGAAATAACTAGAGAACCTATAAAAGGACACTGAGAACTACTAAGCTATAAAAATATTATTTTATTGAGTATATAATTAAAAACATACAAAGAGTGCAGTACAATCCTGGGAGAGTTTATAAGGTACAGCAATAAAATAAGGTAGGTGACCTCAATATAAGCGCCTATAAGTAAAAAGACTACCATATAAGATATATATTGATAGAATATCCACTATTGATGAGAGTGCAAATAGTAGCATCAAATATAAAGTGCAAGTGCATGCTATAATATAAGCTGAGAAAAAGATGGCAACTCTCCAATGTGGGTCTTTAAAGCGAACCTTTCACCTGGATTTCACTTAATAAACTATTACCAGTACCTTATAGATTATCCTCATTCTGTTTCAATGCATTCTTGTCCCGCTTTCCTGGGATGTATATTCATGAAAAAAACGACTTATAAAGTCCTCGTCTCCAGCTCCTGAAGTCACGGTAGAAGTCAAGGGGGTAGCCCTTCTCTCACTCCAGGCTGTAACTCCCCTGCCCTAACCCCTCCTCTAAGCAGTGTAACTGACACCCGGCTCAGTCGCCGGGACCGCGCTTGTACAGGCGGCGCATGCGCCGTCGGCCTCAGTAGCAGCGCGATCCCGTCTATCGCGCGGACTCAAGCGCGATCCTGTAACTGAATCGCGCATGCGCCATCCGTCCCCGATGCCTGCCTGTCTTCTGTTCCTCAGGCGCGTGCGCGCCTGAGGAACAGAAGACAGGCAGGCATCGGGGGCGGACGCCGCATGCGCGATTCAGTTACGGGATTGCGCTGCTACTGAGGCCGACGCGCCGCCTGTACAAGCGCGGTCCCGGCGACTGAGCCGGGTGTCAGTTACACTGCTTAGAGGCGGGGTTAGGGCAGGGGAGTTACAGCCTGGAGTGAGAGAAGGGCTACCCCCTTGACTTCTACCGTGACTTCAGGAGCTGGAGACGAGGACTTTATAAGTCGTTTTTTTCATGAATATACATCCCAGGAAAGCGGGACAAGAATGCATTGAAACAGAATGAGGATAATCTATAAGGTACTGGTAATAGTTTATTAAGTGAAATCCAGGTGAAAGGTTCGCTTTAAGTGTATATATATATATATATATATATATATATATATCTATTCAACCAAATGCAAAATGCCACAAGAAAATACATCAACCAAGTGATTTAGAAGGTAAGGTCACATACAGTGTGTAAAAGGTAATAGATCCACAGGAGGACTGCACAAGCACACCCCGACGCGCGTTTCGATTTGAAACCTTCCTCTGGCGCTTATATTGAGGTCACCTACCTTATTTTATTGCTGTACCTTATAAACTCTCCCAGGATTGTACTGCACTTTTGCATTTGTCTGTCATCTCTTTGTATGTTTTTAATTATATACTCAATAAAATAATATTTTTAGCTTAGTAGTTCTCAGTGTCCTTTTATAGGTTCACTGTCTCTCCTAGCAGTCTTGTCAGGATCTTGGCCTTATTCACACATAAGAATTTGGTCATTAAGTCCCATCAGTGATTGTGAGACAAAAAAACTGGAGTAGAGCGACCAATCAGATTCCACCTTTCACTTTCCGAAGGAGCTCTAAAAAGTGAAAGGTGGACTCTGATTAGTTGCTATGGGAAACTAAGCCAGTTTTCCTTTACACAAGTTTCGAAAAATCTCCTCCATAAATTATATGATAAGTACCTGGGAGGTTCTCCACCTCATTTTTGGTTTTAAAGAGAACCTGTCATCCACTTTATGCGGACCTCATTGAGGGAAGGATAAAATAGTGACAGAAATGCTGATTTCAGCGCTGTGTCACACATGAGCTACAAGTAAGTAGTTGCTGAGAACCTGCATCATAATTATTGCAGCCCAGGCCTTGAAAAGAGTCACATCTACCTGAGAAGAGTCCTGGTTATACATAATCTCCTGCTCTCCCCGCCCATCTGCTGATGATTAGCAGTTCTCTCCTAGAGAGAAAGGGAGAAAACTAGGTAGAAGACTGTCAGTCATCAGCAGGTGGGCAGGAGAGCAGGAGCTCATGAATACCCAGGACTCTTCTCAGGTGGCCGTGACTCTTATCCAGGCCCAGTCTGCAATGATTGTGATGTTGGTTCTCGGCAACCACTTACTTTTAACTTTTAAATGACAGAACGCTGAAATCAACTCACCTGTCTCTACTTTATTCTGCCGTTAGTATGGGCAGCGTAAAGTTGATGACAGGTTCCCTTTAAATGTGTATATGTTTCTATGGCGACGGTGTGAAGTTTAGTAATTAATAAAGTAATATATTTTGTACTAGTTTGTGATGTCTTAAGATCAGCACAAGGAACATGTAACCCAATCTGAATAAGAGGAATGAAACATACAGTGCCTTACATAATTATGCCAAAATATTCCACGCGTCATCTGCTCACATGTTGTCTCACGTTCCTCTGGACAGGCACTATATTTTACCTGGCACATTCCTTTTTATACGAGTCTATCTTTACTTGTGATTTGCTTATTGCTGCAGTTTTCACATGGGCATTTATAGCCACATCAAGGAGATTCACAGCGGTGACCCTTCTTAAAAAACCAATGCTTATCAGGCAGCGCAGCCGTATCTGTTACACCGATGACAGCCTGGGAATGATCTGTAGGCGGCAGACAATGGACATTGTTAGGGTAACTGGAACAGCAGAAAGGCCAAAGATCAACAATTCCTTTGAGGCTTTAGGTTCTAATGAGATACATTGGTTAAAGGGGCAGTTTAGAGTTTTTTTTAGTTTTTTATGTATAATTAGAAAATAACCTATTGTTTAAATTAAGTTTTTATGTTCAACATAAAAAATATATATTTGTATTTGTACCGTATTAGCCAGTAAATATAAGATTAAAAAAGAACTGAGGAATCTCCAATATTTTTTCATCTTATGTTAAACATGGGTGTTAACATTTCTGAGATCTTTCATTTCCATCTCCCTATCTATATTAAAAAACAAATTCTAAAATTGTGCAGTTTTTCGCCACCAGGTCTAAAATATGTAAAGATATCTGTTCTTTTTAAGAGCAGCCACATGGGCCATAGACACAATGGTCAGGAGGGGACCTCATTGACTTCTGTGGGAGAGGTTTCTGGACATGCTCTGTGACCTGTGCAGAGGTCAGGAGGTAGTAGATAAACTGTGATATCACCTATTGGGAATGGTGGATCCAGCGTTATCTGTCTGTGTGATATCTGCCATCGTAATCCTGCCTGTGATGATAGTGAGGTGGCAACAGGAAATCTTGTCCTATTCGAAGACTAATGGCCAGTGTGAAAATTGCATGATTATGTACATTCTTTTTAAATATAAATACTGTTCTGGAATTTTTTTTTTTTTTTTTTAGAAAAGGTTAATATATAAGCACGATTTAAAGAATAGGTAATTTTTTGATGACCTATTCCCTTTAGGGTCCATTCACACGTCCGTAGAATTGGTCCGGATCAACATTGTGGAACAAATCCGGACCCATTAATTCTCTATAGGGCCGGAAGAGATGCGGACAGCACACAGTGTGCTGCCCGCATCCGCATTTCCAGGAGAGCGGCCCCGATCTTTCGGTGTGCGGCTCCAGAAAAAAATAGAACATGTCCTATTCTTGTCCGCAATTGCGGACAAGAATAGGCAGTTCTATGGGGGTGCCGGCCGGGTGTAGTGCGGATCCGCAATACACTACGGACGTGTGAATGGACCCTTAAGGGAAGATAACCTATTATCATTTCAGTGCCACCTCTCCTATCCTCCCTTCCTATCATATAGAACACCATACGGCTGTACACAGATGGCCTACAGTACCCTAATATGAAGCCATCCTGCAGATGGCTATGAGCACGAAGCCTTAGAGGCTACACTGCAACATACAGTAAAATCAGGGTCACGTTACATTGACCGCAGTAAGAACAGCTGCTGATAAAAAGACATTTTTATGTATGAAGGATCAGTTTTATAACTGATCGTTGATATTTTTATTTGATGATATGGTATAGAAATGATGATGTATCTAGCATGACAACTTCAGCACCTCCACATTATGACAAGTGTCAGGTTTATTATGTCACAGAAGAAAGAAAGGCGCAGTGATGGAACTAGTGATACGGTGATCATTCATGTTATATTGTGTTAAAACAGAATATATACTGATTATAATCATTTCTTGATGACTCTGGCCTTTGTCTAATGCTTGACAGGTTTGATGTTGCGTTTATTTCCACGCATAGATCATAACAGAATGTAATGGTTTTTATGGCACGATGCTTAGGAAAGGATCGTACGTCATATGATACTGCACAAGGCCATTAAAGTTTTAAATAAGATGAGTAAAAAGGTTATGTGTTGGATTAACGCAGGTGACGGGATTGTTACATATTAGTTATTGACAGGCAGTAACTGATATTTCCTCAGTGACTGCTGGAATACAAACACGGAGCATTCCCACCTGCCTGCCCTTGAGGATGGGTGTTAGAAAGTGTCACATGTGTCAATATGCTTTATAATGCTGTCAAAGAAAAGTAATCATTTCCTTAATTTGGGGTATTGCACACTGTGAAGATTAATGTTACCTTTAAATCTGGACCTGTAGCTATAGAAGACTTCCTAACAATTTTAACACCATAATTGTTGCTGGAGGCAGGACTATGTGGGGAGACAGCTCAAAGTATAGTATAATGCAGAGGAATTAACACATGAGCTAAAACTATCCATAAATCTCCAGTTATTCTCTCCAATATTCTGGGCTGAATAATTTAATAATATATTTTTGCTGGGTTTGGAGTTCATTTTTTTTTTTGATAGCGAGCTCCTGTATAGATGTAGAGTTCCTGTATAAAATAATGGCTGTATGTGACCACCACTAGGGGGAGCCTACTACAAATACATGTATACAGCATTCCATAATAGGCTGCTGTAAGCTTCTAAGCAAAAAGGTACATTTAATTTTCTCAGTATCATTTTCAGTACCTTTGATAACATTCCATCCCATGTGTCCAAAAGCCAGTCTCAGTTTTTGTGTAGATTTAACGATAAATGAAGTATGTACTATTGAATTTTTTTTTTCTTTATTCTTGACCCAGAATTCCAGCAAACAAACAAGATATCCATTTTATGACACTTGTTCCTGTTCATAACTAGTTTTGCTGTTCTTATTGTTTTACTAGTTTGCATGTTATAAAATATAGCTACACAACCCAACACTATGGTTAATGTGGCTAAACAAGCAATTTTCTTTATTGACCTTAATAAAAAAGCAAAGTTTGAAAACTTAAAGAGAACCTGTCACCGGGATTTTGTGTATTGAGCTGAGGACATGGGTTGCTAGATGGCCGCTAGCACATCCACAATACCCAGTCCCCATAGCTCTGTGTGCTTTTATTGTGTAAAAAAAACTATTTGATACATATGCAAATAAACCTGAGATGAGTCCTGTCCCTGACTCATCTTACGTACAGGACTCATCTCAGGTTAATTTGCATATGTATCAAATCGTTCTTTTTACACAATAAAAGCACACGGAGCTATGGGGACTGGGTATTGCGGATGTACTAGCGGCGATCTAGCAACCCATATCCTCAGCATTATACACAAAATCCCGGTGACAGGTTCCCTTTAAAGGTGTATTGTGGTTTTGTGATAGGTCATCAACATTGGATCCGTTTAGTTCTGTTCACCCTGTCGGATCCGTCCTGCCGCTATTTCACCGTGCCGCCGGACCGCTGCTCCATCCCCATTGACTATAATGAGACGGGGTGGAGCTCCGGCGCAGCACAGCACTGCACCGCGAAAGGCCGCCGGACTAAAACTACGACATGTCCGACTTTTTAGTCCGACGGCCTCTCGCCGTGCACTGCCGTGCTGCGCCGGAGCTCCGCCCCGGTCCCCATTATAGTCAATAGGGACGGAGCGGCGGTCCAGCGGCACGGCGAAATAGTGGCAGGACGGATCCAACAGGGTGAACAGCCTGTCGGATCCGTCCTGCCGCTAGTGTGAATGTAGCCTTAATGATGGTGCTAAGTTCTAACTTTTTAGCTAATAGTCTTACTGAAATTATTACAAACTCAATCCACCCAGATTGTATTCTAGTTTACAGATTCAGGACGGGAGATGCAGTAAAAACATTTGATTGTGTTGGGGATTTCTTTGGAAGGGGATGAGTACATTTGGATTCGGAGACGACATCATCAAATGGATACAAAACCTTTACTTGACACCCAAAGCCAGGATAACAGTTAATGGTACATTGTCAGATGCCTTTGTAATATCCAGAGGAACAAGGCAAGGGAGCCCACTATTGTTTGCTTTGGTATTAGAACATCTTGCAATTATTTTAAGAAATTGTCCAGACTTTAAGGATTTTGTATTTGGAAATTATGAAGAACAAAATTCTCTATATGCTTACAACATTCTTCTTTATGTATCTCATATGGATACATCTGTTCCTGTAATTTTGAAAATTATTGATAGGTTCGGGGACATTTTGGGCTTCAGAATTAATTGGTCAAAATTGGTGTTAATGTCGGTAAGAGAAATGGAATATCCGTTTCAAGACAAGATTATGAGTGTGGTACCAACAGTATATTTTAAATACCTGGATTTTATAGTAACAACCTTTCACTAGTTTAAAGCGAACCTTTCACCTGGATTTCACTTACTAAACTATCAAAAGTACCTTATAGATCATCCTCATTGTGTTAGCACACGGTCTTGTCCCGCTTTTCTGTGATGTATATGCATGAAAAAATCCCTTTTTTAAAGTACTCTTCTCGAGCTCCACAAGTCACGGTAGAAGTCAAGGGGGTAGCGCTTCCCTCACTCCAGGCTGTAACTCCCCTGCCCTAACCCCGCCTCTCTGCAGTCTAACTGACACCCGGCTCAGTCGCCGGGACCGCGCTTGTACAGGCGGCGCATGCGCTGTCGGACTCAAGCGCGGTCCTGTAACTGAATCGCGCGTGAGGAAGAGAAGACAGGCAGGCATCGGGGACGGCGCATGCGCGATTCAGTTACAGGATCGCGCTTGAGTCCGACAGCGCATGTGCCGCCTGTACAAGCGCGGTCCTGGCGACTGAGCCGGGTGTCAATTAGACTGCATAGAGGCGGGGTTAGGGCAGGGAAGTTACAGCCTGGAGTGAGGGAAGCGCTACCCCCTTGACTTCTACCGTGACTTGTGGAGCTCGAGAAGAGTACTTTATAAAGCGATTTTTCCATGCATATACATGACAGAAAAGCGGGACAAGACCGTGTGCTAACACAATGAGGATGATCTATAAGGTACTTTTGATAGTTTAGTAAGTGAAATCCAGGTGAAAGGTTTGCATTAAAAACTAACTATATCAGTGGGCAGAGCGGCGCCCAGGGGT
The DNA here is from genome assembly GCF_905171765.1 of Bufo bufo. Classification (NCBI taxonomy): domain Eukaryota; kingdom Metazoa; phylum Chordata; class Amphibia; order Anura; family Bufonidae; genus Bufo; species Bufo bufo. Next base: position 637,489,851 of record NC_053389.1, read on the forward strand.
CCCCCTGCACTTACTAGTATGTCTGGGCGCCGCTCCGTTCTCCCGGTATAGGCTCCTGTGTCTGCCGTTCCCTCTGTTGTACTGGGCGGAGTTTTTGTATTAGGGTTGTCCCTTGCTGCAGCGCTGGCCAATCGTAGCGCACAGCTCATAGCCTGGGAGTCCCAAACGGAGCGGCGCCCAGACATACTAGTAAGTGCAGGGGGACCCCTGGGCGCCACTCTGCCCACTGATATAGTTAGTTTTTAGTTTTTAAACTAGTGAAAGGTCCTCTTTAAGTACTACCCCATTAATCCAGAATTTAAAGGAAAAAAAATGGCATTGAATATAGTGGACAGATTAGCATTGACTGATATTTACCCCAAATTCTTTACATAGTAACAAATTGTCCAATCTGGCTATGTGACAACTAGAGTTGAGCGAATTTCATATTTTGAAATTCGTTCACGCTTCGTTTACTGGTATAAGCTGAATTGCGTTATGGATTCCGTTACCACGGACCATAACGCAATTCTATGACGGAATACATAACGGAATGCCTTTAGAGGCATTCCGTTATTCATTCCGTCATAATAGAAGTCTATTGGCTGCAAAACGGATCTATCCCATTTCCGGTTCCGTAATGCATTCTGTCAAAAAATTGCGTTATGGTCCGTGGTAACGGAATCCATAACGCAACTCACCGTTTACCAGAATACGAAGCGTGAACGAATTTCATAAGCAGAAAATCGCTCATCTCTAGTGACAACCACTTTAGCAGTATTAATAAGATATTTAGAGAGTTTATAGGGAAGAGAAAGCCACCTTAGGGTACTTTCACACTAGCGTTTTTCTTTTCCGGCACTGAGTTCCGTCAAAAGGGCTTAATACCGGAAAAGAACTGATCAGTTTTATCCTAATGCATTCTGAATTGAGAATAATCTGTCCAGGATGCATCAGGATGTCTTCAGTTCAGTCATTTTGACTGATCAGGCAAAAGAGAAAACCATAGCATGGTTTTATCTCCGGCGAAAAAAACTGAAGACTTGCCTGAATGCTGAATCCGGCATTTTTTTTCCATAGGAATGTATTAGTGCCAGATCCGGCATTCAAAATACTGGAATGCCGGATCCATGACTGCGCAGACCGAAAAAAAGGTGAAAAAAATAAATGCCGGATCCGTTTTGCCGGATGACACCGGAAAGACGGATCCGGCATTTCAATGAATTTTTTTGACTGATCAGGCATTTTTAAGACTGATCAGGATCCTGATCAGTCTTACTAATGCCATCAGTTGTCAGGCAGTTGTCAGGCAGTTCCGGCGAAGGAACTGCTTGCCGGATCACTCTGCCGCAAGTGTGAAAGTAGCCTTATCTTGTAGTAAAGAAACTACTGGTATTTAATAAGATATAAGACAGTGGTCTTTCAGTTCTACATATTAAATTGAAATATTTTTTTATGCTAACATCCTATATAGGAGAGTATTCCATACTCTAGAATCTGGAGTATTATGAAAACTAACTAAATTAACTAATTAACAAAGTTTGGGTAAACTTAAAACAGATATAAAAAATTAGGTCTTGTTCTGGATCTGGATTTTTGGGTACCTAAGGGGGTGGTAGAGCTCTGTCATATACTGTAAAATGGATAATTCTTTAGAATTTGGACATATCAAAGGTTTCTTTCATTATTTTCAATTGAGAACTATATAGCATGTGATTAGAAAAATGTAGACATTGACCGTATAGAGTTTTACCTGCTTGGATTAATTCTAGAAGCAGACGCGTATCTATGTTTGTCTTTTACAATATTCTTTTACAACTTGATACTAAGCCTCTATAATATAATTACTAAATCACAAAAATGTATTAGGGATGTGAGAAAAATGTCACTACCATATTGGAGATAGATTTATGCTAGCATACCAAAATATCACTAAACAATAGCTACTGAATTATTCAGTTCATGTTTATTACTTTATTATTCTGTAAGTTTTTGTCACAAGCAGACAGCTGAGAGGCTCTGACAGGAGCCGTTCAGATCCTCCCCCTTGAGTTTCTTTGTTTTGGTTTCTGTTCCTCACCTCGTTAGGCTATCTCAGCTGTCATGCATTCAGACTCATTACCTCCCTTTATATTCTCCCCCATAAGGTAGTTGGGTGTGGCTGATACTACTTCCTGGAATGAGTGTGCATGCTGACTTCAGCTCCCAGTTCTCAGTCGTCTTCAGATAAGTGCTGTTTTGTATTTATTATTTTCTGTTGTCTGGATCCAGGGGACCCTGACTCCCTCCGTGTCTGTGTAGGGAGCCGGTGGTCGTGTCCCCTCACTATTGTAGGGCCTTCAGGTTAAGATAGCCGAGGTACGTGGATATGCGCCCATTCACCTTTAGAGTGGTCGCATAGGCTGAGCATTAAGGGAGAGCGGCAGGTCGATTGCAGGGGTCTCCCTTTATGTTCTTTAGTTGTGGATCCAGTGAGTCATCATTTGTTATTTGTATCATCTTGTTTCCTGTACACCATCCGTGACATTATCAGCCACCAAAACCGTCTCAAGCATGGATCCGGTTTCACTTTTGGCTGAACGCTTCCAGGGTCTTTCATTGGAGGTAGCTGATCTCCGTAAGACTTTTTCTCAGTTTCAAGTGACCGGTTCAGCTTGCGTTCATGGAGTTTGTGCTGAGCCTAAGATTTCGCTCCCGGATACGTTTTCCGGGGGTAGTGAGAATTTTGTACGTTTTAGAGAGGCTTGCAAACTCCATTTTCGCCTTCTTCCCCATTCTTCCGGTGATGAAGAACGGAGGGTGGGGATCATTATATCGCTGCTCAGGGGTAATGCTCAGTCCTGGGCCTTTTCCCTGCCGGAGGGGGCACAACCCCTCCGTTCAGTGGATGAATTCTTTTTAGCCCTGGGTCAGATATATGATGATCCGGATCGTATTGCTCTGGCTGAGTCTAGACTACGTCTGTTATGCCAGGGTAAACAATCCGCAGAGATATACTGCTCAGAATTTCGGAGATGGGCAGCAGATACGGGTTGG